>NC_071468.1:127267153-127567153 GCF_028500815.1 Rissa tridactyla | reverse complement strand
CCTCACCAGTGCAGAGTAGAGGGGGAGAATGACCTCCCTCGACCTACTGGCCACAGTCTTCCCTATGCAGCCCAGGATGCCATTGGCCTTCTTGGCGACAAGGGCACACTGCTGGCTCATGGATAATTTGCTGTCTACCAGGACCCCCAGGTCCTTCTCCTCAGAGCTGCTTCCCAGCATGTCCGCCCCTAACCTATACTGGTGTTTGGCATTCTTCCTTCCCAGCTGCAGGGCCCTACACTTGCTTTTGTTGAACCTCATTAGGTTCTTCTCTGCCCAGCTCTCCAGCCTGTCCGGGTCACGCTGGATGGCAGCACGGCCCTCTGGAGTGTCGGCCACCCCTCCCAGCTTGGTATCATCAGCAAACTTGCTGAGGATACACTCTGTCCCCTCATCTAGGTCATTAATGAATATATTGAACAAAATTGGTCCAAGTATTGACCCCTGAGGGACACCACTCGTTACAGGCCTCCAACTGGACTCTGTGCCGCTGATCACAACCCTCTGAGTTCTGTCACTCAGACAGCTCTCGATCCACCTCACTGTCACCTCGTCTAGCCCATACTTCCTCAGCTTCCTAATGAGGATGTTATGGGAGACAGTGTCAAAAGCCTTGCTAAGGTCAAGGTAGATGACATCTACGGCTCTCCCCTCATCCAGCCAACCCGTTATAACATCATAGAAAGCTATCAGATTGGTCAGGCATGATTTGCCCTTGGTAAATCCATGCTGACCACTTCCAATAACTTCCTGTTCCTCTATGTGTTTGGAGACGACATCCAGAATGAGTCGCTCCATTACCTTCCCAGGGACAGAGGTGAGACTAACCGGCCTGTAGTTCCCTAGGTCCTCCTTCTTGCCTTTTTTGAAGATTGGAGTGACGTTAGCCTTCCTCCAGTCCTCAGGCACCTCTCCTGTTCCCCATGACTTTTCAAAGACGATGGAGAGTGGTCTAGCGATAACATCTGCCAGCTCTCTCAGCACTCGCGGGTGCATCCCGTCAGGGCCCATGGATTTATGAATGTCCAGCTTGGCCAAGTGGTCTCTGACCCGGTCCTCCTCAACTAAGGGAAAATCTTCCTCTCTCCAGACCTTCCCCCTTGCCTCCAGGGTATGGGATGTGTGAGGGACGGCTTTATCAGTGAAGACCGAAGAAAAGAAGGCATTCAGTAACTCTACCTTCTCTGTGTCTTCCTGCAGACACAGCTTCCTGTGCAGCTGTCCCAGTCCTCAGTTGTGGTCTCTCTAGAAATGCACGGCTCTGAGCAGCCCGTGCCATGATGAGCCCTTCCTGCATGACCTGCGCTGCTCTGCATGGCTGTGGGGTGATGGAGAGGAGAGTCGCTGGCATGGCCCTGCATTTGGCAGCATTTCCCAGATCTTGCTCTAACAGTGCAGAGGGGCTTGACAGAGACTGGGTCCTCCTTGCCAAGACATTGCACAGGGCAGACAGACAGCAGCAGGAGCAGGCGCTGGGATGAGCAGGGTCAGACGTGGCTGCTGGCCAGGGACCACATCTCAGGGTAGGAAAGTCTGAAAGGGGATGGGACACAGCAGAAGGAGAGAGAGAATGACCCATCCACGAAATCAGACCTTTCCTGCCCACCAAAACTGTGTATAAGCACATGGAGGCTTGAGGGTAGGAAGTAATGATCTACAGAGGGTATCAGATGATGCAGTCAGTGGACAGAGGGGGCTGTGTGCAGGGATCCCCATGCCTTCATCTCAGCCTACAGGGGTGCTCCCTGTCAGTCTGAGAGCGGTTGGGCCAGCACAGGAGCGGGTGAGGACAGGAACGGCCATGGCCCTAACCTCAGAAATGCAGCTGTGCAGAGTAGGGGCAAAGCAGGGAGGACACTTACAGCCTACAGGCTCCAGGCACTACGTGGGAGCCCCATGACCTGATGCAGGGACAGGCCATGTCACTGTCAGCAGTGGCAGGCACAAGGTTCCGAGGCCAATCTGTGTGGTCTCATAAATCCTGCTCCCTCCAGGCAGGGTGGCTGGGTCCCCACTGTGTAACAAGATAGTCTGGTTTCCGACGTCCCTGGACACGCCTGGTCCCTGACGGCTTCCATGCAAAGGCTACCCCCCCGTCAGTCCCTGTGCTGGAGAGGGAGGTTCCATGCCACCACACCACTGCCATGCCTGGCACATGTAATACCCCAATCACAGAGGGGTCTCCCTTGCACGGGGCGCCCATGGGGCAGCGTTGTCTTGCTGTCCCGTGTCCCTGACAGTTGCCTGCCCATAGCTGGTGACATGCAGGCTTTGCACATATTTTCCCTCCTTCCCATGCCACCCTGGCTCTTCCCTGACCTTGCAGAGCACCACACCAGTGGTGCAGGTTGACACACTACCCGCGCTGAAGAGGCACCTGGAGGAGCCAGGCAGGCTGGCAGGCACAACCTCTCTGCTTCAGTCGGGAGCTTCAGCTCTACTCACAGATAAGGGGGACAATCCCACAATCACCACAAGCAAACAATGAGCAGGTGCCAGTGTTAGTGATGCAGATGGCAAACTATTGTGTCCCTGTCAGAAGCAACAGCAGGGAGGAGAGCTCAGAGGAAAGGCAGCAAGACAGCCCTTGGGGGAGGGAGGGACTGGAAACCAGATCAGCATCCCCCTGTGTCACACTGAGAGGAGTGGCCAGCCCTGGTCTCCATGCAGGCCAGGCCAATGTGGGCTCCAGTTCTACCCCCAGACACAGAACAGACCATTTCAGTCTCTGCAGCACCCTTGTATATACTTGGCAGCTGTCAGGCATATAAAGAGAAGCTGTCAGCACATCCCCCTCAGTTTCATAGTTTCTAGGCTAAACAACCCAAGCTAATTTGGGCTTTCACCATGACCTGTTTTTCCCAAACCTTCCTCTTAAGGATTCTTAGGTGAGTTTTCTCTCTTCTTCAAGCCCAAGCACCTGTCTGGACACCAAGCCCCAGAAGAGGTACCAGCGCTACCAGGCAGAAGATCATAGAATCATAGAACGTGTTGGGTTGGAAGGGACCTCTAAAGGCCATCTAGTCCAACCCCCCTGCAGTGAGCAGGGACATCTTCAACTAGATGATTTTCAAGAAGGAAGTCTGAAAGGCGCAGGAGCAGGCTGTCCCCATGTGCCAGAAGACAAGCCGTTGGGGAAAAAGACCGGCCTGGCTAAACAGGGAGCTAGTGTTGCAACTTAGGGAAAAAAAGAGGATCTATGGCCTCTGGAAGGAAGGGCAGGCCACTCAAGAGGACTACAAAGAGGTAGTGAAGCTATGTAGGGAAAAAATCAGGAGGGCCAAAGCCCAGCTGGAGCTAAACCTGGCTTCTGTTGTCAAGGACAACAAAAAAAGTTTCTATATTAGCAATAAGAAGAGGACTAAGGATTATCTCTGTCCTCTAGTAGATGGGGCCGGCAACATAGTGACCAAGGATGAGGAAAAGGCTGAGGTACTTAATGAAGTCTTTGCCTCAGTCTTCAGCAGTAGGACCAGTTGTTCCCTGAGTACCCAGACCCCTGAGCTAGAAGACAGGGATGGGGAGCAGAATGAAGCCCCTGTAATCCAAAGGGAAACGGTGAGGGACCTGCTTCAGCACCTGGAGGTGCACAAATCTATGGGGCCAGATGGGATCCACCCAAGGGTATTGAAAGAGCTGGCGGAAGTGCTTGCCAGGCCACTTTGCATCATTGATGAGCAGTCCTGGACAACCGGGGAGGTCCCAGCTGACTGGAGGTTAGCAAATGTGACACCCATCCTCAAAAAGGGCCGGAAGGAGGATCCGGGGAACTACAGGCCAGTCAGTCTGACTTCGGTGCCTGGGAAGGTCATGGAACAGATCCTCCTCAGTGCCATTACACAGCACGTGCAGGAGAACAGGGTGATCAGGCCCAGTCAGCATGGGTTTGTGAAGGGCAGGTCATGCCTATCAAACCTAATATCCTTCTATGATAAGGTGACCCACTTAGTGGATGAGGGAAAAGCTGTGGATGTTATCTACTTGGATTTTTGCAAAGCTTTTGACACTGTTTCCCACAGCATTCTCCTGGAGAAACTGGCTGCTCATGGCCTGGACAGGTGTACTCTTCGCTGGGTAAAAAACTGGCTGGATGGCGGTGCCCAGAGAGTGGTGGTAAATGGAGTTAAATCCAGTTGGCGTCCGGTCACAGAGTGGTGTCCCCCAGGGCTCGGTGCTGGGGCCGGTTCTCTTTAATATCTTTATCAATGATCTGGATGAAGGGATCGAATGCACCCTCAGTAAGTTCGCAGATGACACTAAGCTGGGCGGGCATGTTGATCTGCTTGAGGGTAGGTTGGCTCTGCAGAGGGATCTGGACAGGCTGGACCGATGGGCTGAGACCAGTGGTATGAGGTTCAACAAGGCCAAGTGCCGGGTCCTGCACTTGGGTCACAACAACCCCATGCAGTGCTACAGGATTGGGGCAGAGTGGCTTGAAAGCAGCCCGGCAGAAAAGGACCTGGGGGTGTTGGTTGACAGCCAGCTGAATATGAGCCAGCAGTGTGCCCAGGTGGCCAAGAAGGCCAACAGCATCCTAGCCTGTATCAGGAACAGTGTGGTGAGCCGGACTAGGGAAGTGATCGTCCCCCTGTACTCGGCACTGGTGAGGCCCCACCTCGAGTACTGCGTTCAGTTTTGGGCCCCTCGCTACAAGAGGGACATTGAGGTGTTGGAGCATGTCCAGAGAAGGGCTACAAAGCTGGTGAGGGGTCTGGAGGACAAACCTTATGAAGAACGACTGAGGGAGCTGGGGTTGTTTAGCTTGGAGAAGAGGAGGCTGAGGGGAGACCTTATCACCCTCTACAACTACCTGAAAGGAGGTTGTAGAGAGATGGGGGCTGACCTCTTCTCCCTGGTGACAAGTGATAGGACGAGAGGAAACAGGTTCAAGTTACGTCAGGGGAGGTTTAGATTGGATGTTAGGAAACATTTTTTCACTGAAAGGGTTATTAAACATTGGAATAGGCTGCCCAGGGAGGTGGTGGATTCACCATCCCTGGAGGTGTTTAAAAAAAGGGTAGATGGGGCACTTAGGGACATGGTTTAGAAGTGGCTTTTGTCAGGGTAGGTTAAAGGTTGGACTCGATGATCTTAAAGGTCCCTTCCAACCTCAGCAATTCTATGATTCTATGAGTCTATGATTCTAGATCAGGTTGCTCAGAGCCTCATCCAGCCTGGCCTTGAATGTGTCCAGGGATGGGGCCTCCACCCCCTCTCTGGGCAACCTGTTCCAGTGTCTCACCACCCTCATTGGAAAGAATGATGAGGCATCTGAGCCCGATCAGGCTTCTTGCAGGCTATGGGCCCATTTACACAGGTGCATGACACCTTCTTTTGCATGGCAGCTGGTCACTACAGAGCAGTGTTCAGCTTGGGATGCAGCATTTGTCCAGTGCCCCTCATCCTTTTTCTCACTGGGGTTAGCTTTCCTGCTCCAGGTTCAGTGCTTTGTACATTTCTCTGCTCATCTGCATTCTCCTTTGTACAATGAGCAATAAGCAATTGGGATAGTGAATTGTGTGGCAGCATAGACACAAGGAGTAGTGATAATTTGGTAACTACAGTAGTGTCCGAGAATGATCAGGTGCAAATCAGGGCCTGTCCCCCCAAGAAAGTGGTAGGACAATTAACCCAACTGAAGTGCATCTACACTAATGCACGCAGCATGGGGAATAAGCAGGACGAGCTGGAGGCCATCGTGCAGCAGAGAAACTATGATGTGGTTGCCATCACGGAAACGTGGTGGGAAGACACACACAAGTGGAGTGCTGTAATTGATGGCTACCAGCTTTTCAGAAGGGATAGGCAAGGGAAGAGAGGTGGTGGGGTGACCCTCTATGTTAGGGGCGGTTTTGAATGTCTGGAACTCAACAGTGTGAATGACAGTGTTGAATGTGTATGGATAAAAATCAAGGGGAAGGCCAACAAGGCAGATATCGTGATGGGAGTTTGTTATAGACCCCCTAATCAGGATGTAGAAACCGATGAAGTATTCTATAAGCGGCTGGCAGAGGTCTCGCGATCATCTGCCCTTGTTCTTGTGGGGGATTTCAACTTCCTGGATGTCCGCTGGGAATACTACACCGCAGAGAGGGAACAGTCCCGGAGGTTCCTGGAGTGTGTGGAAGACAACTTCCTAACACAGCTGGTGAAGGAACCTACTAGGGGAAGTGCCCTACTGGACCTACTGTTTGTTAACAGAGAAGGTCTTGTGGGGGATGTAAAGGTTGGAGGTCGTCTTGGGCAGAGTGACCATGAAATGATAGAGTTTTCAATTCTTGGTGAAGGGAGGCGGGGAGCCAGCAAAACTGCCACCTTGGATTTCCGAAGGGCAGACTTTAGCCTGTTTAGGAGCACGGTTGAGAGTGTCCCTTGGGAGGCAGTTTTGAAGAGCAAAGGTGCCCATGAAAGCTGGTCATACTTCAAGCAGGTGCTCTTAGAAGCACAGGTGAAGGCCATCCCCATGTCCCGAAAGACGAGCTGACGGGGAAGAAGACCAGCCTGGCTAAATAGAGAGCTTTGGCTGGACCTCAGGAAAAAAAGGAAGGCTTGCATTCTCTGGAAAAGGGGCTTAGCAACTTATGAGGATTATCAAGATATAACAAAGCTATGCAGGGGGAAGATTAGAAGGGCCGAAGCTCAATCAGAACTCAGCTTGGCCACTGCAGTTAAAGATAACAAGAAGAGATTTTTCCAGTATATCAACAGAAAAAGGAAAACTAGGGAAAACATAGGTCCACTGATGAATGAGACGGGTGCCCTAGTGGTGGAAGACACAGAGAAGGCAGAGTTACTGAATGCCTTCTTTTCTTCGGTCTTCACTGATAAAGCCGTCCCTCACACATCCCATACCCTGGAGGCAAGGGGGAAGGTCTGGAGAGAGGAAGATTTTCCCTTAGTTGAGGAGGACCGGGTCAGAGACCACTTGGCCAAGCTGGACATTCATAAATCCATGGGCCCTGACGGGATGCACCCGCGAGTGCTGAGAGAGCTGGCAGATGTTATCGCTAGACCACTCTCCATCGTCTTTGAAAAGTCATGGGGAACAGGAGAGGTGCCTGAGGACTGGAGGAAGGCTAACGTCACTCCAATCTTCAAAAAAGGCAAGAAGGAGGACCCAGGGAACTACAGGCCGGTTAGTCTCACCTCTGTCCCTGGGAAGGTAATGGAGCGACTCATTCTGGATGTTGTCTCCAAACACACAGAGGAACAGGAAGTTATTGGAAGTGGTCAGCATGGATTTACCAAGGGCAAATCATGCCTGACCAATCTGATAGCTTTCTATGATGTTATAACGGGTTGGCTGGATGAGGGGAGAGCCGTAGATGTCATCTACCTTGACCTTAGCAAGGCTTTTGACACTGTCTCCCATAACATCCTCATTAGGAAGCTGAGGAAGTATGGGCTAGACGAGGTGACAGTGAGGTGGATCGAGAGCTGTCTGAGTGACAGAACTCAGAGGGTTGTGATCAGCGGCACAGAGTCCAGTTGGAGGCCTGTAACGAGTGGTGTCCCTCAGGGGTCAATACTTGGACCAATTTTGTTCAATATATTCATTAATGACCTAGATGAGGGGACAGAGTGTATCCTCAGCAAGTTTGCTGATGATACCAAGCTGGGAGGGGTGGCCGACACTCCAGAGGGCCGTGCTGCCATCCAGCGTGACCCGGACAGGCTGGAGAGCTGGGCAGAGAAGAACCAAATGAGGTTCAACAAAAGCAAGTGTAGGGCCCTGCAGCTGGGAAGGAAGAATGCCAAACACCAGTATAGGTTAGGGGCGGACATGCTGGGAAGCAGCTCTGAGGAGAAGGACCTGGGGGTCCTGGTAGACAGCAAATTATCCATGAGCCAGCAGTGTGCCCTTGTCACCAAGAAGGCCAATGGCATCCTGGGCTGCATAGGGAAGACTGTGGCCAGTAGGTCGAGGGAGGTCATTCTCCCCCTCTACTCTGCACTGGTGAGGCCGCAACTGGAGTACTGTGTCCAGTTTTGGGCTCCCCAGTTCAAGAGGGACAGGGAACTACTGGAGCGAGTCCAGCATAGGGCAACCAAGATGACTATGGGACTGGAGCACCTCCCTTATGAGGAAAGGCTGAAAGAGCTGGGACTCTTTAGCCTGGAGAAGAGAAGGTTGAGGGGGGACCTGATTAATGTTTACAAGTATCTAAAGGGTGGGTTTAAGGAGGACGGAGCCAGGCTCTTTTCAATGGTTCCCAGCGACAGGACAAGGGGCAATGGGCACAAGCTAGAACATTGGAAGTTCCGTTCAAATACACGGAAAAACTTCTTTACAGTGAGGGTGACAGAGCACTGGAACAGGCTGCCCAGGGAGGGTGTGGAGTCCCCTTCTCTGGAGATTTTCAAGACCCGCCTGGATGCAGCCCTGAGGGATGTGCTTTAGGCAATCCTGCTCTAGCAGGGGAGTTGGACTAGATGATCTCTAGAGGTCCCTTCCAACTCTGAAGATTCCGTGATTCCGTGATAACAGATAAATTGCTTTCCCAGGGGTGCCACTGTGGGCTTTGATAGAGGCAAAGCAGCTCAGTAACTCCATCATTCATGGGCTCAATGACCATGTTAACACTGGATACTTTTGCTGTCAACACACCTCTCAGGTCCCTTTTTAGCTTTACTAGGCTCTTGGCTTCGATACCTTCACGTGGTATAAATTATCTGGGAAAAGGCTGAGTGGCAACATTATTATCAATGTATTGATAACACAGGACACTCACATCTCAAACACCACATGCTGTCTAGGTGTCCCACCTTAAAAGGGTAGAAAAAACATTATCAGCTGGGAAAGATGATAAGGATCTATGGTGTCATAAATGGTGCAGTGTATATACATAGCAAACAATTATTAACTGTTTCTTACAATAGAAACTACAAAGTGCCAGAAGAAATAATTGAGTGGCTGGTCTAAACTCAACAGAATAAATTACTTTTTGCATTGCACACAATTACATAGCAGAACTCTTGACTTCACAATACCCTGTGAAAATCAAAAGTATAAATGTCTGGTTTTGGGCAGCACTGAATTCCCCAAAACCAGTTATGCAGCATATGGTAAAAAAACACCACCACCAAATGAACCAAGAAGGAGTACTGGGAATTATTAATGATTAGCAGGGGGCTTTCCACATTTCATACAGTTCATAAAGCCTCAAAGGGCTGATATCCACAACCTGGCGACGGATCTGAGACCGTTCTTTGGCTGAAGACAATGAGGGAGTTTCCTGTAGCAGCTTTATAGAAAACATCTGTGGTTTGCTGTACCTTTGCCCTCCGTTATTATTATTATCACAAGGGATCAATGAGTTAATGCCACCTCCATGGGAAGGAAATGAAAAACAGCAGCACACAGACATGGCTGAGTTGATGTGAATGAACCCTCACAACGTACCTTGGACATTGTCTTCCAGAACAGTCAGTGCAGAAGAGCAGCCATAGAAGCTTTGGCGAGAGCGTGTGGTGGGTCACCATGGGGCCAGTTGGGATACAAGGTCTGGGGGTGCAGATCTGGTGTTTGCACCCTCTCCAGCCCTCCTCTAGGACAGATGGCAGCTGATTGAAGGATGATGCTCACCTGGAAAAGGCCACCCTGAGTCACAACAGCAGCTGCTGGCGATTTCCATAGGCATAATCCTGCCAAAGTGAGCCCCGCTCATGTCACAGCAGCCCATGGGAGGCTCTGCCCTGGGGAGCTGGGACAGCCAGGTTTTCAAGCTGGGCCAGCACTGTTCTGCCACTCTCTGGAGGCAGATACAGGCAGAACAGGGCCCACACAGACCTGCTGTGTCAGGGAGAGGATGGAGACTTGCACAGACATTCATAAACTTGGTGTTTCTTGGGGAAATAATTGCAGGAGTGTGGCGTCCCAGGAAGGGAACAGTCGGAGGTCCAGGACCGCCGGGTCAGGACCCAGTTACTGCAGGTCACGTCATGTTAATTTCTTTAGTAAATTTGTGAATGCTGGTTAAAAGCTGCCTAAGGCTTAGATTAGGGACACAAAATCCATGCATCCATTGTGGGTTTCATTTAATCAATAACATTTGTATGATACAAAGTATGGGCAGTTTCTGCACAGGCACATCATAAACCTAAAACTTTCCCAGCTTCCAAGGGCCACAGATACAGACACAGAGATAAATGCCCAATGCTCTGGGAACCTGTGCCGGTGTATTCAGTGTTGGGCAGAGACAGATGACAGCAGGGTGACATGATGCAGGCACAGGAGGCTCCTGCGCCACAGTCAGGGCATTCCCTTGCTGCCAGCAGCTCTCCCAGAGCCTCGCATTTGCCTCAGAGACTGCCAAAATGAAAGACTGATGATGAGTGTATTTAAAGGCTTCCAGAACCAGGGAGTCCATGAAGTTCTCTCTTTGCTGAGTGAGCCTCCTACGGCACATGTGTGCGCAAGGCCGGGTGTGTGGGACACAGGAGGGAGCCAGCACAGAGGCAGCGGAGCATCTGCACCCATCCGCCGTCGCACAGCCGGTGCCACACGCTGCAGCCACACAGCTGAGGGGGCAAGTGCTCCTCGCCTGCACGCAGCATTTGCCCATGGGCAGCTTGTGCGAGCGAAGAGGGGTGCAGCGCACCCCGGATGCAGGCCAGCAGGAGGGATGGCTGATGGGCAGAGCACCCTAGGGGGATGGCCAGGGATGGGGGGCACGGCCAGGGATGAGGCTCTGGCCCGGCGGGACAGCAGTGCAGGTCTGGCTGGCGGGGAGAGGAATGGAAGGGAACCGAAGCAGGCTGGGGCTGTGGGGCCCGCAGCCCAGGCTGCACGGGTGAGGATGGGATCTTGAGCCTGCTGCTGGATTTCCGCACTGAATTCCAAGTATAAGGCGCTGCAAGGCACATAATACAATTTAGATGTATTAGTTCCTGATTTGCGACTGC
Source organism: Rissa tridactyla (assembly GCF_028500815.1). NCBI lineage: Eukaryota > Metazoa > Chordata > Aves > Charadriiformes > Laridae > Rissa > Rissa tridactyla. The sequence continues at coordinate 127,556,248 of NC_071468.1, read as the reverse complement.
AAATTGAATTTCGCCTGGCCAAAAACCCAAACACTCAAATGTTAATAAAATATGTGTGGAAAGTTTGCACTCTAAGTATTTATTGTTTATAGACTGAACCCACAGATATAAATGCTATCCTCTGCTCCCAAAGCACATCGTGCTTCTCCGTGCACAGTCACAGGCTTCTCCACCGGTGCAGTGCACAAGGGGATGGTGTGGCACTGGAGAGAGATGGCTGCTAAACTCCCAGGATTGCCCAGAGAGGCACAGGGTTTCCCTTCCCCACGTCCAGGACAACCAGTCTGGCGGGTGTATGAAGCCTGGGGATGCCACTCAGCCAACAGTGGTGGCCAAGGGTGGTCAGATGTAAACTTCCACCGATCACAGCATGATACTCCCCCTGTGTGAGCAATAGGGGTGCAGCCTGGAGCGTAGGGAAAGGACACAGAAACCTCATCCCCTGAAAGTGGCTTTGTGGGGATGCAGAATAAACTGTCCCACAGTGCTAATGGACACCCATTTCTGCTATCAAAGAACCGCATTACCCACCAATACCTACACCTACAGTGCTGAGCTCTCCAAAAATGTCTTAAAAGTTGCCATGTCGCCGTCATCTGACCACACCAGTGCAGGCTACTGTAATGCCGGGCAAGCCAGGGAGCAAATGAGCAACTGCTGCAGCTATGCAATCTGAACTGAAGGGACCCAAACCATGCAACTGATAAGCAACTAGACAACATGTCAGTGTTCAAGATTGTACTCCAAGGGCTCTGAGAGATGCTACTTATGCGTAGCAAGAGCATACTGAGAAATGCCCAGAAAAGCATGCAAACATATGTATAGCAGGAAGCAAAGTCATGGTACTGATAACTATTGGAGCTGAAGTAACAGCTTAGCATGTTCCTTGGTAAACATATTATTGGTAAAATAACCAATCCACTAAAACGTAAGCATAACAAATGACAGAAGTCAATCTGCCACAGAAAAAAGCATGGCTTGAAGTTAAGCCAGTGTTTGGGAGGAAGGACCTGACTTAGGTTATTTGGGTTAGAGCTGCAGTATGACCAGAAGCTTTTGACATCTGTACACACATTTGTGCTGCTGCTTAGTGGTCTGCCTGAACAGAGGAACCTATGCTACAGAGCAGTCAGCAGCAAGGAAGCTCAGTATGGGAGAGAGGTAATATGCTGATCCACCAAGAGCACCCAAGAAACGCGATTGAACAACCCAGACAAGGCCAAAAGGCCACCCAACCTGCCATACAGCTGGAAAGCTAACCCAGATTCTGCCAGACTTCTGTTTTCACTTGGATGGAACTTGTCCCTTACACACTGACATTGCAGATTAAATCCTTCCCATGGCAACAGCACTACCCTGGTCTTCCACAGCTCTCTCCAAAGCACAGACTATAACTAGGAAAGACCTTCTGAAGTGACCGGGAAAGAGTTTTGGGGGTGCTAGTGCATTGACTTATGCATGTGCATGCTCAATGCTCATCAATGTACCTTTGCCGCAGGCTGACCACATCCAGGGCTTGGTCTGTCTGCTGTTTAGCTCCAGCTGTGCTGCACAGCCAGGACAACACAGGCTGCAGCAAATGACATCAGCTGGGCAGGGAGGAGCCTCAGGAGTCCCCAGGTCTGCCCAAAGTCGCAGCTAGTCTGAGCCACCTTAGCAGCCCCTTGGAACCAAGGGAGCTCACAGATTCCCACTTGGCTTGACTCCTCTTTTCAGTCTCCCTCGCCAACAGAAAACAGTGTTTTACTGCCTGTAGGGCAATAGAGGATGGTTTGGGTTCATTTCCTTGTTTTCCTACCACTTCACTAGCCCAGTGCTGCCTTTCTTGCAGATGGGACACAACTCATGCCTGTGCCTTCATGCTGACATGGAGCAGCACCCCGGAGAGGCCAGAGCATTCCCAGCTGCCCAGGAGCTGATGGGACTGTGCTGGGGGCACCAGCCTGAGTGTCTGCATCTCTCAGTGCCCCAGCAGTCATGGCACCAGTGAGCCAATGGTGTTCACTGTCACTGGGCATGACCATGGCCCCACTGCCCAGGACGCTTGCCTGCATGTGGAGCCCCAAGTGCTGATGGATCCCTGCTTGGATACAGTCCTCTCACATCATCCGTATGCTCAGGGACAAGCCCTCCAGCCCACTTAGAGGCGGTGCCATCGCCTCCTCAACACACAGAGGTGAGGACGGGTCGTGTTCCCCCATAAACTGGAGAAGCCATGCTTGCTCCTCTTCCCAGGCCTCACCTCACATACGACACCTCTGAGAGGTCTCCCGCCTCCTGGATTGTCTCCTCAGGGCTGTCCCATTCCTTGCCTGGTGCTGCAGCAGAAAGCACCATCACTCTAGTACTGAAGTTCCTGCAACTTCACCAGCCCCAGGCTTTCCTCGAATCTTCCAGCAGCCCCTACCTGTCTCTTGCTTCTGCCTTCTGCTGCAGCTTCTGCTTCTCTGGCAGCCTGCCCTTCCACGCTGTGCTGTGCTCTGCCATGCTGCACCACGCCATTCCTTGCGGTGCTGTGCTGTGCCCTGCCACACCACCCCACGCCCTGCCATACTCTGCCCCGCTGCACTGTGATACGCCTGGCCATGCTGTGCTGCGTCGTGCCATGCTCCGCACCACCACGCTGCTCCCTGCTACACCATGTCCCACCATGCTGTGCCCTGCTGTGCCATGCCATGCCATATCACCCCTGCCATGCTGTGCCATGCTGAGCTCTCTGTGCTCTGCTATGCCCGGCCATGCCCTGCCATGCCCTGCCCTCCCTTGCCCTGCTGTGCCTGGCTGTGCCACGCTGTGCTGTGCCCTGCTGTGTGCATCAAGACATGCTGTGCTGAGCCTTGGCCAGCCTTGGTCATGGTGCCCCCGTGGCTCTGCACACGTGTCTGCTTCTCCAGTTTGCCCCCAGCAGCAAAGTGCCAAAGGGCAGGGAAGGTCCTACAAGTAAAACCCATTATGCCCAGCATCCGACAGCTCCACACAACACCTGTTTGGTCAGACTGAAGGCAAGAAGAGGCACCTGAACATGGGCGTTTATGGTTAATCACTGCCTGTGGACAGTCTGCAGCACAGCTGGCCCTGCAGAAAGCACTGCACCTGAGTCTGAGGGGCAACAGCCTGGACTACAACAAGGATGAGTTACGTCCAGGACAGCCAGCATCCCACAAATGACTAAAGATTGCTCTCAGCAGTACTTCGAAGTGTCACTGCCTCCATTCAGACTTCTCTAGCAGGTGAGCAAGAGACCATGGCTGGACGTAGGTCTGCAGCTCAATGGGGCAAAAGGGAAGCTGTTCTGCAGTGGCTGCCCCCATTACTGAGCATTCAGGTGCCATGATGCAGGAGCATCTCCAACTGCAGCTCTCTTCCACGTGTGCCTGGCAAGAACCCTGCCCCAGGCACAGCCCCTAGGAGCAATCAGAGCTCTGCTGGGGCCAGCTCTTGTCAAACGCCCAGACAGCCCCTTGGGGTGCTCAAGGTCAGGGGAATTTTGCAAGGATAAACTCGTTAATTGATGACCACACAGATGTGAGAGGACCGTCTGAGCTGCACTGAATGGATTAGGGTGGTGGGCGAGCACTCTGCATCTGCAGCTCCAAGGGTCGCGGCTTTGGCCAGCACCACCTACACCTGTGCCAAACAGCTCAGTGTTGCAATGAAACCCCAGAAGGATGGGACAGGTTTCTCCCCATGCCTCCCAGGAACCTTCTGCAGCACAGCCCGGAGATGCAGGAGAACCCTCTGTAGGACAAGAAGGTGACTGAGGCCCCCGCCATCTGTCACCGCTGTCTGCAGCAGCACGGGCAGGGCTGCGTGGGGCGGCCCCGTGCCCCAGTGAAGTGACTGGCTGTGGGCACGGCAAGCGGACAGCCAGTGCTGGCCCAGCCTGAGGCCGCCCCATGCAGGAGCCTCCAGAGGGACCGGGGGAGAGCCCTCCACAGAGACAGACGCCATCCTTTTGCACGATGGCCACTTTCCACATACCGATGCTCCCATAGCAGGACAGAGAGTGCAGCCAGGCCCGGCACGACACTGGGGAATTGTTGTGCTGCCATGGGATGTGCAGCCTCAGCATAAACCCGTGGGGCAGGAGCCACAGGCTGTGGAGGAGCGTGTGGGTGCATGGACGTGCCACAGCAGGACAGTGGAGCAGGGAGGGTCTTTGTGCAACACGGGACCATGAACATGCCGCAGGAGGGAAAACTTCCTGGGGAGAGTTGGCACTGGTGGTTACTGGGGGTTTAGCATGCGGGGGGAGTGGTAGTTACTGGGGGTTCAGCACGCGGAGGGACTGGTGGTTACTGGGGAACTGCACAGGCGTCAGCACTGGTGGTTACGGGGGCACGGCCCGGGGCGGGGGGCAGTACTGGCGCTTTGGCGGGTACCTCCCGGGGGCGGCACTGGTGACCGGGGCCACGGCCCGGGGTCTCGGGGGCGGCACCGGCGGGGGCGGGGGGCGGTGCCGGAGCCTCTGCGGCGCCGCTCGGGGGGCGGTGCTGGGCGGAGCGGGCCGGGGGAGGACCGGGCGGCCGTTCCGCCCCCCCCCGCGCTGCGGTCGGGGCTCGGCCCCGCACCGTCCCGCGGCGCAGGGAGCCGGGCCGTGGCCGTCGCCCGGGCCGGGGCCGCAGTCCGGGCCTCCCCTGCGCCGGCCCGCCGCCATGGCCCGCTTCTCCGCCTTCCTCAACCCCGTCCTGGTGCTCTTCAGCTGCGACCTCTGCCTCGTGCGAGCCAGTAAGTGCTGCTGGGACGCCGCGACGGGGACGGGACGCCGCGCGTCGCCTTGCTCTCTGCCGCGGGGCCCGGTCGCCCGTCCCGCTCCTCGGGCGCCCGCGGCGGGGCCGGGCCAGGCCAGGCGTGGAGCCGGCGTTCCCCGGGCGGGGGACTGGGCCGGGCGCCGGGCGGGGGGTCCCCGTCCCTCGCCGTGCCCCGGCCCCGTTGCGTGACCCTCCCGCCGGCCTCCCCCCGCCCCCGGCACGGCTTCAGCCGCGACCCTGCGGGGCCCTCCCCCAGCCCCCCGAACCCTGCTGGGGCTGCGCCCGGCCCCGGGGCGCCGCGGCCTCCAGGCCAGCCGTGCCTTCGGCCGTGTCGCCCCCCTTCCCCCGGGGCGGGTGCGATCGTGTGGCCGGGCTGCCCTCCGGGGAGGGCCACCAGGCTCCTCCGGGGCACCTGGAGTCGCCCCCTGCGGCTTTGGCTCCTGGAGCCTCCCGGTTCTGGGCCGGGCGGTGGGGAAACGCGGGCTCTCCTGGTGCCCCCGCGGAGAGGGCTCCCCGTGTCCCGTCCTTGCCCCTCAGCGGAGTCCTGCGGGCGTTGGACCCCCCGGGCAGGGATGATGCGGTGCTAACTGCCGTCCCTGCGTGCCTTCCAGCATTGCCTTCTCTGGGCTGGTGTTCGCTGAAGCACGGGGTCTTGTAAGCGCCCAGGGTACCTTCTTCCCCTGGCTCATCTGAATGCCTCTCTGTCAGCGGCAGCTTTCTGCTGTCTGTTTGCCCCTTGTCAGGTTACTGATGTATTAAACTGAATTGCGGGAATCAGACATGGTCTGGTATGTTCTGCCATGTTTTCAGTCTCCTTGCAAAATACATACTCCAGAGCCTGACGGATTCAGGAAGAAATGCAGTCAGGGTTGTTAAAAAGGGGCCACTTATTTTTAGATGTGCAGTCTGATGCTTACCTCCCTTTTGCAGGGGTAAGTTGGGCAAACATCTAGGTGCCCTTGAGCAGCAGTCCCAAGGGCACGGGCTGAGGGGCAGGTGAGGTCCCCTCTCCTGAGTCACAGCGGGATGGGGAAGGCGCCGGTGGGGCTGTGCCACATCCCTCTGCCAACATCGTTCTTGAGGGGCATCTGTCTGGCCCCTTCTCTGACCCATGAAGCCAGGTTGCGTGGCAGATCTAGCCCAGTGCTCAGCTGCACACAGGGCACCCTCCATGCTGCCCAGCCTCAGGCTGGTGTGCTGTGGTGCCAGCACGCAGGACCAACTCTTCCTCTTCAGCAGGCCTGAGAGGAATGCACTGCTGTAGTGCCAGGACAAAAGGGTGCGCCAGGCCTTAAGTGATTGCTCCTTTTGTGGTAGTGCCCATTTCTTAATATGGCTTTAATCAAAAGTGAAGCTGGGCAACTTATAAATGATGCAGAATCATTAGCGATTAATGCATTGGGCAGGGCTTAACTGTGGCATGCTTTTGCCAGAGAGCCCAGCAGAGTGTTGGAGCATCTTGGCATTACAGGAATGTTTTTAACAGTTGGCTTCAGAGACTACATTTTTTGGAGCCCTTGCGCTCGCTGATCTTTATGGCAACAGCTCTAGCATGAAAATGCTCTGACCTCAGCTGCAGAGCAGGCTGGAGAACATTAGGCTTGATGTGGGGATCATATGCAAAGCTTTCTATGGTGTGGGCTGTCATAGAACCATAGAACAGCCTGGGTTGGAAGAGACCTTTAAGATCATCGAGTCCAACCATTAACCTAACATTGCCAAAACCACCGCTAAACCATGTCTGTCAGCACCACGTCTACCCATCTTTTAAATACCTCCAGGGATGGTGATTCAACCACTTCGCTGGGCAGCCTGTTCCAATGCTTGATAACTCTTTCTGTGAATAAATTATTCCTAATATCCATCCTAAACCCCCCCGGCACAACTTGAGGCCGTTTCCTTTTGTCCTATGGAGGTCTCATCTTTCATATCCTCGTGATTAAACATTGCCCCATGTTTCTAGGGTGAACTTCTCTAGTTTTGACTTCTGAAACTTCTCGTTCTGTCTCTTCCTGCTAGGCCTGCAAATCCCATGTGCTCAGAAATATCTTTTCTGCAGTTTTCTGAACTGCAAACTGACCATGGGACACTCATTTTTCCAACGAAGAGCTGCGGGCTGGACACCCTCAGGTGTCGCTGTCACACAGGTTCGGGTCTGCTTGCCTGGAGCCTGCACACTGTGTGTTTATGATGCATGAGGGCTGAAGCACTGATCAGTCACGTGTGCTGTGGCTCCGCAGTGCCCCTCATGTGCTCTTGCCCTCTTTCTATTTGGGACATTTGGAGATTGACTCTGAGTGCAATAGCAGATCATGCTGTCTTTGAGTGTGCTGTCTCTGCAGTTTGATACCAGGGTGGTATCCCCCCTGGGATGCCCTTCTGCTGCCAGCGAGTGAAGGTCCCTACACAGGGCCTGTGCAAGCTCTGGCTAAGTACGGTTCAAGCAATACTGTCAGCCCTGTGTGGACCCAGCAGCATGGCTCATGGATCAGTGCAGTGCGCTTGTTCTCAAATTGTAGAGTGACTCAGCCCCAGGGCCATGTCTCAGCATCCCCAGCTTGAAAACCTGGGCTGGGCCAGGTTGGGCTCCCTGCGTAATCCTAGAAAATTCTTGTGCAGAGCTGAGAGCCTGCTGCAAACTTCATCCACAGACTTCTATGTTGCAGAAATGTCAGACTCTGCCTTTAATTTCCTCACATACACTTAAAGGTTGGGAATTCCAACTGCCCAGTTTGGGCATGTTCAGACCTCTTCTTATTTTGTTAAAAGCTGCCCAATTTATTACTGTAGATGTATCCTGTGAAGCACCAGGTCCTCTTCTTGTCCTGAGGCCAGCTGGCAGGATCTGGTCACGTCTGTAGCACTAAGCTGACAAGTTCCAAAGAGGGGAGCACATCGATGATACCTACTAGGAATAGTTCCTGGCTTGTGCTAGCTCCTGACCCGTGCCCAGGAGTGGTTTGGGCACATGCTGCTGGTTCAGACCGAAGTAGTTGCCGGGACCGGTCTCCACCACTGGATTCCTGGGCTGTTCCTGACCTCATTACATTTGCTAGCGTAGTGGTAGCCTTGCACAACTGTTCTTACGCCTGAAGGTTAGCAGAAACATTGCAGCACCCGACACACACACACTGAAATGCTTCTGCGTGGGGCAGTGCAAGGGAGTGGTTATTTGATAGCGGACAGGGTGCTGTCTACAGCTCAGCTCTTAGTTGTGCAGCGAACTTGCACGCTGTCCGTGGCTGGAGTAGAAACCAGAGCATATGTGTGGGGAGCTCAACTCCTGTGCGCACAGAACACGCATGCCCCAGTCAGTGGCCAGTTCTGGGGAGCACAGCTTTATTCAGCCTGTTTTGCTCTTGGCTTGTGGGAGACCAGGGTGTGCAGATAAGGACGTGGCTCAGAGACTCTCTATCACAGGTTAGAGTGATGAAACAGAGTCCCACTGGTAAAACTCTAAGGAGACACACTCTTCATGGGATAAAGGATATTCAAGTGTCTTTGAATCCTTTCTAGTTTCCAGCCTCCTGTTCTGGAAAAGAGGGCGCAGCATCCTGTGATGTCCTTGTTTGTGTTGTCTCCAATGACTATCTCCTGGTGATGCAGTAGGCTTCTGTTGGTGATGCACTCAGCCCCGCTGTCTCTGAGAACGTGTTTTCTGGACTCTGTGGGTAACCCTCCTGGCTGTCTCAGTCGCCTGAGGCCAACCACAAGCCCGCATTTCTCAGAGTGCGAATCGCAGCCTTTTCCTGTTAGATCTGTCATGGGGCTGGGTGTATTCAAATGTGAATGAATGCATTTAAATAGCTGACTTGCAGAAATGACTGTGGTTGTTGTTGGTGTCTACGGTTGTCTTTTTTCCTGTTCTTAGGTATCCTCTGGCACTCTTTTTCTATCTGTATAAATCACAGCATTGAACTTGTGCTACACAAGCAGCTTGTAGAAGGACACTGCCTTGTATACAGGGAGAAATGATGCTCAAACAGCAGCCTCAGTGTCTTTATTCAGGCGCTCCTGTGTCTAATTTCCAGACAAAATTTGGCTTTGTATGTGTACCTGTGTAGGATCCTGCCATGCTCCTAGTGCTGTGAAATCTCAAAATGACGGTGGTGCAGACCATGGGTCAATCAGGACAGCTTTCCAAAGGATAGCGGCAGCTGAGTGTTGCTGCCAGCTTTGCAGCCGATGGCATTGCGCTGCTGGGAAAGTCAGCTCTGCCTTCTGCATTGGACTTTCCTCCCCACTCTAGAGCAGGGAGTAATGCCAGGCAGATGAAATCGCCAGATTGAGTTGCATAGTGTTTTTATTCCAAGCTGCCCCATTTTTCTGTCACAGTTGATATATAAATACTGTGTCTGGGCTGCTTCCTACGCAGTTCTGGGTGGCGTGCCAGGCATTCATGATGTGCACATCCGTGGGACAGCCACAGAGCTTAGAGGATTCTGATTTTACCATCACAGTCTTGGTTGAAGAATTGCATTAATGTAGGATTTGTTTGGACTTTCTGGACCCTACAGGACTTCCCTGCCAAGAATATACTCTGTTCCCAGGCTGAGCAGGAGCATGTCATGCCAGGCAGCCCTGCTTCTGCTGGTGCTGGAGCTGAATGAAGTACACTTTCCAACAGATTAACATCTGCGCAGCAGTGAAGGTACCTGAGATCTGCAAGCAGATGCCTTCATGAAGAGCTGATGTGAATGTCATCCTCCTGTCTGATAGCAGGGTCTCTGCAGTGCTCTGAGACAGGCTGCAGAGATGTTTAATGTGATTTTGAGCTGCAGGGATTGGTTAAATTATCATGACAGTCTCTTAAACTCTGTAATTCTTTTTTGTTCAGGACAGGCCTTCATGCGTTTCCCATTTCAGTGTCTGCAAGGTGGAAGGAGACCACTGGTGGCCCTTTGTGTCTTTAGCTGGGTCTTGCAGCCTGGGCACATGGTCAGCACTGCTAATCCCTTTTAGGTGGAACATGTATTATGAGCAATGGGCTATGTCTGCCACCGCAAGCAAGCCCTTTAGAGAAGAGCCAGGCAGACGCCATGCGAGCTTGTCCTCCTTTGCTGCTGTAAGACATTGCAGAGGGTAAGGTGTGCAGTGAGCGCATTTCTCACCAACAGCCAGGCAGGGAGGAGTCCTGGCCAGCAACTGAGAGCTGCTAAAGCCAGCAGGCGTCACAGAGGGGCAGCTGCACAGGCAGGGAGCTGCTCTGTGCCTGCGCACCTTCCTGTCACAGTGGGCAGCTACCACGAGGCCAGTAAGCACCATGCCGTGCGTGTGCTGCTGCTGTGAGGGGCTCAGCCTTGTGCACCAACTGTGCCACTCCTCTCCTGGGGACAGGTTCACCAGAGAAGCTGCTCCCTGTCGCCCTGGCCACTGTGCTGCCAAGGGCAGGTGTTGGAGAGGCCACGCATGGTGGTGTGCAGGGGCAAGTGCCTTTTCTGAGACATCTTCTTTTGCCTCTTTCCTGTGCCTTGCCTTTGTCCATCCCTGGCTCACCCAGACAGGCCACCATCCCCCGTCAACGTGACTGTGACACAGCTGAAGGCAAACTCTGCCACAGTCTCCTGGGACGTCCCAGAAGGAGACGTGGTCATCGGCTATGCCATCTTACAGCAGGTATCCATGCTCTGTCCCTGGGGGTTGGGGACCCCTCTCACTGATTACCAGCATGCTCCTATGTCAGCCCTTTTGCCGCAGTTTGGAGCTCCTCTGGCATCTGCCTGAGGACACTTCTGCTGTTGAGCAGCCCCTGCCAGGGCACCCTGTCTGAGCCATCCATCCTGGTGGGAGGCAGCAGACCGTGGGCTGTGCTGGGGGCAGCTGTCCCTCCAGTGGCTTCCCTGTGATTTCTCTGGATAAGTATGGTGCTTCAGCCATGACATAACTCTTCTTTGCTTGCCTTGCTCTGCCTCCACAGCCCCAGACAATGGTGGCTTCTCCAGGGAGGCACCTGGCTCTGGCCACACAGGGGTGCTGCATAGCCAAGTGCTGGCCAGCCTGGCACACCCCAGGGGTGGATGGTTGCCCAGGAAGGGAGGAGTAAGGGCAGTGTGCCCAGCACAGCCCTGCAGACAGGGGCCTGTGTCTAGTGCCGCTGGGAACAGCCTCTTGGGGATGACAGCTCTTCACTCCGGCAGCGGCAAGATGGACAGATGCAGCGGTTCATCCGGGAGGTGAACACCACCAACCGGGCCTGCGTGCTGTGGGACTTGGCAGAGGATGCTGATTACATCATCCAGGTGCAGAGCATCGGCCTCTACGGGGAAAGCCAGGCCAGTAAGCGCGTCCACTTCCGAACCCTGAAGGAGACTGACCGCCTCCCTTCCAACAGCTCCAACCAAGGTGAGGCAGCTCCTTCCAGCTCGCCCAGGTGCCACTGGTGGGGCCACACCTGTAGGTCTCCACAGCCAGCGAGGAAGGTGCTGCCCTGAGCCACAGGCTGCTTGGGACACACAGGGTCATAACTGGTAACAGGGTTGTACAGGCTGATGTTGCGTCCACTATGGCCATGTCCCCAAGCCCTGGTTTACAGCCCTCCTATCCCAGGTCTTTGCACCCTATTCACCTAAGCAGGCTGTGGCCAGGACAACTGCTATGGCCTGCTCAGCTGCTGCCTGTAGGAAGCAAATATTGAACGGGCTCTCAGATCTCCCAGCCTGCAAGCTACCGAAGCACAAATGACGGAGCCCCTCATCCTCCTTTCCTACTCATATCCATGTTGTGCCTCCTGGCCTTGACGTTGTCTACATGCTGGTCCATGAGATATGATCTAAGACTCTAAAAGACACAATGCCCAGAGGGCATCCACTGGGCATGGGAATTGGTCTCCAGCACTAGCCATAAGAGAGGGACTTGAGAAGAGTATAACAGGACAAGCAGATGGCTTACTTTCCTCAGAATTTTTGTGTTCAACTCAGGGCCTTCTAACCTGCCCTGGTCTCTATGTAGGGACTAATCACTGAGATGTATTTTGCAATCCCTAGTAGAACCCAAACAAGCTGTTAGAATCCCTGACCACCTTTGGTAGCGAGGATGGTTTATGTGAGACAGAAAAGCCACAGCCTGCATGTCCTCTCCCCAGCCAAGATGTCATCCCACACCTGTCCTTGTCTGGGGGAGGTGGGCCCCTCTGCACTGGAGCTCCTTCTCATATCCTTGAGCGTTGCTGGTCCTGAAGTAGGTTCTGGTGGGAGGGCATCTGCTGCCAGCCCTGCCTGGGCTCTCTTCTCTGCAGGTGACATCACCATGGAAGGGCTGGACAAAGACAGGCAGCTGCAGACAGGCGAGATTATCATCATCGTGGCTGTGCTGCTCATGTGGGCAGGTGAGTGCCACAAGCAGCATTCCAGCAGGATGGGGCAGAGGTGCAGTCCAGGGTCCACAAAGAGGATGGGTCTCGAGAGTTCAGAGGCATGTTGGTATGGGTCTGGCATCCTCTACAGTAAGTCCGTTGAGTCTCTGTAGAGCTCGAGCCAGTGGGGTAAAAGGAGCAACCACAGCCACTGCTCAGCAGCGATGGCCTGGAACACGTGGGCTGGCTGGCCTGACTGCTGGGCTGGAAGAGCAGGAGGCAATGTGGGACACAAATAAAACAGAATTACAGGGTGGGAGCATCCCAGCTGACATTAACTGTCATGTAACTTGGGCCTTAGCTAGCTTGTCTGACATCAGATAACATTGCCTCACTGGCTGGTAGTGGCTGTGCCTCAATCTGCTGATGCTGTAGGATGGGTGGTTTGCTCCTCTACAGCACGTGATTAAAGCCAGTGCTCCAGCAAACAGCAAGTTGTACGGGAGCAGGGAAGTCTAGGAGATAACAGTCAGCTCCTGACTGGTCACGTGCAGCTGCTGTGAGTGGGAAATCATTTGTCCCCTACTCCCTTCCCAGTAAATGTGGATTTTCTAGTGGCATCTTGCAGGAATCTCTCCTTGTCCTGGTCTTGAACACTTTTCTAGTGCACTGGAAGAAAATACAAGATGGCTGCTGCTAGCTTACACCTCGCACAGGTTGGTCTGTCAGAGTGCCAACAGGGAGAAATTAGGTCCAGTCTGCGGGTGGCTGTGATAACGCCCTGTGGTTTGAATGGGTTCAACACAGCTAATGATTATAGTTCAAAGCATTGCTCCAGAATCCTGCCGCCAGGCTCCCACGGTGTGGGACGTGTGCTGCGTGAGATGGGTGCTGTAAAACCATGACAGAGTGACCGACCCCACAGCCAGTTTGCAAGACAGGACAAAGCCAAGGGCTGGCTTTTGTGAGTCGCAAGCACTGGACCAGTAACTTCAGTGCTTTGCTGGAGGCGCTCAGAAACTCACTCAGCTGCTCACTGACCTCAAGGGCTGTCCCTCTCCGAGTGCCTCACCACCCACCTTTGGCCTCAGAGCCCTACGCCGTAGGCACCGAGCACCTCACGTGTGCCCTGATGGCTTTAGCCTTGTCTGTCTGAGGAGACTGGCCTGGCCACACGTGCAGAGGTGCCTGGGGTGGCCCGGGCTGGCACAGGTGGAGGGTGCGGGTGAGCAGACACCAGGGTGCCCTGGGCTGTCCAGCTGGGATGCTGTGGGGAGGGGAGGCTGTGGGCAGCCGGTGTGAGGGAGTCCTTCATCCCCTGTCTTTCGGCAGCGGTGATTGCCCTCTTCTGCAGACAGTATGACATCATCAAGGACAACGACTCCAACAACAACAAGGAAAAGACAAAGCCCTCCTCAGAGCACAGCACACCAGAGCGACCGAGCGGAGGGCTGCTGCGGAGCAAGGTGAGTGGGGAGGGCTACCAGGAGGGATGGTGTATGACGTCTGCTGTGGCTTGCTGCCCAGACAGGTTCTGTCTCTCTCCAAACACAGAAACACCCCGGCTCATGCTCTTACCCTAAAAACGGAAGGTTTTTGGGGTGCAGTGAGCCCTGGTCTCTCTGGGGCAGTGTGTGTGCCCCATGGGGTGATTTCAGGAGAGACGTTGGACGAGATATCAGCTCCCACATTGCAGAGTGGTACCTGTCCTCTCACTGTAACAGCCCCTTCACCGTGCCCCTCCAAGGCTGCACCTCTTCTGCATCCCATAGGCAGGTCTAGCTCCTGTTGAGGCAGACAAGCTGGGCAGCTGTTCCTATGGTTCCTGCACTGGTCTATCGCTGCTCGTTTTCTGCCTTCACTGAGGCCAGCTCCAGGCCATCACCACACAAGTTGTTCACAGGAAGGACCCCAGAGCCTCTTCCCCATCCTAATGGAGGTACTGTGCTGGGCTATGGATGGGGAGGCAGCAGTACTTTCATCTGGCTGCTCCCTCAGCACCTGACACTTCTCCCTTCCTGGTTTGAACTCCAAGGCCCCAGTTCTCCTCCTCCAGATTTTTCTAGTTTCCTGATTACTCCTTGCCAAAAAGATCCCTCCTCTTGGATCCCTTTTCCAAACCGACCCTGCTCATATAGGGCTGCAAAGGCAGGTGCAAAGGCCTGTTCCTACTGCTTGCAAAGTTCACCTGTACAGTGCTGATGCACCTCAGTTTGTCTTTATGCCACACTCTTGGCATCCTTGCAGGTGACAACACTGCAAGTTTATTCTTGCAGACCTTAATTACAAAGCTGGGAGCAAGGTATAGGAAAGAAAAAGCTCTGCATTCACTTCCCCTCCTGGCTTTGGGGCCAAGCTGCTGTAAAGTAGCAGGCAATGGTGCAGCTCTTGATCTGAGCCCTGTTATAAAGCGTGGGCATGGGGACACACCTCCTGCACCCTGCTTCAGCGTGAAAAGGCTGAGCTACAAAACACAGGTGCAGCAACCAGAACCCCTTCCCTTCCCAACACCTTCTCTGAATTCATGTATCCACTGTGCTCTTCAATAAGTACATTCCTTTTAGCATAAAGGAAAGTGCCTGCTCGTGCTTGTAACAGTTTTTGAGAAAATCTGCCTCACCACCTGCAGCCTTTAGTTCCCTTGGTACATGCCAGCGCTGTCATGAGGGACATGGCAGCGAGACGTGCCTGCCACTCAGCAGCCTCATCTGTCCCTCCGCTGCCAGTCATCCCATGCTTTGTGGATTCTCTGCCCCATGGCAGTTGGTCTCCTAACCCCGCACATTTTCTGCTCTTACCCTGCAGCTGCCTCCTGTCCAAGGGCATCAGGTGTAGCATGGCTACCACTAGGGACCAGGCAGAAGTCACCAGACATTGCAAGCCCTGGAGGTTGAAGAGTGTAGGGCACAGGGGGACTTTGTTCACCCAGGAGTACTGGGGCACAGCAGTGGGCAGAAAGGCTTCCTGGGGAGGCAAGTGTGTGTGGTTGAAGGGACTTGCCTGAAGGGAGGCACCAGGGGTGCAGCTGAGCCACCTGAACCATTCTGCAAAAGGCCGGGGTTCCAGTGCTGGCTCCCTTGGTGCCCTGAGGGAGATGCTGAAGCCTGGGCTCGGCTGCAGCTCACCCACACCTCAGCTCAGGGCAGAGGGCTCAGCTGCAGCCGGCAGCCCTTTTGCAGAGGAGATCTGCTGGCCTCAGTGCCTGCCGTGGGAGCCTGGGGGCTCTGCTGTGGGGTCTGCATCCCAGGGGCTTAGCAAAACAGGGCCTTAACACAGATTTTTCTCTCATAGAAGAAGTCTCCCTCGGTCAATATAATCGAGGTGTAAGTGCAGCACCACCTCTGCATCTGGGGTCCTGGGCGTCCTGCCAGAGCCAAAGCAGGCCTTGGAAGAAGAGGCAGCACCAGGTGCCCAGCCTGGAACTCTGCATGCGAAGATCCATGTATCAGAACTTACGCTTTCCCGAGGGCACCTGTGCGGGGGTGTGCATGGAGCCAGCTCCCAGCCGTGCATGCAGTGCACGGCCCTGCTCATCCCGCATGACTGGCCCTGCTCTCCTGCCGCTGCGGAGCGCGGAGCTGCGAACGGGCCAGGGGACACGCCACCAGCCCAGGGGGGCAGAGGGGCTGGTGTGCTGGCCTGGGGGGAGGCAACGTCCCTGCGTGATGGCTTGGCCAAAGGCCGGGGTGCAACCATGTGGCACCAGCCGCCTGCCTGCAGGCAGCCGGGAGCAGACCTTGCTCTCAGCTGCTGTGTCGGGGCTCGGAGGGCAGGGGCTGCTCCCCTTGTGGCCCCAAGACTGAGAGGATGGGCAGTGGGGGCATTCGCCCGAGCGCTGCCAGGGAGGTTGTGGCCAGGTGGCAGGAGGGTTTGTCTGCAGGGCTGGGCCCAGTGAGCACAGCTGAAGAGGGGATCCCTGCTGGAGAACAGGGCTCTGCTGCACCCCATCGTTGCTGTGCAGGGGCTTCAAGGCCTCTCCCTGCTGCAGGGGACAAGAACACAAATGAGCACAAGGAGCTAGTGCTGCCATGGCCTGCAGAGCGTGCAGCCAGGCAGGGAGGGCTGGTAGGAGCCGTTCTGTGGGGTGGCATGAGCCTCACAGAGCTGTGGGAGCCGGCAGTGCCAGGGCATGGCTGTGGCTTTGCTGTTTCCCTGGTAGGACACAGTCACGCTGTTTGCGGGGAGCTGCTGGGCACCCTGTGAGCAGAGCGGTGCCTGTGCTGCCCGGAGGAGAAAATGTGGTGAGGCCCAGCAGGGGCTCAGAGGGGCTCAGCAGGATGCGGCTGCAGAGCTCATCACTGCTCTGGGGATAATTAGCTTCAAAAACATCGCATCCTGCTCCTGGCTCCTTCTGTCTTGTGGGGGTATGGTCGCTGATGATGCTCCCGCTCCTGGAGCTGGTCCCACAGCCTGCACCAGGGTTGCTGATGTGGCACAGACCCATTGGAAAGGGCTGGCCCTGAATGCCCGGAGCTGGTGGACTGTTGGCTCGCTGTTACCTGCCCAGTCTGCCTGCTCCTGCAAGGACAACGTGAGCCATTGACCACCGTGGGGCTGTGAAGAGGTGATGTCTGCTCTGTGCTTGTTGCTCCCCAGAGCCTGCAGGCTGAAGTCTGTCACTGGGTATCCACACTGCCCTGTGGCTGAGGCCAGGCCCGGGCATGCCCCCTTGCCGGTGGTAGGAGGGAACAGGGACAGGAGGAGGCTCTCTGCTGCAGAGAGGCTCTCTGCAGCACCACTGGTGCCCTGGCTCCTGCTCTTCCTCCATGCTCTGCTCTGCAGCCTGTCACTGAGCTGGGCTGCTGGCTCTGCAGCCCTGGACTCCAGCATCACAGGATCCAGCGTCTTCCAGGAATAAACCTCCAGTAAAGCACTTTCAGGACTCTTCATTCCAGGTGCTGCTTAGCTCCTGCTGCAGGACTAGGCGGGGAAGGGACAGGATAAGCAACTCCCTGTGGCAGAGTCTTTTCAATAAAAGCATCCTGGCTCAAAGGCAGCGTTGGCCCTGCAGAGTTGCAGGTCTCTGTGTGTGCGCGCATGTGGATATGTACCAGCACTTCTGGAACTTGTGTGTTTGGCCCTCAAAGGAAGACCTGCTCTTGCATGCTGTGCAGGTCCACTAATGTCATCCTGCACACCTCGTCTTGCACAACCGCAGTAACTTCTACAGGTTGCTCTGTGTCTCAGCTGTGGGAGGAAAGGCACAAGACCAGGCCTGAACATACAAAAACCTCAAATGAGGAAAAGAGTGTGCAGCTCTTGACTGACCTTTAGGGACCCAAACCTCCCCAGAGCGCCAGCCTTCCCCACAGCACCTGCCTTCAGCATGGGCTAGGAGATGCTGAATGCAGTGAGTACTGCCCGGCTGGGGCTGTCAGTGTCACCAGCCTTAGACAGGGAGATGGGCTGCAATGTGACAGGAACGCGGCAGCAAGGTGCTCAGCCAGAAAGCAGCTGCAAACTCACTTGCTGGAGAAACCAGACATCCTGCTGTGGCTGCAGCCTCCCCTGCTCTCTCTGGGGAAGGAAACCAAGTGTGTGGCTTGCCCATGTCTGCAGACCACAGCCAGGCGTGCAGTAGGGCAAAGACACCCCAGAGCAGAGTGGGCACATGGGGTGAGAGGTTGAGACCTGCTGGCACACAGCGGGCTGGTGTCCTCCATGGCCTCAGCATGGCCAGCTCCCGCCAGTGCAGGTGACATGCACCATCCCAGCACAGCCCAGACCAGCTGCCCCCAGATAACAATGCCCACCCTGGGCCCGGGCAGCCCTCAGCACAGGGGAATGGCTCCATCAGGGCCAGCAGACAAGGAAGATATGGGAGCTCCAGGGCTCCATGAGCTCAGGGCACACGCAGCAGAGACACAGTACCTTGCACACTTGTGCTTGGCATCCCATCCAGCACTCAAACCCCAATGACAACAGTAAAAAACGTAAGTTTATTTCCCTATAAAGGCAGAGCTTTCCCTTAAAAACCAGCTCATTTCACTCATGAGAGGGTGCGGGGCTGAACTGCAGGGGCAAGGGCTTCCTCACTCACTCCTCCAGGCCAAGAGCTCCCCGAGGGGGACACATGCCCACCATCTCCAGGGGCTGCTCAGCATCAGCTGGTCCCCAGCGGCCACCATGAGGAGCAAGGCAGGACTAACAAGCGAGGCAGGTCAGAGGCAGTGCTGCCCCAGGCACGCTGGCTGCACCCTGCAGGCTGGGAGCTGGTGAGGTGGCTCTGCGTGCCCTGGGAGCAGGCAGAGTGAGAAGCACGGGTCCACCCACCCAAGCTGGGAGCAGCTGCAGCTTGAGGCGGTTCATGCAGGTGGAGAGCAGGACAAGGAGCGGGTGTCGTGGTTGGCGCGCTGCACGGCAGCGGTGCCAGCAGACCCTGCGCCTGGTGGGCAGTGCCGGGGCAGGGCAGGCACTGCCTGGCCCGGGTGCAGGCACAGGGTGAGTCCTGAGTGGCTGGTCCATTGCTGCGGAGATTTGGCTTAGCCCAGGGGAGGCTTGGGGCCAGCAGTCCTGGGGCCGGGCGTGGGGAGGTCTCCAACCCCTGCCAGCCCCTTCCAGCTGTCTGGGGGTTGCCCCAAGCGGTAGCACAGTAGCCGCGTAGTAGGAGAGCTCGCTCTGGGCACAAGAGGTGCTGACTCTGAAATGCAAGAGGGAGGAAGACCCGGTCCATGAGGCAGGTGTTTGGGAACCCAGCACAGCCTGGGAGGGAAAGCAAACCTTCCCAGGCGAGCCACCAGCCCCCTCCCCCTGCAGAGGACACGCTGGGGCATGTGGCAAAGCAGCACTGAAGGAGAGAACTTACCTGCTGGGCTGTGGGCTCCCCGTCCCAGCTCCTCCATGCTGCTTTGGAAGAGAACAGAGCACCCATCATACCCCAAGCAAGGCCTGCCGAGAGACGCAGCACGCTCGTGACCCCAACAATGCAGGCACAGTGCAGCAGTACCAGGCACTCAGTGCAGAAGGCCCAGGCCCCCTTCCAAACCCCTTCCCAGGCCAGCCTGTCCTGAGACTGTAAAGCCATATCTCCTTCCCACCAGAAGGCCCCACGTACAAAGGGCGTACAAAGGGCTGCCACATCATAGGGCCACATGCATATCTCCAGTCTGTGCACGCACTTGTTCCCAGCTGACACCAGCTCAGCCCAGGCTCAGCCCTGCGGCACTGGCAGACCCCAGCCAGGTGCTGGCTGACAGGCACATGGAGAACAGCCACAATGGAACCGGCCTCTCGCACCCAGCACCGCAGGCACCTCTGCAAAGACCTACGGGTTAATCCTCCATTGCTGGTCTGGTACCATCAACTCCTCCCAAACACAGGACACACACCAGCAAGCTCAGCCCCAGGCCCTAGTCCATGCAAAAGTCACTATGACCAGGCCTCCATCCTGGCCCAAGCCCAAGAGAAATCAGTGGGAGGAGAGGGACAGCTCTGAGTCCCACCTGAGAAAGCCCTCACGCCAAGAAAGACCTTGAGGGTCTGGAGCGTGTCCAGAGAAGGGCAACAGAGCTGGTGAGGGGTCTGGAGCACAAGTCTTGTGAGGAGTGGCTGAGGGAGCTGGGGGTGTTCAGCCTGGAGAAGAGGAGGCTGAGGGGAGACCTTCTCGCTCTCTACAGCTCCCTGAAAGGAGGGGGTAGCCAGGGGGGGTCGGGCTCTTCTCCCAAGGAACAGGCCATGGGACAAGAGGAAACGGCCTCAAGCTGCACCAGGGGAGGTTTAGGATGGAGAGTAGGAACAATTTCTTCCCCTCCCCAATGCTTGGCAGTCCCCAAGCATTGCAAGAGGCTGCCCAGGGCAGCGGTGGAGTTGCCATCCCTGGAGGTATTTAAAAGATGTGTAGACATGCTGAGGGACATGGTTCAGTGGTGGAGTTGGCAGTGCTGGGTCAATGGCTGGACTCATGATTCTGATTCTAAGCACGTCTGGGTAGGCTGGCCTCAGCAGAGTGGCAGAAACAGAACAAGTAACATCTCTGGGTACATGCTCAGGGTCACCATCTGTCCCCCACAGCTCCACTGCAAAAGCTGAGCTGCAAGATGTGCCCCTCCATAGCTCAGCTCCCTGTTCACTCGACCTCTCAGCTGGCAGAGGCAGAGAAAGCAGCTCCCCCTTGCTCCCATGCAGATCTCCTCCATGCTCCCACCATGACTGTGGCCCCAGCAGCTCCCCTTGCGTGGGGTGCAGAGAAGGAAACAAGACAGAGTTCACCAGAGAGATCCCTGAATGCAAGCAGCAGTTCACCACCTACCCAGGTAAGGTGTCACCGACATTATCATCTTCCTCCTCCTCTTCCTCCTCCTGGCAAACAAACAAACAAACCAAAACAAACAAAAAACCCACTATGACACCTCGCTGCCTGTGCAGCTCTCTGTCAGGAGTGAGCTGGGGCTGCCCAGAGCCTGTTCTGGAGCAGCAGGGCAGTCCCCAGTGCCTTCACAAGACACAATCACCCCCCAGGCATGGCACAGACAAAGGGTGCCTACAGGCAGTAGGGAGAAAGATGGCACCTGCTGAAAACCTCAGGGCTCAGACACATAGCCACACAAGTGGAGAGACAGACCACGGCTCTTCTCACATCTCCTCCAGCCAGCAGAGCACCAAACACGGGCTGTGAGCGCAGAACAAGCCACCAAGCTGAGAAGCTGCCGCCCTCAGCGCAGCTTTGCCCAGAGACAGGAGTGGGGTGAGCACATCTTGCAGCTGGATGGCCAGGCGGAGGAGACTGGGAGCGGGCTGTAAGCAAGGATGACCCCAAGCACTGCCAGGCTGGGCCAGCACTGGCAGCATGAGGCCAAGGACCAAGTGTCCAGAGGCTCCTGGGCAGGGACACAGTGAGACCGGCAATGCTCTCATCGGCCCTGGACATGCAGTAGGTGTAGTGCAGATGGGCAGGGCTGAGCCTTAGCCCAGGCTGGCAAGATGATGACTAGACAAAGGCTCCTCTCCTTCAGAGACAATGTCTCACCCCTAGGCACAGCACCAAGCGTGCAGAGCAGGTCCCAGCTCCCTGTCTGACAGTGCCAGCAGAGCAGAGCTGGGAGCTGTTGCAATGCTGGGGCTGACAGGAGAGCTCCTGGAGCAAAGACCACCTGAGGAACCACGCTGCCTTGTGAGCCAGAGCACAGAGTGCCCCTCTTCATGTCAGGCCACCATGTGTGAGGGAGGCTGCGCAGATACCGCCAGGGTCCTGGAAGCCAGGAGGAGGGAGCTGCATAAGGGTTACTCTCTTCCTGCTCTCATGTGAGACAGACCTGGGTATGGGCTAGACTTGCACATACTGTACCCCAAACTGGTGTCTGAAGGGAGGGCTCCCCGGGGGGGCTGTCTCACTTGGTCTGCCGGGCTCACTGCTCTCCAAGACACATGAAGGGTGAAGGGGCTGTTCCTGCCTAGAGCCTGGGACAGGGCAAAAGCAGCAGAGTTAGTGCTTGCAACCTGGAGAAGGCCCAGCAGGGGATGTACAGGCAGGACTGTGGGCAAGGGACAGATACCCCTGCAGTGCTCGGGGAGGGTACAAACAAGGTGGTGGTGGGGAATCACTGCTCAGGGCAGGTAGCATAGAGCCCTGAGCTGTGCTACAGCTCAGCAAAGCAGAAGAATTCAGCATGGACAGCGTGGACACCCCCATCCCACCCCAGCCAGAGACAGGGCAGGCTCCCCAGGTGGGGCAGTGGCAGAGAACACAACAGCAGGGAAAAAATTCTCCATGTTTGGCGTTTTACACCAGCCAGGCAGCGAGTGTAAACCCCATCTCTCCTCCATACAGCCCAAGACGGGGTCCCACACTGGACTCCCCGATCCCAGGGCTAGGCAGAGGGACATGTTTGAGAAATTCCTCCTACCTGCATGTGCTGCTTCCCAGAGATCCAGTGCCATCTGGAAGGCCTGGGCCACAGTCAGAGTCACAGCCTGGGCCTGTGTACAAGAAAAAGGGGGAATGTCTGCTTCCATCTGGGCCCTCAAGCCAGGACAACACCAGTACCACGAGATCTGAGAGCCCCCAGGCCTCCCTCACTGCCTTTGCCTGCAGAGCATGCACATGGAAGGCTACAGTTCAATGCTGTGTCTGTACACCCATGTGGGACAGCCATCCCCAACAGCAGATCCCAGAGGAGCTGGGACAGAAGAATCTCCTTCCACTCACCACCTGCCTCTGCAGTGTGTGAGCACACATGTGCTCCCATCACTCCATTCCCAGCTGAGATGCACAGAGGAAAGGGCCCCCTCTCTCTGACAGGGGAGAGGAAGGGCCTTGCTCCCACCCTTACCTTACAGAGCCAAAAGTGATAAGGGCAGTGCTTACAATCTTCTTCTTGGGTGAGAGGAAGGCATGGCACTCCAGTGCCCCGCTCTCCTGGCTCTGCGCAACGTAAGCAAAGACTTTGTTCTGCAGCTTGTCTGTTGTGCAGTAGGAGATCCTGCAGGCAGAGAGGAGCTGCTCAGGGCAATAGGGGACCCCAGCACAGGTCTTCTGCTGTGCTCTCAGTACACCAACAAGCAGTGCTGACAGCCTCAGGCTTTGCTTTCATCTGCCCAAATGATCAGGCAGCCCAAACCCCCAACAAAGGACAGAGGCTGCCTGGCACCTACAGCTAGTAAGAGGTCACTGCATCCACAGGCATTCCCTCCATGCTGCCCCAGTGCGCTCCTCAGTCTTCTGGTGCCCAGTTCAACCCAAGTACTGAGACAGAAGGAGCACAGAAGGGTGAGTGACTACCTCCAAGGACACGATTTGAGGCCAGGCAGCACTAGTAGATTTGAGGCCTTGGTACCTCAGCTCTGGTGCTGAGACACAAATTTTGCACCACAGAGATGTCCTGTCTCTGCTTCCCATCTGGCCACCACCCTGCAGCCATGCTCCCTTCGCATCCATCACCCACAGACACGCAACCCAGCCAAAGCACAGCTGGCAGCAGTAAAAAAGCCCACATCAGTTCTCCCAGCAACTGCCTTTAGCCAGCCCGAGTACGCTACAGTCCACGGCACCCTCATTCCATTGCAGCCAGAAGGGCGGTCCTGTGTCAGTGGAGAGGGCCAGACACGCAGTCCTGCCCTAGCTGTGGGGGCTTGGACCAGCCATCAGCCTCCACATCCTGCTTGAATGCCAGAAGAGAACAAGCAGGGCCCAGGGAAAAGACAGATGGACTGACCCAGAACTCAAGGCCACGCAGGACCCTGCCCACGTTAAGCTCCAAGCAGTGCAGTGGGGCACAGCAGGGAGAGGGCACGGGCCTCAGGGAGCCAAGGGAAGACCTAAGCTTGAAGGTACCACAAACAGAAGGCCCACCCTCCCTGGCTGCTCAAGACCCCACCCGTCTCCAGCTCGCTGCTGGGGAACACCCAGGCTCTCCCACATGCCATGCCCACCTGTAGATAGAGATGTTCTCGACCATCTCCTTTGTGTCTGCATCCTGCAGCGAGATGCCCCTCGGAGACACTGTCAGTATCACCTTCTGGAACTTGCGAGCTCCCACCCGTGCCTGGCAGAAGGGAGACACCAGACGCCTTTGCAAATCTGACAAGAATCTGGTCTTCACCCCGGCCTCACTGGCAGGAGTCCCCCAGACTCTGTATGAAGTGCCACCCACTTGGACCCTTGCTGCAAAGGCTTCTGTAGTAGGGATGGGAAAGCAGCGCCTGGACATCAGGTATGCCCTACATAGAACAACCCTGGAAACCGTTCACACTACTGCTGTGCACGTGGGAAAGGACAGACCCCACCATCCCCGGTACGTCACCCTCCTCTCCATGCTGTGAGAGGCACAGCTCTGCTCTGAGCCATGCTCCCGCTGCAGGAGCAGGCAGCGGCAGCAGCTTTCCCCACAGCACACAGGCAGAGACCAGCCAGCCTCTTGCGTGCCTCCCTCCCCCTGGGAACAGCATGGTCCCTAGCTGGGCTTCAGGGCTGGGACACGGACACTTCCCAGAGTCCAGGGGCTCCGAATTGGCTCTTCTCCGCCCCGGCACGGGAGGGCACCAGGGCCAGCTCTCACCGTGGCCACGATCCGGCGGATGGCAGCAGCAGCCATGTCTTCTCCTTTGGGTTTTTCTACCAGTGTCATGCCGAGATACTTGAGCGTGAAGCACATCCCCTCAAGCAGCGGCTCCTGCATATCAGCCCAGCTCTCGGGAAGCTCTGCAGAGACAAAATCCCTCAGCAGCATAAGCCACGTGCCAGCAGCCCCACGGCTGCCCCTAGCAGAGCTGGGGCACCTTGCTGCAGCTTCACCGCTCCCAGCAGCAGTGCCGCTACCTGCACGCAGCAGGGCACTCTCCTGGCTCTGTGACAGTCTTGAAAGAGGAACAGAATGAGAGGACAGCTCACTCTCAAAGCTTTTAGTCCTCCATCCCTGGAGATTCAGACTGTTAGCACATACAGTAAGCTCCTCCGTATCTGCACAGAGCCTCAGATGCTGCAGTGTTCAGTGCTACCTGCAAAAACCTTCCATTCCTGGGTCTCATCTATTTCATTACAAGCAGGTTGTGCTCTGTACTGCATTCATCTCACCCACCTAAGCTGCTGGCACACCTCAGGAATAGCACCATTTGCTGCCACACTCGGTCAGATCAAAATCCCCAAGCTGTCCCAATGTAACCAAAGCCGGACCCTCTGTTGCAGCAGCAGGCTGCCAGGGAAAGGGTAGCTTGTCCAGCACTCACGGTGCAAGCTGAGCGACTGGCAAGATTCTGTGTTAAGGAAGAGCTTGGACTAGTATTTCAAGGACACAAACTAGCTTCCAGGAAAACACATTTTATGGATGAACTCCAACACACAGAGGGAGGAAGATCATCAGTTGGACTAGATGACCTTAAAGGTCTTTTCCAACCTAAATGATTCTGTGATTCTATGAGGGCTCCCACGTGCATTACTTTGCAGGTCACAGATTTAAAGGGGCACTGGCTTCTGTTTCCTGTGTCCTCTCTTTTCAAACCCCATTGCTGCAGTCAAGAAAAATAATAATAATAAAAAAAACAGTGGTCAGAGTGTCTGTTCACTCAAGGAATATTCCCCTAGGGACAATCCTCAGCATCTCTAGCTTCCTCCAGAACCCAGTCCCCTTCACCAGCACGTTCTGCCACACAGTCGGTCCCAACACCACTACCGTGTGCAGAGAACACACAAAGCAAGCACCGTAGAAGCATCCATTCAACCTCTGCTCCCGCAAGACAATGCTGTTGGCTTCAACAGGGAGTTCACTCTCATTGAAGGCAAACACTTTAGTTATCAGACTAGTGTGCCACACGCAAAGGAACACTTCTCTTGTGCCAAGTACTTCCTGGTGATAATTTTGAAGGACAGCTGAAGCAGATGTTAGCACACATTTACTTTCCTGTAATACCAAAGAGCACAAGGATGGTGAGAGAGGAGATACGCGGAAGGGCTAAGACACAGGGAGTCACAGTCTCTCTCTCCTTCTTGGGGATTCATCCCACACAGGAGGGAAGGAACAGGAACACAGAAGTTACACACTCTGCTGCAAACACCAGGTTTGTACACTTCCCTGGGAATTGCCTAGGTATCTACTATTCACACTAAGCTAATACTTTTCAGGGTTATTTTTCATCTCTTTCCTGGGATTAGCTCCCTGAGCATTACTGGCACACTTGCAGAAGGCTCTGACTCATAATTGGAATAACCTGAACCCACAGGGAAATCAGGAGACCTTATTTGCACAGCGTCCTCCTGCACAAACTACAACTACCAGGGAACCCGCCTCGTGCTGTGCGGACATCAGGGATCTCTCCCCAGGGCAGAGGAGCACCGTCTCACTCTGAGCTTTGAGAGCAAGCTCTGCTGCTCCGATAGAGCCTCTGAGCAGCGACAACTGGCAAAGCCCAGGCACAGCCCAGCTGTGGGGGCTGTGGGGTCAGTCTCAGACCTGGCTGTGCTGCAGATGGCGGAGCAGCCAGCGACATCCATGCCCACCACACTGGCTGCACGCACGTCCATGCCTGCGGAGGACTGGGTGCAGCCATTGGGGAGGCCAAGGCCGGGAGGATGTCTGCGGACAGATGGGGTACAGCCTGCTCCAGCGCCAGCCCACGGCGCTGCCCGCCGCAGCCACCCGAGGCCTTTCGGCCGCGCTGGGCAGGTGGCCCCAATTGGAAAGTGGGGCAGGAGGCTGGCAGCCAGGGCAGCAGGTGGGGGGGCCCGGGCAAGCGGCTCCTAGCGCTGCTGCCCGCCGCAGCCTACACCCCACTGCCCGCCTCACAGCCCCCCACTGCCTACCGCTGCTCCCAGCCCACCCCGGCCCGCGGCACCACGGCACGGCCACGGCCCGTCCCCGGCCGACGGCCCCCGCTGCCCCCCGCAGCATCACCAGTCCCCCCTGACCCGCGGCACCGCCCGTCCCCCGAGCCCCGCACCGCTCCCCACGGCGGGCAGCGGCCGCCTCCCGAGCCCGGCCAGCCCGAGATGCGGGCTCCCCGCCCCATCCTCGCCGCACCGGCCCCGGGGCAGCCCAGGAAGGGCAGCCCAGGAGCGACCCCCCGCACGCCCCCCGTCAGCCACGGCCCGCACTCACTGCGCCGCCGGCGGAGCGCCAGGCCGTGACGGGCGAGGCGCGGGCTCCGCAGCACGGCGCGCCCCGCCGCCCGAAGCGCCTCCATGGCCGAGCCGAGCCCGATCGCCGCCGGTACAGGCGCAGCGCGAGGCGCGGGCGGGGCGGGGGGGCGTCCGCCGCTGAGCTCGGCGCGCTGACGTCAGCAGCGGCGGAGGCGCTGGGGTTGCCGGGGCAACGGCGGGCGGGGCCAGGCTAGGTGGGCCCGACGGTGTCGGCGGCACGGTCCCCCCGGTCCCGGTCCCGGTCCCGTCCCGGCGCGATGCAGCTGCGGCACGTGCGGACTCTGCTGGCCCCGCAGGTACGGTGGGTCGGCCCGGGGGGGTCGGGCCGGGCCGGGCCGGCCCGGGGAGGGCGGTGGCGGTGCTGAGGCTGTGTGTGCCCCGCAGGACGGGACGGCGCGGGTGACCTGCATGGCCTGGTCCGCCAGCAGCGCACGGTTCGCCGTCTGCACCGCCGACCGGGTGGTGCTGCTGTACGATGAGCAGGGCGAGCGGCGCGACAAGTTCTCCACCAAGCCCGCCGACGCCAAGGTGAGGGCCTGAGGGCCCGGGGCCGGGGCCCGGCCTGCTGGCGCCGGGGCTGCTCCGGGGCAGAGCTGCGGCCAGGGGCCGGGCGCCGGGGGCAGAGCAGCCTTCCCCTGCGGCTCACACTGCCGCTCTCTCTGCAGTACGGCAGGAAAAGCTACGTGGTCAAAGGCATGGCCTTCTCCCCGGACTCCACCAAAATCGCCATCGGCCAAACGGACAACATTGTCTACGTCTACAGGATTGGAGAGGAGTGGTGAGTCTGGTGTGGAGGGTCCAGCGGCTGTGAGGAGGGGATGGCACCCTCCTTCCTGCCGTACAGCATGCTCGCCAGGCGTTGATGCTGCCTGCATCTGTGTCCTGGCCTGCTCCTACACCCAGTACGTGCTGTGCATCGTCTGACCTGCAGTGAAGCACTCAGACGTTTCTGTGGTGAGCAGCAGATAAGATTTCCTTGAACCCCTGTGACCACGCACCAGCTGAGCTTCTGTGGAGCTGGAGCTGTAATGCCCGTGCTGCTCTCCCCTGTTTCATAGATGTGGAACTGTGTAACCTGCCTCACTTCAGCCTCGTTTGCTGGTGTGTGTTGTGCTAAAGCTGCTCAGAAAGGCAGGTCACCAGAGTTTTGTAAGCTCTGGAGTTGTTTTTTTTTTAATTTTCTGCCTAAAGTTGCCTTGTGATAGATAGCCAGTGTGCAAAACTTAAAGGGCCTGTGTTTGGCAATACTAAAACAGACTGAATACAAACAGCAGGGTAACCAGAATGGGCAGTATTACTAGCTTCGCTGACAGTCGTTTTTGTCTGCCTTTTTCTGCAGGGGTGACAAGAAGGTGATATGCAACAAGTTCATCCAAACGGTGAGACCCAGACTCCTGTTTAACTCCATTTTCTCCAGCATATGTAGGATAAAGACAATTAAATGTCTCTCTGCTGATACTCAGAGGTGTACTTGGCCAAACTGCCAGTGGTACTTGGTCTTCAAAAGGTGCAGGAAGATCGTAAGGTAATCTCTACATTTTGAGGCTTGTATTCCTCATCAAGCTTCAGAGGCCTCATAATGCCTGGGTACAACACAGTAATTAATTGTTGAATGAACAATGCAGCCAATTACAAAACTTTGGGGCTACTTCAGGCGTCAGAGGACAGAATGTTTTAAGGGAATTGAAAGGGAAAAACAGGAGAGACTCTGAGCCCAGCTGTTTTTCACAGGTTGGCAACTCTAAGCCCCAAGATTCCTTATTAACCCAAATGTAAAGTGTGCAGAATGCAGTCAAACTGCACAGTTTCTGCATGTTCAAAGATCTCAGGTTTGTAAGTCTGGTTTTGTCCTTGGCCGCCTTCATGTTCTGCTCCCCTAGCTCTGCCTGTGTGGTCAGAGCGTACTCTACTCAGGAGGTCTCTGGCAAGGATTGTCCGAGGTTGATGTCAGTATCTGGAAAAGACAAAGGTGTTATAAATTCTTCCGTTTAAATGTGAAGCAGTTTCATTAACTCTCTTGGCCCTCTCTTGTAGTTTGGTTTTGGGCTCCCCCACCTCAGTTTTTGAGAATACCTTTGGTTTGGGTTTAATGAACCCATTTCTACTTGACCTACTTTGTAGTATGTGATAACCGTCTTGCTTGTAAACAAAAAATATAAATAAAGACTATTTCTGATTAATCAAATGAAGATCCAATGTACAAATATTCTTGTATTTATTACAGAAGCTAGCAGAGTCAAATTATTTTTATGTTTTATACTTGTTGCAAAAGAATCTTAAAATAGCCGTGATTTTATACATTCAACAATAGCATGTGGAAAACCACACGTCTGATCAATAAGTAATCCTCTCAGAAGAGCATCCATGCTAGTATAACTCTGATGCCGTGCTTTAGCCCTTCTGAGCCTGCTACTTTACCCCAGCTCACTATTATCTAGTTCAAGCTTCAGCATGGGAGGCCTCAATCCTACTTTAAGGTCTGTCCAAATGCCCCCATCTCTTCTCTTTCTTGGTCTGAGTCGTCTTTGTGTTTGTGAGCTGTGTTATGTAGCAATGGGGCAAGAAGCTTTCTAAGTAGGGTGGAGCTCTTATCTCTCTTTTTACCTCCTCCTTGGCAGAGTTCTGTGACCTGCTTGTCGTGGCCAGCGGAGAATATCATTGTCTTTGGTCTTGCTGAAGGAAAGGTAGAGAAGCTTGTTATTTGCCTGATTTCCTCTTCCATGCAGGGGCTACCAGCACCTGGGCTGCAGGGTAGGAGCTGTTACTGTGTGGCTCTGGGCACCAAATAGTAACAAAGGGATTACACCACTGACTTTAATTTTCTGGTTCCCTTGGAAGGAACCAAGTTCTAGTCCTTGGAGGTTCTACTGGACCATTTGGTCCTTTTCCTGAGCCTTTCTAGAAATGTGGAAGTGCGACTCCAACTCTTCCACTTCTTCTCCAACCTGCTGGAAAGCAATGAGCTTCCTGTTATTTCATGGACAGGGAAACCTCTAGGGATGTTACGCTGGGGGAAATCCACATTCTGCAGACAGAAGCAACATTGATCAGATTCTCTTTCTCAGGTTCGTTTAGCAAATACAAAGAACAACAAGTCTTCCACCATTTATGGGACAGATTCCTATGTGGTATCGCTAACTTCCAAGTGAGTATGGCATTGCTTTAGCCTATGCTGCTTTGGCTCAGTCTCCTACCCCACTATTGGCCCTGGCATAACTGGTGGCACTATGGGAGGTTGCCAGAGTGTGTTTCTGCTGTCAGTTCCTTGTCGAGATAATAAAGGACTGTGCTTTCCAGAAGGAATTCCTTCTTAAAATCTGACACCTGGCGATGCCACTCCGGCCCATGCATTTTGGTTGTCCCTCAAACACATATCAGGATGCCAGTCGCCATGAGATTACTTATATATATTGATTTATTTGAATCCAGGACTTTATAAAGATTAAATTTGTCAACTCCGTCTAGCTAATTACTACATTAGTTGAGTTTAAGGGCTAGAAAAAGTGAAAATATTCTGCCAGATAAATTGTGACAAGGTTATGATTAGAAATATAACCATAAGGTGCAATTTTAAATTAATTAAGATTTAATTTTAACTACTTCAGTGTCCTTTTCCTAAAAAAATTAAGATATGTTGTGGTCCTAGCAGTGAGATTTTCACTAAATGGTGACATTCTGGGTTTTGAGTGCTAATCAAATTTAAAAAACCTAAAGCTAGTCTCAGACTCTGACTTCCTACTGCTGAGAAATCTCTCCAAAGTCTGTCTGCCTTTGTCCAGAGGGTTTCTGTTTCCTCGCTCTTCACCCCTACTCCCTCACCCACATCTCTTCCCTGTTTGCCCCCCTCTCCCTCAGTCTTTCCCCACGCTCTCTCCCCCTCTTCTTTTATTTCTAAACACAGCTTATGCTATTATTGCTATGGTATGAATGGCAAATCTGGGATTGCAATCAACAGAAGACAGATGTATGATTCCTGGATTGTTAAAGTGTTCATAGAATTTGTATTCTATACTTGAATCATCGTTAAAAAGTATCTTTCTAGTACGTTATGTTAGGCTTCTCTCCTCTTCCGTGCCCTCTTCTCCTTGCTCGTGTCAAGAATTACACAAGACGTTAGTGCTACAAATAATGGACTTAGGCCTGGAGTGTTTATCCAGATGTTTTTTTCTCTAAATTGTGTTGCTTTTAGAGATTCCTGGCATCACAATATCCAGCCTCATTTCTGGAACAGTTCCAATGCAAGAGTTGTTTCATGTATCTTGTTATAAGAAATTGTGTGCATAGTTATTATTCCACTTAAGGTAACTTAGTCTGTCTGTGTTTTAGTAATACCAAAAGTTGGTTATTGTGATTTTACATGATGAAGTTACTTAACTGGCTGCTCTCCTTTCCACTCTCCGTACTTTTATCTGCTTTGTTTTTACAGACACCAATACAGGTACCAGATATTCTTGTGTTCATCACCCAGCTTGTCTTTGGTAAAAGTTCCTTTAATGAAGAACATCAGTGATGACCCTATGACTGGCTCCTGTGGGCAGGGATATGGGATATGAAAATAAAGGTGCAAGTCTTACGGCAGTATTGCATCATCCTGTCTGTGTTTCTTTGCAGTGTGTCGGGGAAGGGAATCCTGTCTGGCCATGCAGATGGAACCATAGTACGCTTCTTCTTTGATGATGAGGGCTCAGGTGAATCACAGGTATCAACGATTCTTCTTCAGTGAGCAAAATTCCTGTTTGCACAGCCTACTCCCCAGGTCAAGAGCTCTGGAAAGGGATCAGGCCATGGAGGGAGTGCGAGTCTGGAGAAGAGCTGCAGTTTGTGCTTGCTAGCGTAGGTTTTATGGAGCATTGATGAAGACAGAACAGTGACTAGATGCTTTGAAGTACACTGAATGCAGTGGTAAGAGCAGAAATTACGTTTTTGTGTATGAGACATAAGACTTTTCAGGTGTCTAGAAAGATCTGATGTTAGAGTGTCCAGGAGAATGATGCTTGAATAGGTTGGGTTCCAGGGAATAGCAACTGTCGTCTTCTCAGTAAGCAATGTATAGTTATCTCAGTTAACTCCGAATCCCAGGTTCAGACTCTGCCTGTGGATGGGATACTCTAGTCACCCAGCATTTCTCCTGAGCCTCCTGCTGCTCCCCAAAAGACGTAGTCTCTGTGCTTCAAACTGTGGTGAAGGGAATGCTATTGTCACTCAGATCTTTTCTCTTCAGCTGAAGCAGTTTGAGTATGTCTGCTCTCTAGAATGACACGCTGAATGCCCCTATATCCTCTGATGTGTTAAGAGTGTATCCCAGTCTAGTTAATGGTACTGGTCTTTTTCTGGCACCAGGAATCTTCTCTTCCAGTTAAACGCATGGAATAGTCAAAACATTTCTCAGTTCTGGTTTCTGTCTACCTTCCTACAGACGGGCAGGCAGACAAAGCAACCTTCACGAACTGGACGTTACAGAAGGGCCTCAGACTGGTCTCGTTGTGATAGCTGAATACAGAGGCCAGCTGGGGGCTAGAGCCATTCACGTTTTCAGGATGTTCTTTCTTGTCTAATGTAGGGTAAGTTGGTGATGCATCCCTGTCCTCCTTATGCCCTCGCCTGGGCTTCCAACAGCATTGTGGCTGCAGGCTGCGATAAGAAGATTGTAGCTTATGGGAAGGAGGGCAATGTGATTCAAACCTTTGACTATAGCCGGGACCTCTCGGAGAAGGAATTCACCACAGCAGCTGCCAGTCCTGGTGGCCAGTCTGTGGTCATTGGCAGCTATGATAGGTATGGTGCTTGATAAAGTCTCCCCTTTATGCTGCTTTCTTCTTCAACCATACGCAGTTCTTCATATCTCTGCTGGCTCATCTGTTCTCACAGGTTACGGGTTTTGAACTGGAGCCCACGCCGCAGCGCCTGGGAGGAAGGCAAACCCAAAGAAATAGCTCACCTCTACACCATCACAGCTTTAGCGTGGAAGAGGGATGGTTCACGGATCTGTGCGGTTTGTATCATCAGTCAGCAACCTTGAGCCTATGAGTCACACACCAGGAACAGTCTTACACATGCTCCTGAGAACAAAGTGACGTGATACAAGGAGAGCTTATAAGAGTGGTCACACCATCACCAAGGTGTGCGATGCAGGTGCCTGGGCTGAGACGTCGTGCAAAGGACTCTGCTGCAGTCAGATGTGCAGCATGCAGAGTATGAAGCTGGAAAATATAATGGAGGATTGTGTAATGGCTCATTGGCAGCAGCAGTCCTCCTTTTTTCATAGAAGCGTAATAAGGTCAGGATAGCTTCTCTAGAGCAGTCTCGTGAGCATTCTTTCCTCTGAGCACCTGTGAGAAGCAGTATAAAAACTGATCTTATACCCTGTGTTTATGTGCTATGTTTTCACTTCAGAGTTGTCTTTCTTCTACTTTCAGCCATTGGGCCTTGGTCTGCCTTTCTCTATCAAGTTTAATTCCTTAAAGCTCTTTAAATTAATCTTTCTGCAAATCTTTGTGTATTAACCTCTCCTCTTCCTTTGCCATGTATGTGGCAGTATTTGCTAAGCTCTGTTTCTCTGAGAATTTCTCAATATTTCTGTTCTCTCAAAAAAGTCAAGATAGGGCTGGTCCTCATGCATCTGGGGCTTGAGCCGTGTTCCTCAGAGCATCCAGGACCTGTGGATTTCTGTCTCACTTTTGATCCTCTTCATGAAATATGGTCTGGAATACCTCTTCATAACAGAATTCACTGACTGTGTGCAATGTGTTTGTTTCCCCAGGGCACTCTCTGTGGAGGAGTTGAACAATTTGACTGCTGCCTTCGCAGAAGCATTTATAAAAATAAATTTGAAATTACATATGTGGGACCAAGCCAGGTAAGAGAATATCCAGTGAGGTAATGTCTGTTGATGAAAAGGGTTACTTACTAAAACTAGACATGTTTGGAGTTCTTGGTGCCGTCAGCTTCTTTCCTGTCCGTCATCTGCCTCTGGTCCTTGGCCCAATCTTTCATAGAATCACAGGATGGTTTGGGTTGGAAGGGACTTTTAAAGGTGATCTAGTCCAAACCCACTGCAATGAGCAGGGATGTCTTCAACTAGATCAGATTGCTCAGATCCCCATCCAACCTAGCCTTGAACACTTAGAGAGATGGGGCATCTACTGCCTCTCTGGGCAACCTCAGCCAGTGTCTCATTACCCTCGTTGTAAAACATTTCTTCCTTATACCGAATTTGAATCTACCCTCCTTTAGTTTAAAACTATTACCCCTTGTCCTATCACAGCAGGCCCTGATAAAAAGTTTGCCCCCATCTTTCTTATAAACCCCCCCTTAAGTAGTAAAAGGCTGCATTAAGGTCTCTCCAGAGCCTTCTCTTCTCCAGGCTGAACCCCCCCAGCTCTCTCAGCCTGTCCTCCCAGCAGAGGGGCTCCAGCCCTCCCAGCATCTCCGGGGCCTCCTCTGGCCCCGCTCCAACAGCTCCGTGTCTCTCCTGTGCCGAGGCCCCAGCGCTGGAGGCAGCACTGCAGGGGGGTCTCCCCCGAGCGCAGCAGAGGGGCAGAATCCCCCCCTCGCCCTGCTGCCCACGCTGCTGGGGATGCAGCCCAGGCTGCGGGGGGTTTCTGGGCTGCCAGCACACGGTGCCGGCTCATGGCCAGCTTTTCCCTGCCCCAGCACCCCCAAGCCCTCAAGCCCTTCTCTCAGGGCTGCTCTCCATCCCTCCATCCCCAGCCTGGCCTGGGACCAGGGGCTGCCCCCACCCAGGTGCAGGACTCTGCACTCGGCCTTGTTGGACCTCATGAGGTTCACACAAGCCCACTTCTTGAGCTTGTCCAGGTCCCTCTGGATGGCACCTCATCCCTCAAGTGTGTCACCGCACCACTCAGCTTGGTGTCATCTGCAAGCTTGCTGAGGTGACACTTGATCCCACTGTCTGTGTCATTGATGGAGACATTAAACAGTACAGGTCCCAATACGGACCCCTGAGGAGCAGATTCCTTGTAATCAGCTGAGGGAACTCTGTAAATTCTGTAGTTAGCTTCAGCCCCATTAAAACTATACTTGAAAGAATTAGGAGTGATGGTGATTTCTCTGAGTTCATTTACCTCATTCCCTCCTCCCTTTAAAGCAGTTACACTGTTCATAGCAACTTGTCGGGAAAGGCATAGGGAATATTCCAGGGACAGCATCAAAGTTGTGTGGAAATTGGCTAGGAGCAAAGACAATGCAGTTTATTCCCTCGCTTGTGAATTTGTGTGGGGTACCTCCATGCCAAATGCAGGCTCCTTAATTGGTTTAAATTCAGCCAACTTTACCTGTTTCAAAAGCAGGTAGTAAGGGTGATCTGACAGTCTAGACACCCTGCTGTAGTCAGTGGAGAGACTGTAGGACTCTCAGAGGGTGACTCATCCTCAAGGGCCTGAGTAGTCCTCCGGTTAGGCTAGAAACTTCTAAATGGCAGAAGTGAGAATTCCACACTTTATTACAGTTGTCATCCCATACAAAAGGAATGATAAGGTTTCTTTAAAAAGCAGAGTGAAATGATGTGAGGGGACATCTAAATATCCGAATTTTGTCTGTTACATAAGAACCTCATGAAGTTCAACCAGGCCAAGTGCAAGGTCCCTTCACCTGGGTCATGGCAGTCCCAGGCACAAATACAGGCTGGGTGGAGAATCGATGGAGGGCAGCCCTGAGGAGGAGGACTTGGGGGTGCTGGTGGACGAGAAGCTCAACATGAGCCAGCAATGTGCGCTTGCAGCCCGGAAAGCCAACCGCATCCTGGGCTGCATCAAAAGAAGTATGGCCAGCAGGGCGAGGGAGGTGATTCTGCCCATCTGCTCCACTCTGGTGAGACCCCACCTGGAGTACTGCATCCAGCTCTGGAGTCCTCACCACAAGAAGGACATGGACCTGTTGGAATGGGTGCAGCGGAGGGCCACAAAGATGCTGCGAAGCCTGGAGCCCCTCTGCTGTGAGGACAGGCTGAGAGAATTGGGGTTGTTCAGCCTGGAGAAGAGAAGGCTCCGGGGAGACCTTTGAGCCCCTTCCAGTCCCTAAAGGGGGCTTACAGGAAAGATAGGGAGGGACTCTTTATCACGGAGTGTAATGATAGGACGAGGGGTAATGGTTTCACACTGAAGGAGGTTAGATTTAGATTGGACATTATGAAGAAACTCTTTACAGTGAGGGTGGTGAGACAGTGGAACAGGTTGCCCAGAGAAGCTGTGGCTGCCCCATCCCTGGAGGGGTTCAAGGCCAGGCTGGATGGGGCTTTGAGCAGCCTGGGCTGGTGGGAGGTGTCCCTGCCCATGGCAGGGGGGTTGGAACTAGATGGTCTTTAAGGTCTCTTCCAGCCCGAACCATTCTATGATTCCATAGGGCAAGAAGTCTGCGTTCTTCCTCTGTATGTGGAAACAGGGCCTTGTATTGGTTTTTCCTACTTTCTCTAGGTCATTGTGAAGAACCTCTCAACAGGAACTCGAGTTGTGTTGAAATCCCAGTATGGTTATGAGATTGATGAGGTGAAGATCTTAGGGAAAGACAGGTATCTGGTGGCCCATACCTCAGACACGTTACTGCTGGGTGACATCAGCTCCAACAAGCTCAGTGAGGTACTGGAAAATCTGTAGCATTTCCTGAGTGTCAAACTTTGTAACTCAAAGGATATGTTTTCTGCGTGGGAACAATACATTTATTTTCAAAGATTCATAGAATAATTTTGGTTGCAAGGGACCTTGGGAGGTCTTTTATCAAACTTCCTACCCAAAGGAAGGTCAACATTAAATTCAGATGTCGTTGCTCAGGGCTTTATCCCGGTTGGTCTTGAAAACCTTCAAGGATGGAGATCCCACAGTTTCTCTGGTCCCCTGTTCCAATCCTTTACTGTCCTCATGGGGGAAAGCTTTTTTTTTTTTTTTTTTTTTTTTAAGTCTTTTTGGAATCTCTGTTTCAGCTACATATGGTGTGAAGGTTCTGAGGAAAAGATTTACTGAGGCAAAGGGGCTGCTGGGGATGCTTTTTATAATAAAGTTAGTCTAGGGGAAGGTGGAGAAGTGCCTGTGAGAGAACAGGATAGAGGGAGTACATTGGTCATGTAAAGGCCTCTTGTCCAGAAGGCAGTAAGATACCACACAAAGAGAATAGGAGTCTGAAGCAGAGGGAGACTTTAAAAAAAGGAGAGGGAAGTGAGGAACTTGGAAGCTGGGAATGGCTGAACAACACCGTTGGCAGCTGAAGTGTTGGAACATGATCCCTTGTGGGGTGTAATCCTTGCTGTCTGTTGTGGGAGTTGACAGCTGGACAATAGAGCACAATGTCTGCAACCTGGTCCCCTGCAGGAGCTCACTCCATGCCATTGTATTGTAGGTAGCCTGGCAAGGATCTGGAGGGAATGAGAAGTTCTTCTTTGACAATGAGAACGTAAGTTGGATGGGACAGGATGATACCCATGAATGGTGAGTAAAGCTGTGTGTGCACCGGCAGAAAAAGTGTCAGCTGCACTTCTGGAAAATCCTGTTTCCCAGGAGTTTCCTGGACTTACCCTTTCCATGCAGATCCTGATCTGCATTCTCCCCATACTTGCCCTTTCCATATGCCAGGTACAGAACACACTCAGTGTGGTGGAGGAGCAATAAAAGAGCAACGGCCGGAGAGGATGTTAGAGGTACAGAATACAGCTGCCAGGGTGACAGTTTGGCTCCTCCTGCAGGTTACTGATAGGCCCAGAACTAAAATCCCCAACTCTGAGGAAAAGCTGTCAGTCACAACAGGAAGCCAAGGACAATTCCCCACTCATCCCAGAGGGTCTGAATTTAGACTTGTGTGCAGCAGAGTTGTCTTCTGCACACTTCACTGGTAGGTATGTGTGCTTACCTGGGTTTTCTGTAAGAGTGTATTCCCCTCTCACCTTCAGGTCTGCATGATCTTTAATGCTGGAGAGCTGACACTGGTGGAATATGGAAGCAATGACATCCTAGGGTCTGTCCGCACAGAGTTCATGAACCCTCATCTTGTCAGGTGAGTGTCAAACCTGCCTGTGTGGCTAGTACTGTATTTTGAGAGAGTGACCTCAGATATAGACACTTGGAAGTGTACCACTGTGTAGAATGCAGCACCCAGACACCAGGACCTGAGTAATCTGCTTTTGACAGTGAACAATGGTCATAGCATCATAGAATGGTTAGAAGTGGAAGGGACCTTAAAGACTATCTAGTTCCAACCCTCCTGCCATGGGCAGAGACACCTCCCACCAGACCCGGTTGCTCAAAGCCCCGTCCAACCTGGCCTTGAACACTTCGAGGAATGGGGCAGCCACAGCTTCTCTGGGCAACCTGTTCCACTGTCTCACCACCCTCACTGTAAAGAGTTTCTTCATAATATCTAATCTAAATCTCCCCTCTTTCAGTTTAAAACTGTTACCCCTCGTCCTATCATTACACTCCCTGGTCCAGAGTCCCTCCCCAGCTTTCCTGGAGCCCCTTTAGGGACTGGAAGGGGCTCGAAGGTCTCCCCGGAGCCTTCTCTTCTCCAGGCTGAACAATCCCAACTCTCTCATCACGTCCTCACAGCAGAGGGGCTCCAGCCCTCTCAGCATCTCTATGGCCTCCTCTGGACTTGCTCCAACAGGTCCATGTCCTTCTTGTGGTGAGGACTCCAGAGCTGGATGCAGTACTCCAGGTGGGGTCTTACCAGTGCAGAGCAGAGGGGGAGATTTCCCCGCCTCGCCCTGCTGGCCACGCTGCTGGGGATGCAGCCCAGGATGCGGTTGGCTTTCTGGGCTGCAAGCGCACATTGCTGGCTCATGTTGAGCTTCTCGTCCACCAGCACCCCCAAGTCCTTCTCCTCAGGGCTGCTCTCCATCCATTCTCCACCCAGCCTGTATTTGTGCCTGGGACTGCCCCGACCCAGGTGCAGGGACCTTGCACTTGGCCTTTTTCAACTTCGTGAGGTTTGGGCCCACCTCTCAAGCCTGTCCAGGTCCCTCTGGCTGGCTTCCCTTCCCTCAAGTGTGTCAACTGCTCCATACAGCTTAGTGTTGTCGGCAAACTTGGTGTTGTTGTCAAACTTGCTGAGGGTGCACTCAGTCCCACTGTCCGTGCCACCAACAAAAACGTTAGACAGCACTGGTCCCAGTACCGAACCCTGAGGAACGCCACTCATCACTGGTTGCCACTTGGACATCAAGCCATTGACTGCAACCCTTTGAGTGCGGCCATCCAGCCAATTCCTTATCCACTGAGTGGTCCATCCGTCAAATCCATGTCTTTCCAATTTAGAGACAAGGATGTTGTGCGGGATGGCATCAAATGCTTTGCACGAGTCCAGGTAGATGACACCAGTTGCTCTTCCCTTATCCACCGATGCTGTAACACCATCACAGAAGGCCACCAAATTTGTCAGGCACAACTTGCCCTTAGTGAAGCCATGTTGGCTGTCATCAGTCACCTCCTTATTTTCCATGTGCCTTAATGGTGGGATTTAATTGCTCGATTACACTTAATGGTTGTAAAGTTTTAGAAGCACAAGAGCCCATTTTCCTCTGGTACATGCTTATTGAATCCTGACTTGAGTATTGCTGAAGAGGGACCTCCTGTGCATGTACTCAGGCTCTTCTGCATCTAGCTGGTCCTACCACAGCATTAGCATGGACTCTATGCCAGTGTGTCCTCCTTTGTGGCTCTGAAATACCATACTCCATTTTCTGATTGAAGAGAAGGAAGGATCATGGGCTGCTCAGAGGTGGAAGCTGAACTGTAACTAATTTGCTGTTGGGGACCCTGGTTCCAGAGGGGCAGCTTCCAAAGTGAAGCCATGAATCAGAAAGGTTTGCTCTCATTTGAGGCAGCTGTAGGTACTGTGCAAGAGTCACAGGTCAGAGAACTGCAAGAGGATCGATGTGCTTGGGGAAACTGCAGTTAAGTCTGGGGTGGACTATGTGATTCAGTCCTGTGAATTTAGAACGTAGTAAAGGTAACTGTCATCATTTCCTTCTACTAATAGTGTCCGTATCAATGAGAGAAGGCAGAGAGGCGTGGAGGAGAACAAGAGACTGGCTTATCTGATAGACATCAAGACTATAGCAACAGGTAAATGTTAACCTCTGTCCCCTGTATTTTGCCAACCTTACTAATACCTTTGTATTTTCTGTGCCCAGCAGCGTGTCCCGGAAGGCCCCTGTCGCATTCACTCTGCCTGGCAGCAGACCACTAGAGACCAGGGTACCCTGCTTTTGGCAGGTTGGCTGCCTGGTGCGGACACAGCTGTGGGGTGGCTGTGACTGTCCTGGGCCTGAGATTCTGTGCACTTTAGCAGATGATATCGCTGCCTGCAGTGCCTGTAATCTGTGCATGCGCACAAAAGGGTGGAGAGAGTCACTGCTGTTGATAAGGCATCAAGATAAAATGTCACTGCAGTCTGCTTTTCATGTCACAGTGTGTTTGCCAGTGGGTCCTGCCCTAATTATGTCCCAGGCACCTGGTCTCCGTGGGAAAGAATTGAATGTTCAGCATTTTGGGGCACGTTAGGTACTTACACTGTTTCCTTTCTTTCCTTCCCAAGTGGACCTTGTTGGTAGCTACAATGCTGGCACTATCAGCCATGACAGCAAGATTGATTGGCTGGAGCTGAATGAAACAGGCCACAAACTACTCTTCAGGGACAAGAAGATGAGGGTGAGGCGGGCACATCTGTGGGAGTGTGGCAAGATGGCATGCCTGGGGAGAGGTAAAGACAGATAGGCCCAAATGGAGGGAGGGAGGTGAGAAGCACATCTGAAGTGCTTCTGATTTTTTGACTACTGCTTTGGGAAAGATAGACCACGTTCAGATTGCATGAGCTGGCAGCATTGCATGTTTGGTCTTGAGTCCCGGCTAATTCTGAAGTTAGTTACTAAACATCTTGCTTCATCTCATCACCCCTGAAAATCAAGATCATAGACTCTTCTGCTGTGAGATGGAGACAAGTGGGTTAATCTCAGGATGAGGACCCTCATGTTGCATCTAAACATGTAAATTGAAAAAAGGTGTTCTCTGCAACAGCTTGGCTTATGTCTGTAAGGTGAACTCTCTAATTCTCTAAAACATAGGTAGTCATAACCAAGTAGCTTTTTCGGTATGGACCTTGGCTTGTGCTGATTCCTAGACCATGACTGAATGTTGTCTGGGAGAGCACTAGTAAGCCCAGGACAGAATTATGCCCAAAATCATGGTAATGGTTTCACACTACAGATTATGAAGTGCAGGTACTCACCTCATGTACTAGCCTTGTTTAGTTTAACTGTACAGATAGAGCTGAAGAAGCTCACTGCAGCAGGCCAGAAGGTGTATTTATCAATTGCATTACAGTTCCACTCAGTTCAGAGTGGCAGACCCCAGCTATAGCACTGCAGCTCATCACAGGATGGTTTTAATTGCTCCAGAGTTCAGATCGCGTTGGGGGTTGTCAGTCTGTGGAAGAATATTTCCATGTTGGCTGTACCTCTCTCCTTAGTCCAGGGATGGGTGAAGTGTTATGTTAATACATGCATATGTCTTGAAAGCCCTGAGAACTTTCTCAGCCTCATCTCGGAAGAAACTCTGAATTCACCCCTCACATTTCACACAGGAACCCCAGGCTTCCTCACCGTCATTTTTGCAGCTTGACCCCTAAGGTTGCATCATAGATTGTAGGGGTTGCAAAGATATCTTCTTGCTTGGGAATCACAGATCTCCAATTAATTACCTGTCTGCTGATTCATTGCTGCCACGCTGATCAGCTAGCAACTAGAGTGCTCAACTTTGCAGTCAAAGATTGCAGTGCACACATCTGCTACCTCACAAACTCTTTACCACAGACCACTCACAAGAGTGTGCTGGAGATGGGCTTTCTTGCACGAAGACTGTAGTTCTGGTTCTGGGCCATCACAGAACCAGGAATCCTACAGGTACCTTGTGATTCCAGAGAAACAGAATCATAGAATCTTCATGGTTGGAAAGGACCTTCGAGATCATCAAGTCCAACCATACACGCACCAAAAAAAACCCCCCAAAAACCAACCAACCAAAAAAAAAAAAAAACCCACCCAAAAAACCCACAAACCACCACAAACAACCAACCTACAATCTCTGCCACTAGAGCATGCCCTGAAGTGCCACATCTAGACGTTTCCTAAATACCTCCAGGGATGGTGACTCAACCCCCTCCCTGGGCAGGCTGTTCCAGTGCCTGACCACTCTTTCAGTAAAGTAATTCTTCCTCATATCTAATCTAAACCTCCCCTGCCGCAGCTTCAGACCATTTCCTCTGGTCCCGTCATTATTCACCTGGGAGAAGAGGCCAACCCCCACCTCTCTCCACCCTCCTTTCAGGGAGTTGTAGAGGGCAATGAGGTCTCCCCTCAGCCTCCTCTTCTCCAAGCTAAACATGCCCAGCTCCCTCAGTCTCTCCTCAAGGAGCAGCCCAATGTGGATTTGCAAAAAATGTAATGCCTGCATCTGCATCAGAGTGCCTCTCTAATCAAGACCCTCTTAACTCTCAGAAGGAGGATTGTTCCGTGTCTACAGCTCTTTAGGACACTACTTTCACGTATCATAAAAGAATCAAGAAAAACCTTTGCTAGAAAGGAGACTGAATCACTGCCAGTAGCGAGGGCTTCTGTTTGGGTTTTGCTGCACTGACACTCTTCAGAAAGGTACTAACAGTCATTGCAGCCTGCAGCAAGTGAAACAGGCTTCTATTTGTGACTTGTCCATTTCCACAAGGCCGTATATGTCCTATCATGTGAGAAGAGAGAACTTTCACAGCAACATATCTTTTTATATTTATTTCAGCAGTCTTGTTCAGTTTATATTTGGGTCCTGTAATTCACTGTCTCAGCAAGAGGCAGTGGCATCATCAAGATCACTGCTGCCTCTTCTGGCTCCTTTTCAGACAACTCAAGAGGCTACATAGCCAGCCCCTTCATTAGGCACTGCCACCAGCCTCAATCAGGCAGTACCACAATTCTCCTAAGCTATGTCTGTGCATATTTCTCCAGCCAGTTCGGTACAGACTGAAACAGGGACTTTATTGTTCTCTTTTGATTAGTATGTCATGAGATTAGCACAATTCCCTTGTCTCTGTCTCATCTTTGCTAGGTGAGGACAATTATGACGAGGCGCAGAGACAGCCTAGAACTTTTAAGTTACAAGGCATCATACACCTTTGTGTCAGGTTACACCTTCCAAATTGTCAGGTTTGTTTCAGGGCAGTGTATTTTACAAACAAGCACCCTCTCACCTTATTGGCAACAGTTCTTGCAATAGTATGTTGCCTAAGATGGACAATTCAGCCAGAACTGCAGAGGAAGGCCGTTCTTGGTCCCCCAGTTTGTTTGCATTAAGAGACCATTCTCCTGTTCCAGCTCTATAACTGAGAGGGAATTGAAGTACCCTCTCAGGGTGTATTCTGGTTTATGTATTTATCAAGGAGGCAGGATCTGAGCATGCTGCTTAAAATACTGCAGGGGTTAAAAAGGTCTTAAGTCTTGGATAGTAAGGCATATAAATAACAGTGTGGAGGTTTGGGCTATGTATTTTGGAAAAAGTTTGATTCCTGGTTGGTAATACCTGTTCACAAGATGCTTGCTCAGATGTTCCTACCATGTTCATGTGAGCTAACAGCCCAGCCATGAGCCCAGCTGAGCCTTTTTCTCCTCTTCCCCCCTCTAGTTGCAGCTCTATGACATTGAAAGCAGCACCAAGACTACCATTTTGAACTATTGCTCCTATGTGCAATGGGTCCCAGGCAGTGATGTGGTGGTGGCTCAGAACAGAAACAGCCTCTGCATTTGGTATAACATTGATGCTCCAGAGCGAGTCACCATGTTTCCTCTGAAGGTAAACCTCTTGAGACTTTGACCACCTCCAGCGGTTTCTGTTACTTGCTCACATGTTTGGAAATAGTCAGGCTAGTATTGCAAAAGGAAGACAGAAGGGAATTGCTAGTTTCTCTTGGACAAAATGTGAGCTCATCTTGTCAACTTTGTAGCAGGGATTTCTGGCAGAACATGGAGACAGTTAATACGGGAAGGAGCTGCTCAGTGGCTTTTTCCTTCCCTCTGGTAAGATAAGGATGATGTCTGCTCAGTGTCAGCTCATTCAGCAGAACTAAATCAGCAGAGCCGTCGCAGTGCTCTCCTCACATCCCTGCTACCCCACATGCTTTTGGAAAACATGGGAGTGTTGACAGCTGGTACTCTTTCCAGGGGGATATTGTAGACTTGGAACGGAATGATGGAAAGACTGAAGTGATAGTGTCTGAAGGGGTGAACACTGTGTCCTACACCCTGGACGAAGGCCTCATAGAGTTTGGAACTGCCATTGATGA
Organism: Rissa tridactyla; assembly: GCF_028500815.1. Lineage (NCBI taxonomy): Eukaryota > Metazoa > Chordata > Aves > Charadriiformes > Laridae > Rissa > Rissa tridactyla. Next base: position 127,512,315 of record NC_071468.1, on the reverse strand, counting down.
TGGTGATTATCACAGGTAAGTGCCAGGTACCCCACATGGTGATGGCAGGTAGCCCACTTCACGTAGCAGACATCTGAGAGTCATCAATCCATGAACTACAGCAGCACAGCTTTCCACACAGAGTTGAAGTTTAGTCTCAGAGCATGAAGTTGATGCCAGGTCTGGCTATAATGCGCAGCAGAGTCCTTCAAGAGTGAATATTCAGCTTTTTCATCCTCACAGCTTTGTGGTTTCAACTCTGTGGCACAAAAGACTGGCCAGTCTGGTCCCATTGACACGGACAGGAGTTCACTGAAGGCAGTTTTCACTTAAATGTAGTGACTAAGTGTGTCTTCTGTAGTAACCGGGTGTGAAGTGGTGGTACTCAAGCGCTTTTGCTGCTACCCCTCCAGGGATGGTGACAGTGTCATGGAAACATTCAGGAGCTGTGCAGGGTGAAAACTGACTGACTGAAGCAGTCATGGTAGCCACCTGAATATGACTGACATGGTTATAGGGCTTTAAAATCGACCAGGGAAGAAAATTTCACATGTTCATAGCACTGATACCACTTGAAAGACTTCTTTGCAGCAGGGAGTTACTTCAGACACGCTTTGGACTTCTCCCACGCTGCTACAGCCTTCTGGTGACCATACGCCTCTAAGTACCTTAGCCCAGATAGGGATCGCTTTGATCACTGATTTTTTTCCCTGATGCGTTAAGCCTTACGTTATACAGTCCTCTTCAGAACTGGTCACACACAGCTTGCTTTGTTTTCAGTGCAACTCTTGTTAGGAAGCTCCTGCCTCAGCCTAGGACTTTTCTCAGAGAGCTCTTCTGTTCTGTTATTGAAAGTCTGCAAATCTCTCTGTCTTAAGGGCTACTGCATTTTTGGAGACACTGGAAATGTCCACAGAGACGGAAGCCATGTGGAAGACCCTAAGCAGACTGGCTTTGGAAGCTAGACAGCTGCACATTGCAGAGAGGTAGAGGAAGAAGCTATAACATATTTCTGTCTTAAACACTCCCTCTGCTGAATCCCTCACAGAAACCCTTTTTACGGTCTCACTAAAGATGTGATTTTTTGTGTGGCCTAGAATATTCACTGCATTGGAGAATTAAGTGTTCTCTATTCCAGACAATGACTTTGCCCTTTCATCCTAGACAGTAATGCTAGAACTGGGGACAGGAAGACATCACTCTGTAGCACAAATTTTTGCTGATGACACCCCAAAGCAGTGTATAGCAAGGCTTCGGGGAGCTGACAGACATGGACAAGCTCAGTGCATCTCTGAAGTATGGGGAAATGAAGCATGAGGTTGCCCTGAGAAGCTGTGGATGCCCCATCCCTTGAAGTTTTCAAGGCCAGATTGGACAGGGCTTTGAGCCTGGAGAAGAAAAGGCTCTGGGGAGACCTTAGGGCCCCTTCCCAGTCCCTAAAGGGGCTCCAGGAAAGCTGGGGAGGGATGTTTGATCAGGGACGGCAGCGATAGAAGGAGGGATAATAGTTTTAAACTGAAAGAGGGCAGGTTTAGGTTAGATATTATGAAGAAATTCTTTACTCTGAGGGTGATGAGGCACTGGCCCAGGTTGCCCAGAGAAGTTGTGAATGCCCCATCCCTGGAGGTGTCAAGGCCAGGTTGGATAGGGCTTGGAGCAACGTGGTCTAGCGGGAGGTGTCCCTGCCCGTAGGAGGGGGTTTGGAACTGGAGGATCTTTAAGGTCCCTTCCAACCCAAAGCATTCTGTTATTCTATGATTCTGTGAGCACTGGTCATGTCCATGGCTTCTCCCATGGAGTAGGGCTAGAGGGCGTGTCTTGGCAAAATTCTTCTCTTGAAGCAGGGCTAGCCCACCTCTCCAGCTTGCAGAGCTCGGTCTGCTGCCCAGGTTCTGATTTTCTTTTCATGGACCAAAAGTGGGCAACAAAACCCAGTTATTGACTAACTGTTTTGCTCTTTCCAGGTGCTTTGCAGCTCTGGGCAACATGGCCAAGGCTCGATTTCTGCATGAAACCAATACCATTGCTGACCAGGCAGCTCAAGAGCACGTGAGTCAAACTTTTTCTACTGTGCAGGGCAGCTGCTTTTCTGTAAACACTTGCATAGACATTGTCTTCTGTGCCCATGCTCACCATTATCCTGCTAGAGACCAGGACCTGGTCATGTAGAAACTGCTGACAAAATCCTTCATCCACGCTTGCCAGGTCCCTCTTCTGGCTAGCCATTTCACATTGCTCCTGTCTTGTCACTTCTGTGTTTCTCATCTGTCTTCAGTTTCTGTAATGACACAGAGCCCACCTGCAATCACCTCCCTTGTACCACTCCAGAGCCTGTTCTTTCACTCAACAAAGTGATCGAGCTAACTGATGTTGTCTGCAGGGTGGGGATGGTACAGACCATTATCTGGTGCGTGCCCGCTTGGCCATGCTAGACAAGAACTACAAGCTGGCAGAGATGATCTTCCTGGAACAAGTGAGTAAAGGAGCCAGGAGCAGAAAAGGTCTCACTTATTTCTGAGCAGGGCATTTTCTGTCCTGGTGTGAAAGAGAAAAGGAAGAGGTTGCTTATTCCTGGGAGTAGAGTTTTTGCCATGAAATAGGAGATATTTCTTGTTCCAAGGTGTAGGATTGCCCTGAGGTGCATGAAGAGGGTAAGGGAGGATGTATATCTGTGTAAAGGGGACGGTACACTTTTTCAAGTGTTTTCTGCACATCTAACCCTGTCCACTGTGAGACCTTAATGGCAGCATGTCTGCTAAACTGAGCCTTCAGGTTGACACTTTGCTCTCTGACACAGAATGCCACAGAGGAGGCGATGGACATGTACCAGGAGCTGCACATGTGGGATGAATGCATTGTGGTTGCTGAGGCCAAGGTACAGAATATAGCTGCACTGGGTGGTGGGCTGGGCTTGCTTGGTAAGTTGTCTGGTTGGGAGTACATTCAAGGTGTGGGTTCTTTTCACCTGCTCTATCAGAACATCACTTCTGCTTGGAGGGGCTCCAAGGAGAAGGGAAGGTTGCAGTGATGTAAGTATGGACCTGGGTGAATAGTGGGGGAGAAAAGCTACTGAAATTGGTTTAGGAGTGTCTAGGGCTTCGGAAAAGAATAGATGATGCGTGGTACACAAGACTGGCATTGTGGTTTCTGCTAACTGCAGTTGCTTAGTTTAACTGGGCAGCAAGGAGCATGGTGCCATGAGCTAGTTGTTCAGAGCCTGCAGGATGAGTAGGACAACATCTTGCCTTGCCCCGTCAACCAATGCTGCATTTCTCAACAGGGACACCCGATGCTAGATAAGTTGCGTCGGGGTTACTACCAGTGGCTGCTGGATACCCAGCAGGAAGAGAAGGCTGGGGAGGTCCAAGAAGGACAGGGCGACTACCTGGCAGCCATCAGCTTATACCTGCGGGCAGGGCTGCCAGCCAAAGCAGCACGGCTGGCCATGGGCAGGGATGAGCTCCTGACCAACGGGGATGTCATCAATAGGGTCTCCACAGCACTGATCAGAGGGGAACTGTATGAACAGGTGAGTGGACCAGCCCCCTGGAATTTCTTCTTAGTGGCACCAAAGCTCTTACCCTGTCCTCTGCATCTGTGAAATGCAGGGGGACTGAGCTGGAAAGCAGCAGATGTAATTCTGTATCGATAAATTTGCAGTTAACGTTTGGGAGGAAATCATAACTGCATCCATTATACATAAGTGGGGTCTAGAATTGCTGTTATTAGTCAGGAAAAAGATTGGCAACATGTCTCTGAAACATCAGCTGAGTTCAGTAACAGTCAAGGAGGCCCTTGGAAAGATAGCAACCAACAGGAAAGGAGTTGTGAATCAAACAGAAAGCTTGATATCGCTGTGAAAATGTACAGTGCTTCCTCATAGTAGAATAAAAAATGATGGTACAGCTTTCATATAAGGATAGTCTAAATGGAAAATCTAAGGAAGAAAAACAAAGGAGGTTATGAAGACAATCTGTGGAACCGTTAATATCATAGAGAAAGGAAGTGATTATTCTCTGTGTCTAATAACACAAAAAATTGGTAACTAATTATTATTAGGTTTTAAAACAAAAAGATGTTTTTTACATAGCACATAATCATGTGCTGAGTCTGACCAGTGTACAACTTGGTATCCTGGCCAACAGTGGCCTCTTGCAGATGTTTAAGAAAGGAATATAAAGAACAGGGCAGGCAAATACAGGGTGATACTTCCCCTAGTGGATATTCGTGTTTTACAGCAGTTTGCAGACTATAGCGTACCTGAACAGTTTTATTTTTATGTTTAAGAGCTCCTGATAGATTTTACTTCCGTGAGCTTGTCAAATTGCTGTTTGAACCATCTGTACTTTTTGATATACAATATTGGCTATGAGTTGTCCCATTCAGTTATGTGTGTGAAAAAACTCCACGTCTTTTTGATGGCCTACTTTATGTGCCCTGCTTAAGGTACATTTCTCCGGTCTCATTTTACCTTCAGCATTTCCTGACCATTTCATTTTGACCCAGGAGAGTTCTGTGATTTTTCCAAACTTGTCACCTTTTCTTAAGCCTTCAGTTGAAAGCGTAACTGTGGAACTTATTGCTGCCAGATGCTTTGTTACCAAAAAGTATAAAGTACAAAAGTGATTAGAGAAATCATGGAGGTAGAGTCTGTCAGAAGCCTTTAAGTATGATGATATGAGGGCATCATGACACAAACTCGGGAAGCTTCTACAATGCAGATGGTCAGAGATGGATAGATATAACAGAGGAAAGGCTGGTGTATACTTGATCTGTTCTTGCAGTCTTTCTCCAGACTTGTGCTTTCATCACCATTCAGATACAGAAGGGAATGAATCTTTGGTCTGCTGGGATGGCCTTTCTTCTATTATGTTCTAAATTCTACAAGCTTTGAGCCTCATCCCACCCTGTTGGCTGCCACCCTTTCCTACAGGGAAAGAACTTTCTGATGCAAGAGGCTGAGATTCCCCCTTTGCTACTCATGCCCAGAGCTCCTGTATGAGCATCTGCATAGCAGAGCTCCTAGGGGCTGTAGTCGTAGAAAAGGCTGTTGCTGTACCAGACACTGTGCGAAGAAGAGAGGTTGTCTCAAAAACTCATCCTGTTAGAAGATGATGCCCCAGAAAAACACTTGGGATATGTGGATCGGCAGAGAGGACAATGGTCTCGGCATATGCAGTCTTTCGTAGAAGTTACCTTTATCCCCATGCTCTTGGTTAGTGGGGAAGGCATAGCTGATGGAGAAGTCTGTGTGGTAGGACTGACAAGCTCTGTACATGGGGCTGGTAGGGTACATGATGGTGTGGGGAAGTAGTGGCTCTGGAAACTGGCAGCTTTTATTTGTCATTAGGCTGGAGACCTGTTTGAGAAAGTTGGGAACCCACGGAAGGCTCTGGAGTGCTATTGCAAGGGCAATGCCTTCCTGAAAGGTATTGTGCTAAATATGTTCCTCCCCGCATCCATGCCCAGAAGGAGCCTGGGTGCTCTGGCCTGGTGGCAATGGCAACATGAGCTATTGCCCTGGAGCCCAGAGATGCCTAGATGCTCTGAAGCTTCCATGTATCATCTCATTCAACGTATGTATTTTCACATAGTTGTACCTGCACACATAGTCCTAGAACAGCATCCTGTTCCCAAGGCCTTGATCATGCTGGTTGCACCAGCATGGATTTGGTCCAGCTCTCCAGGGGTCCAGATTGTTGGGTAGCCCATGGGAGCTGGAATGGATCAGTCAGTCACCATTCCCCTCCCTCTGTGCCCCATCCAAGGCCCTTGTTCTCCTCGCAGTTCTGGCTCCTTGCTGGATTCTCTGTAACAGCTATCATGTCCCCTTACAGCAGTGGAACTGGCTCGCCTGGCGTTTCCCGCAGAAGTTGTGAAGCTGGAGGAGGCCTGGGGAGACCATCTGGTACAGCAGAAACAGCTGGATGCTGCTATTAACCACTATATTGAAGCCAGGTAGAGGCAGGTGATGGCTATATAACCTGCAGTATAACTGGGCAAGCTCTGAAGTTGTTATGGTTTGCTTAAATCAGCAGGGGGTTTGCCTGAGTAAGCCCCTTTGACCCCACTTTGCCAGTGCCACTGGTGCTTATGTGCAGTCTCTGCTGGCCCCAACTGTGGATGCCTTCCTGCATCTCTCCCAAGGTCTTCCAGCCCTGACTACTCTTCCCTGCTGTCCTAGCTTTTCGTTCTTTCCCCTTAGCTTTGCCAGGTATTCAGATCCCTTTTTCTGCTCTAACCCAGGAAGAAGTATCAAGCAGCAGACCACTTTGCTCTCCCTGCCTTAGCTCAGCTGGAGGAGATGGCTGCTGGCTGGCTATAAAGAGTTATGTTTTTGATGCTAGGTGCTCAATTAAGGCCATTGAGGCAGCCTTGGGAGCCCGGCAATGGAAGAAGGCCATCTACATTTTGGACTTGCAGGACAAACAGACAGCAGCCAAATATTATCTCAAGATTGCCCAGCACTATGCAGCTTTACAGGAGTATCAGGTGAGGCCACAGAGGACCATCATTGCTGCTCTTTGTGTCCCTTGTAACTGCTGAGTATGGTCATTTCCCTGCAGGTTGCAGAGGAGCTGTACATCAAAGGAGACCGGACCAAGGATGCCATTGACATGTACACACAGGCTGGGCTCTGGGAACAGGCTCACAAGGTAGAGTCGGGAGCCAAAGCTTCTGGGGACCTCACCCTGCTTGGTGAAATGTCTTTCATCAGAAGGTGGCAGTGCCTTGTACAGCAACACCTGATCAACAAGCACTCTTCCCAAAGGATGCACGTGGGGGCATCCAGAAGTAGTCCCTGGTATTCATATGCTGTCTGTGCCCAGCCCTGTGTGGGTGCGCCTGTGACACAAAGAGCACTCTCCAAGGGGGTTGGTCCTGTGTGCTTTGACCACAGTGACAAATGGCTACCCATTCTCTGCAGATCATATGGCATATACACCTGGTTGTAATGGGAAGGAGGACGGGTTCCCCCTTTTCTTTCACTACCACGTATCAAGAAATTGCTGTGCAGCGTGCTGTAGTTTCTCCCACGTGTGTTCCTTTTGGCAGCTGGCAGTCAAGTGTATGAGTCAGGAAGATGTGTCGGTGCTCTATGTGACCCAGGCCCAAGAGATGGAGAAGCAGGGCAAGTACAAAGAAGCAGAGAGGTGAGCATCTTCCTTGGTACTAGTCCAAGACTGAGTTCTGAAAACAGGGCTGCAGTGAGGAGGAGCCCTTTCCGGGTGGGTGAGTAGAGTTTGAGACTAGGGTTTGGGAAGGTCAGAGGTACGCTGTCCACATGTGGAGACTTAGAGCTGATATTTCAGAGTTCATAGGAAGAGAAGTCACTGACTATTAATGTATCTTTGTCCACCAGAACAGAAAGGAGGTCCAGGTTGGGTGCAAGTGTCTCATGGAGTAGAGGAAATATGTCAAGGCTTTTCCCCACTGCAGAGCGCTACATCTGATCTGTCATGGTCAGCTGAGGATAAGATATGGAAAGTGGAGTGTTTCCCATCCAGGTTACTAATGTCAGTTCTAGATTAATAACAACACAATAGCGTTAGTGGGTACATGAACAAACACAGCTGTGTATCTGATGCCATGGTGCTTGATCTCAAGGATGCCCGGTACGTGAAAGGGGGCATTACAGCTGGTGAGGTCACATTTGGTTTAATCTTTCTGCTGGCCTGTATGAGTAAGTTGAGCTGACATTGTCATGTTACCATCCCAACAGGACAGACAGCCTCAGGTTGGAGGCCAAGATGAGAACAGGTCACAGAAGCCCAGAGGCTCCCTCTAAGTCACAGCTTAGGTTGACAATTGAGGATGGAGGGAATAACTTTGCCCTACTGCAGCTGATGGTGGCATAACAGAAGGGCTCTATCTAAGCAGTGTTCAGCCTTGCATGCCACACCACCAGTCATGCCTTTTGACAGTGTGCCCAGGACCTGGCTCCAGGAGGGCAGGATGCAGAGAGGCTGCAGGGACTGCTCGTGTCCTTGGCTGAACCGTTTGAATGTGCTTGTGTTCCCAGGCTGTATATCACTGTGAATGAACCTGATTTGGCCATCACCATGTACAAGAAGTGTAAGATGTATGATGAGATGGTTTGCCTAGTGGCCAAGTATCACAAGGACTTACTCAGCGATACCCACCTGCACCTGGGCAAGGTGAGTGCATCTCATGGCAGGGGATCAACTGGGCCAAGCAGAGACAAGAGCGTCACTAACTCATGGCCTCTAATTGCAGGAGCTGGAGGCAGAGGGGCGATTACAGGAGGCCGAGTACCACTACCTGGAAGCTAAGGACTGGAAGGCCACAGTAAACATGTACAGAGTGAATGACATGTGGGAGGAAGCTTACAGGGTATTAATCACTTCACAGCTATCCCACTGTGCAGGGGTCAGGCTTTGACTGCAGGATCCTGGTAGGAACTGCTCTGTCTCTGTTCACTGCAAAATTTGAAGACTTGGCATACACTACCTAGCTTCAGCATGTGGCACAGCACTGGAGGCCCTTGCGCCTTCTGCTCTGCAGCATCGCACCCCAAAAGCAGGGCTTGGCCCCTGGCCACTGTGCAGCACTGCCTTCCTGCAGGCACTGGTCTGCTCCTAACCACTGCACCGCATTGTACCGCAGAGGTGTTGCTCTGCCCATAGCCACCCTGTCACAGCCCCCCCCGGCACTGCTCCCCTCCAGTGGGGACACAGACTGCCAGGGGTCACTTCTGCTGACCTAACATCAGTGTGAACCAAGCTGAGGAAGCAGCAGCCTCTTCTTTGCTTTGCTGTATAAACCTTTGTCTCATTCTCCCCGGTCCAGTGGTGGCTACAGAAGGGTTCCTCAGGAGAGAACAGTTGGTTTTGGTGCTCCCTCATGACAACAGGGATCATGTGAGAGGGAGTCCTGGCTCAGCCTGCGGAAGACGAAATGGATGAATCGGGCTCTTCCCCTTTCTTTGCTCTGAATAGGTGGCCAAGGCACACGGAGGAGCAAACTCCTATAAGCACGTGGCTTATATGTGGGCAAAGAGCCTGGGTGGAGAGGCAGCTGTGAAACTCCTCAGTAAATTTGGACTTCTGGAGATGGCCATTGACCATGCAGCAGACAGCGGGTAAGGAGGTCCATCAGCGCAGTACTTCTCTCCCATCTGCCTGACCTAAGAAAAAAGGGGTGACTCAAGATAACCGTATGCAGATGATAGCTGCAGGTGCAGGATATGGCATGTCTTCCCACCCCACCTGTACTTCTTCACACAGGCGTTGCTCTTCCTTGACACATCATGTCCACCTGTTAGCCTCTCTAATGTCAAGTCAGAGCTGGGCAGGCAAAAGGAGTTTGCCCTTTAGCCTCAGCAGGGGGGCCTTGTGAGAGCCTCTGAACACGGGAGGAGGTATTCCTCATGTCACCATAAGTAACTGCCTGCCAGAAGAGTTTTGGCCCCACTCTGCACCTGGCTAGCCATCCGACTGCACTGCCATTCCCTGCTGCTCTCCCCCAGCTCTCCCACATCGCCAGGCTCGGGGGAGTCTTGTGATGTCCCCTTAGGGTTGAACTAAGGGCCTCTGGCACTAATGACGAGTGTGAAGGAGTTGAATTTCCTTAGTGGGGACTCTGAAAGTTCCTGTTCTCTGGTCAGGAGCACGAGTGGGCAGTGCCCATTCACTTGGCACCCTCTGTGTTCCCCTCTCTCTTCTCACAGTGTCTCGTGCTGTAACTGATGTCATGCGCTTGATGAAGGCATGACCTCACAGAACATAGTCCTGCTCTCACCCCGTTTTCTCTTTTGTTGCAGGGTCTTTGAATTTGCTTTTGAACTGGCTCGCCTCTCCATGAAGCAGAAGATGCCAGAGATCCACTTAAAGTATGCCATGTTCCTAGAAGATGAGGTAATTTTACCCCCTGGAACAGGTGAGAGTTCCCTGGTTGCTCAGGTCATTGAATAGTTGTCCTTAAGGGTTGCTGCAGCAGGGCCTTTAATGGCTGTGGTCACTGTTCACCCACAAAGCTCCATGATTACCGCCTCCAGCTTCCACACAAATCTTTGTTTCATAAATCTCTCTGCCTCATAGTCAGTAGAGGAGGTCATGCAATGGTATCAGGGCAGGAAGGCATGCAAGCAAATTCCTTCCTCTCTCCTAGGGCAAATTTGAAGAGGCTGAAGCAGAATTTATTAAAGCTGGGAAACCCAAGGAGGCAGTGCTGATGTATGTATCCTTCCCTGTCCTGGCCTGCTGCATCTCCTCTCCCTACCTGATGCCAGCCTGGTTGCTTCCCCAGCACTGGTCTGCTCCTTGCTGTCCTTCTTATTACATCATATGTTGATTCCCCTAGGTTCGTGCATAATCAGAACTGGGATGCTGCACAGCGGGTGGCTGAGGCTCATGACCCAGACAGCGTGGCTGATGTGCTTGTGGGACAGGCACGTTTTGCCTTTGAGCAGAGAGAGTTCCAGAAAGCAGAGGCCTTCCTCCTGCGAGCACAGAGACCTGAGCTGGCAATAAAGTACTACAAGGTGAGTGTAGTCTGCAACAATATCATTGTCTTCCTCACTGGACAAGAACCCAGTTTGGATGGAGGAGGAGTGAAATCCATCTCCCAGCCCTCCCTGTCAGCAGCTAAAGAGAAACCATTTACTCAGGTGGTTCCTAGTAGAACTGCTATTAGAAGATTGAACCAGTAGAGATTTCACAGCATAGCTGAGCTCTCTTACAGCTCTGGGAGAAGTATCGTGCCAGAAGGCTATGAGCGGTCCTCAGGGGTAGCAGGAGGGGACGCATTTGGAGACTGTAAGTGTCCATTCCACAGAGGTAGCTAGAATGGATAAACACTTTCCGCCGAGGTAGCCTGGGTGAATGGATAGACATAGGTGCTATTTTGGGGGAGGAAAGAATTGGATGGTGCTGCTGTGGTTGTGTCTTCCAGTGGGTCCTGTGATGACATGAGAGGCAAGATGCCATGAGAGGCTAGATGTGTTGTGTGATGCCAGGAGCGTGGGGGATCCTGGTCAACTGGTGAAAATTTTTCCTCCCTTTTGGGCTTGTGCAGGAGGCTGGGATGTGGAGTGAGGCCCTGCGGATCTGCAAGGAATACGTGCCTAGTCGGCTAGAAGAGTTACAGGAGGAGTGTGGCAGGGAGGCTGCCAAGAAGGGCACCAGGTAAGGAATGCTGTGGTCAGGCTGCAGGGAACAGACGGGTAGCTTTTCCCCTAGAGCATTGTGCGGACTGATGCCTTACAGAGATAGCCTGACCCTGGACTTCTTCCTACATAGATTTCCTAACATCCTTCCTCCCTGCTCTGGGAGACTCCAGGCTGCTTCTTGCCATACAAGGTCTCCCAGATGTCTTCTCGCCACTTACAGATCTCCCAGGTCTCCTGTACCACCAGTGCATCTCCCCAGGGTCCTTTATCAGCTCTCCCCTCAGCACTGGCTGTGTGCATTCCCTGTTACACGCACAGCCCCCTTTGAGGTCCCAGCTTACCTCTGCTGTGCACCTCCCTGCCCATGCCCTACACACTGTCTACAGGATCTCTGTGGCAGCATCCCAGTCTTGCTCACAGCCTGCATTCCTCCCTGCAGAGGAACAGAAGGGCTGCTGGAGCAGGCACGGGAGTGGGAGCAGGCTGGGGAATATGCCAGAGCAGTGGACTGCTATCTGAAGGTGCGGGATCCCAGCAACAGCGTCCTGATGGAGAAGTGTTTGCTGAAGGTACAGTCAGGAGGCTATGATTCCCTTCATCTGTTCTGTGGTCTAGGAGCTCTCCCACAACCTGCAGAGCATCCCAGAGATAACCTCAATCACTGCAGGGCAAGAGAGAATCTGCAGACTCCAGTGACCACAGGGTCTGAAAGCCTTCACGGCCATTCTCTTGAGCCATGATGGGCTGTGTGCTTATCCTGCATTGCACTGACATCCTTGCTGTGACACCACTTCCAGGAGCATGACAGTGTCTTTGTGCCCATACCTCCGTGCATGGAAGAGCTGGACTGTATGAGTTAGACCTTGCCTAGATGAGCACCCTTTCTTCTTCTTGTGGTCCATGTCCACCAGCCTTTGGGTTGTGTTCTTGTTCATACTTTTCACTTGTACCTGTGCCCTTGTACCAGTTTCAGCAACAATTATGTCCTTGTCTGATCTTCTCCCATGTGTGAAAGTAGCTGGGCTTTGCTTCTCTGAATTGCTCAAGTGTGCTGTCATTTCTTCTCTTACCTATAGTTCAAATGCTCATGACTCTCAGTCTTTTAGCTAGGACTGAGCTCTTCCTAGCTTCATCCCTCTCTCAAAGAACTCATCACTTGTGCTGCTGATAATTTCTCTTCACAGGCTGCTGAGTTGGCCATTAAATTCTTGGGTCAGTCACAGAGCATGGAGGTGACGCGGACTGTGGCTCCTCAGCTGGTGGCCATGAAGAAATACAGTGCGGTAAGGGCTGGCTTCTGCCCCCAGACTACTGAAGAAGCGGTGACATAGGAAGGGAGAGCTCTATCCAAGGGAAGGAGGCCAAATCACATCCTGAGGTGATGGGTGGGTGGCCCTATCCAGAGTTAGGCAGCACAGAGTCCTCAAGGAGGAGGAAGGAGGGGAAGGGATAAGATCCTGGAATAGAGTGAGAGAGCCAGGCCTTGGGAGGAGGCAGGAAGCAGAGAAGGGGAGTTATCTTTTGGGAAGAGACTTTCTGTCATTGCTATGTGCTGGTCATTTCCCACAGCATCAACTGCAGCCTGGGCTGCAGGGTGCCTTTGGGTTTTCATCTCCCATGGAACTGTCTCTGACCCTGCAGGCAGCTGAACTCTACCTCAACTTGGACCTCATCCAAGAAGCTATCGATGCCTTCATTGAAGGGGAGGAATGGAGCAAAGCCAAGCGCGTCGCTAAGGAGTTGGACCCCAGGTATGCCCTGAACGTCTCAAATTCTACTCTTTCTGCTCCCTCTCCCACCCCCAGGTGATTCCTTGTCCTGGCCTGGTGCCCCCAGGTTCCCTGGATTCTCCCCACAGTGGCCTTCCCAGGCTCAATAGGGCACATACTCCAGCTGCCCTTCCCAAGCCATTTTCCGTCCTGACACCTTTCTGTTGCCACACATCCCATGGAAATTGTTATCCCCTTTTACCCCATCCCTATTTCCCCTTCCCTTGTCATAATCCTGTACATGCACTTCCTTCTGAAAGTCCTGTGATGCCATATGCTCCTCACACATTACATTGCAAAGTCTAGATGTCTAGACCCTTTCTTTCCCCTTCCACCTATGCTCCCAGCTGGCACGAGAAAGACATGGCACAGCTGTAGGTCCTCTTTTTCCCAAAGTAGACAAAGTTGAATCCAGTCTCTGCACTGACGCAAGACACTATTAGTCTTGCTGCCTATTAAGATTCTTTCTGCCCAGCAGGTCAGAGGAGTATGTGGACCAGCGTTACAAGGAGTATTTAAAGAACCAAGGAAAGGTAGATTCGGTACGTATTTGGGGTGTCTCACAGGCTAGGGAGTGATGTCAGGATCTGTGTCCATCCTTGGGGCCTTTCTCATGGGGCTTTTGCCTGAGTATGCCCACAGGCGAGGAGTCTGTATGTGCCTGTGAGTCATGGTTTCTGCACACCAGATGGGTCTCACTGGCTCTGTGCTTCCATGCCGTCGAGGGGGAGGGACTGTGTGTATGCAAGACCTGGGTGGGCTGATGGCCTGCCTTGATGCTGGTAGGAAACCTTGCCTGCACAGTGAATTTATGGTTGTTTCCATCCCCAGCTGGTGGGAATAGATGTCATGGCCGCTTTGGATATGTACGCAGAGCAGGAGCAATGGGAGAAGTGCCTAGAGGTTGCGGCTAAGCAGGTGAGTGCCTGTGTGAGCCCCCAGGAGACAGACATGGGTCCTGGCTGGCTGAAGCAGGATCAGCAGGAACGAGTGGGAAGGACAAAGCAGTCGTTCCTGGGGGGAGCACGGGGGTCACTGCAGCAGCTCAAAAAACACCTCCTCACTGTCCCCATGTTGCCCAATCAGGCCTAGTAGGCCTAGCATTAGAACCCAGAAGCATATTGGGTTTAAATTTTGTGATTAATGGAGCATTGGGAAAAGCTAAGTGAGTTGTTTGGGCTGGAAGTAATTGGTACCCTGGAAGCAAAGAGATTTGTAAAAGAAAGCTGCCTTTCTACATGTTCTGTAGAGGCCTGGTGTTGGTAGAAATTAGACATCCTTGGTCTCTTCTCCCGAGGAACAGGCAATTGGACAAGAGGAGACAGCCTCAAGTTGCACCAGGGGATGTTTAGACTGGATATTAGGAAAAATTTTTATGCTAAAAGGGTTATTAAGCATTGCAACAGGCTGCCCAGGGACGTGGTTGAGGCACCATCCCTGGAGGTATTTAAAAGATGGGTAGATGTAGTGCTTAGAGATACGGTTTAGTGATGGTTTTTGTCTGTGTTAGGTTGATGATTGGACTCAACGATCTGAAAGGTCCCTTCCAACCTAGGTGATTCTATGATTCTATGAAAGCAAATTTTACATATTTTAGTTTTTATTGACCAAAAACTAACAAAACTACCTCAGCAGAGTAATAAAAATGGAGAAAAGCAAAATGAGACTTTTACAGTGCTATTCCAATGCAGTAACAGGAGGAGAAAACTCTAGATTACCAGGATCCACTTCAAGCATCTGTTTGTATTCGATGGTTATTGATTGGTTATTGGTTATTGATTCAATAGTTATTGATAAAGGAGCTAAACTAAGAGCGGGTGCTGATTCTTCGAAGTGAGGTGTTACTTCAGATTAAGTAACAGGGCAGCCCCTGGCAATGGAGTCTGCAGTTAGTGGAGTCATCACAGACAGTCACTTGGGCAAACACTGGTAACTCGGACAAGCACTGGTATTGTGTTGTGCTGTATTTTTATAACTAGGTTTCTAATGCAGTAACCAGTAACCTGAGTTTGGGCTCTACTACAGTAAACTTGATTTATTTTTGACTCGGGCTTCTCTGGTGATACAAATGGTCTTTGCTGTAGTAGCTGTTATCTTGGAGACTTCTCTGCTGATGTTCTAATTATCAGGGGATACCACTGTTGATCTTCTTCCATAAAGAATAACTTCATGCTCAATTTAATGGTAAGGGCTTAATCAGTTTTATTGTGAGCACACAGTGCTACCGCATTCAGTCCAAGAAGATGTTAGTCTGTTTATGCCTCTAAAAGAGCGTTAGCACAACCTTGCTCCAGGTTGTGCACAACCTTGCACTGACCAGTGCAGAATTTCATGACTTTTGACTCACCTGTTCTACGTTGATTGTACAGGAAAAAAGTTACATTTATCAAAAGAGGTCATGTACCAGACTAAGTCTTTATCCCAAACTGTCCTGCCCCTCGTGTTTCACCAGCATCCACATCTGGGTGTTCAAATTGTAGGCATATCACTGAGGCGCTGGTCTCTCTTGTGCTTAATAAACTTGTTTCCATTGCTCAGTTTTGACAGGATTGCACATTTTGCACCATGTTCTTCATCTCATTAGTGGATTTAAGCCTGGGTGAAGTGGGTCTTTGCTTAGTTGAATTTCTGTAAGGCCTATGACACTCAGTCCTTAGCAAAGTGTTTATGGGATCAGCATGTGTGTAAGCCAACACTCCAAGGAGGCCTCCAGTCCCAGAGACCTGACAGCATTTGAGTAACGGACTAGAGCAGCCTTGCAAATTACAAATATCTTCAGTCCACAAAGTGTTTTGATCCATTCTTTCATTAGACAAAGGGCCAGTTTACAATTGGTACCTGAGGTGCCACATTGTGGAGATACTGCATCCTTTAGGTATTTGGCAGTATTCCTTTGGCAAGTTCTGCAATTTGGCAAAATTCCTTTGAAAAACAGCTTTATTTGCATGTGTGAAGGATCAGCACAGTACCAGCTAGCCAGGACTAGAGGTGTCCAGTGAGGTCCAGATGCAGTCTGTCTCGGATTAGCTGGTCTCGCCCTTTGGGACTCAGGTGTATGGGTGTGTGTCCATGCATCTGAAACTGTCCCTACTGAGTGACAAATGTTCAGGTCATGAATCTCATGCTGCTGCTTTCTGTGTGCCTTCTCCAGAACTATAAAGTCTTACACAAGTATGTAGCTCTGTATGCAACCCACCTCATCCGGGAAGGAAGCTGGGACAAAGCCCTGAGCCTGTATGTCCACCATGGAGCACCTGCCAACCCACAGGTAATGAAGACAGCGTGACATCCCAGTGGGAATTGCCAGAGTGTGCTATGACCTACATGAGTCAGGCTTCCCGTCCAGAACTGGGACTGCCAGGGGTTCAGCACGTCCAAGGCCCTTCAGCCCTACTGTGCATTCTTCCAGAGGCTCCTCAGCTAGAGGACTAAAGGCAACCTCCTTCCAGAGGGAAGGAGCAGGGGGAAGCTGAGTATTCGTGTTTGTTTTGAACACCTTAACCACCAGAACCATGTTTGTCTCTCTGAGAGCACTGGCTGCAGGAGGCGTTCTTCCTCATTTCCCTGCCGTGTCCTGCAGCAGCCCTTGCCGCGAGCAGCAGGTCTGCTCCAGGAGCCTTCGTGCAGAGCAGCCATTCCCTTGGACTGTGCTTGACAGCAGGAGAGCTCCAGACTTCTGCTGGCTCCCTATCTGTCTCCCTGCAGATTCCTCTCCTTTTTGTTGCAGAATTTCAACATTTACAAGCGTCTCTTTGTGGAGATGGTGAATGCGGCCGGCATGAATTGTGCCGAGGCCTACTCCAGCTGGGCTGACCTGCGCGAGGTTCTCTTCCATCTGGTGAGTGTGGACCATGGCTACCAACTGCCTGTCAGACTCCAACACCCTGCTGGCTCCTAGCAGGGGAGAAAGAAGAACCAGACTCTAGCCAGGTGACATGGGAAGTATTTGTAGAACACAAGCGGAGGGGAAATGAGGAAATGTCCACAATGTGGACAATAGAACAACAGGATCCTGTGAAGTGGACGGGCAAGAGAAGTCAGGGAAGATGACCCTGCACTCGAGGCCAAATCATAGAAGTGGGTCTGGACACTGGTACTTGCAGAGCTCACTGTGTCCTTGCTACATGGGAGCCTCGCACAACATGCTGCTTTTCATCCTACACCTATATTCAGCAGCCTGGGTGGGCAAGCACAGAACTATGGACCCTAGGAAATGAGAGTCCTCCCCATCTCCACATCTGTAGAACCAGAGCACCCAAGGCCCAGCCCGTCTTCAGTCCCCAGAGGTGCCTAGATATTTCAGATCCTTCTCTCCCACAGCTTTTCCCTGAACTCAAGTGGATGAAGAGTGCCCAGTGCTCTCAAGTTCTCATTTACTCTCCTTTTCTTCAGTGTGAAAACTTAGTAAAGTCAAGCGAGGCAAACACTCCAGCACATGAAGAGTTTGAAACGATGCTGCTGATCTCTCACTACTATGCCACCCGCTCCGCTGCTCAGGGCGTGAAGCAACTGGTAAGGTTTTTGAAGTTCCTTTGCCAGGTCACCACCCTGAGTGCAGAGCCCTGTGGGGACGTGCAGGTTCAGGGCTATCCATAGTTCACTATTCCACTTCATGGATCACTTGCACATCATGGATGCATGAGAATGGGACTATAGTGATCTGTGAGCCCACCACTATCAGGTGGAACTGGAGATAGTCTTCTCTGGCTCCTTATAGTGGGACCTGCCCCCAGCCACTGGGACTGAGATGTAAAGCAGTGGGAAGCTGATCCATATGCTTGGCATGACTTGTGAGAGCAGAGGCACCAGCAGAAATGTAGGGATCACAGAAAAATCTGGTCTTCCCAGGAGAGGCATTGCTTCCTCTTAAGCTGTCCTGGGCCATGAGAGCTGCTGGGCTTCACGCATGGTCTGGAGAGCAGATTGGCATTGCACAGGGCTTTGGGAGCTCATGGGCCTTGGTGCTTGCCATCACACAGGGCTTTGGCAGATACTGGACCTGTGTGTTGGGCCTTCTATGGGGCTTCCCCATGGCTGCACGTGTAGATACTGGGGGCCCACAGACTTGTCAGAAAGAGCCAAGTCTGATGTCTTGGAAACCTGTACAGACCCACACAGTTTTGAAATGTTGAGGTGTTGGGTAGTCTGTCTGGGGCCATGAAGAAGGGGTGGTCTTCCCAGTTCTGGTGTGAAGAGACCCTATCTGGCAAGCAGAAAACTGAAATCTCCCTTCAATTCTTCACCCCTGCTCTAAAATTCTTACATGACTGAATACAAGAAAAAACTTACTGTGACTTTGGCTGAGCACCGGAACAGGTTTCTTGGAGAGGGTGGAGAGTTTCCGTCCCTTGAGATACTCAAAACCTGACCAGACACGTTCACGAACAACCTGCTGTAGCTTACTCTGCTTTGAATGGGGTGGGGGAGGATGGACTAGGCAATCACCAGAGCTCCCTTCCAAGCTCAACTGTTTGGTGACTCAAATGGTGGGATTTTGAGTGTGGCTTCTAGTTAAAAAAAAAAAAACCCGCAAGGTTTATAAAGCAGAAGAACTTCATCTTCTGGTGACAGTCTTCCTGTGTGTTCACATAGTGAGGGTACTTACAGTCAGGACTGAAGTTTTTAACCTTTGTTGCATGTCAGAAATATGTGGGTGCAGTGTCCCTGCCATGAGTGCGGGGCAGGATGATCTCATGAGACCCCTTCAGACCTGATTTTTCTGAACTGATTGTTGTGGCTTTACTGTCCCCTGTGGCTGCAGGACACTGTGGCTGCCAAGTTGTCCATTTCCTTACTGCGCCACACTGAGCTCCTGCCTGCAGACAAGGCTTTCTATGAAGCTGGGATAGCTGCCAAGGTAAGAGCTATCTGCCACCAGAGCAGCTAAGGAAGTGGAGGACCCTGGGCTCAGGGATTCTCAACTTTATCTTCCCCTATCGTCCCCTAGCTGCACTGGTAGACCAGTAGCCAGACACTGGCATTGGAGGCCTTTCCTCAAACAGCTTGCTAGCCTCTGTACTTTGTCATGGAACAGCAGTAGGTGTGGGAGGGCAGACCTGAACTAGCAAGGGGGACATGAACCGCAGACCCAGGGGTAGACTGGGGGCCACATTGTATTTCATGGCTCTGTTAGTGTAGATTCAGGACTCCTAACTGATCTGCCTTGCTCTGGGTCACCTACGTGTTACCTTACTCCTGAGGCTATAGGCTCTGCCAGCCCATAGCAATGCCACATGGAAGGCAGAGCAGCATGTTCTCACTGTCTGATGCTGCCTGTACAATAATGCCCAACTCAGTCCTGTAGGACAGCCTGTGGCCAGTGGGCTGGTTATCCCAGTGGTCACCTGTGAAGCAGTCTCCGGGATGGTGAGCTGGGATGTGCACTCTCCTTCTGCATTACCCATGCTGCAAGCAAGATGTAGTGGCACAAACAGAACCACGTGCTTTCTAGCCATCGCTCAGGCAGGACAGTTGTGTCTGTGCAGATAAGCTGTCTGGTCTTACCTGGGGTTTCTCTCTCTACTAGGCAGTCAGCTGGGAGAACATGGCATTCATCTTCCTGAACCGCTTCCTGGACCTCTCAGATGTGCGTATAGTCTGATGGAGGGAGGGCTATTGTACTGAAAATGACAAGGGGCTGTAGGGCCAAAACAGGCCTCAGCCTGGCCACAGGACTCCTGAGGTCTGAACGTGGCAGCACGCAGTTGAGCTCGTGCTGATGGAGGACACTGCTGGGTGTACCTGTGTGTAACACTAGCTGTGGAGGCACTTGCCACACAGAGCACCTGAGCAGCTCTGGCTGTGTCACCATGCGTGTGCCACCATGCGTGTGCCAATGCCACCACGCATGCGGGCTGCAGCAAAGAGCAAGTTGGCCTAACAGTTCAGGCCTGTGGTCTTCATGGCTGCAAGTGCCATTACAGTTTTCATGATGATCTGAGTTGTTCCAAGGGAAGGAAAATTTCCTGAGGGGTGGAGGGCATGGCCCAGTGCTTTAGCCACTGTGATACAAGACTCAGGCACACCCCCCTGCCAGTCATCGCCTTCCTTGACTACCAGGTTGGTCACCAGACAACACCAAAGCCCAGGAAGCTGACAGACATTTCTGCACTAGTCTTCCAAGTGCTGTCACCAGCTGCTGGGGAAAAAAGCTCCCCATTTCATTTTTCCCTTCTCTGAGGCCACCTGACAAGTTTTAATTCAGTGTTTCAGGGGCACACATCCTCTGACACTGCAGAGGATGACCATAAATGCCACGTCCCAGGAGGGCCCAGTCACCCCAGCGCTATTAAAGAGGGGCATCAGTAATGGCATCCTCACAATGTAGATTATGCTCTCAACTCCAAGGAGGGGTTGCCTAGTGCTCCACCACTTTTCCTTCCTCAGGCCATTGAAGAAGGGAACCTGGATTCTCTGGACCACTCTGATTTCCAGAACACAGACATTCCCTTTGAAGTGCCACTTCCAGCCCAACAGCACGTCCCTGTGAGTGTCATCTGCCGTCTCCAGCTCCCATGACCAGTGATGCTGCTTCAGGGCCCTCTCTGACCAAGGACTGGGGCAAGGGTGGGACAGCAGGTGCTAGAGGAGATGGAAATGTGCACAGCATTGCCCCCTGCACACAGCCCCAGCACACACAGGCACATACACACATTCTTTCTCATGTTCTCCTCCCAATATACACGTGTGTTTCTGCACACATGCAAACAATCCCCCACCCCCAGATATGTGCACACGCACGTGTGTGCACATCCTGTGTGCACACGCATGTCCTGCCCCCTCCGTGTACGCCCTCGCACTGTGGAGCAGCAGCTGGGCAGGATCACAGGTGCCGTGTCAGGAGGTGCCCTGTCCTCTGCCCTGCAGGAGGAGAAGCGGGAGGAGGTCAGGGACTGGGTGCTCACCATGTCCATGGACCAGCGGCTGGAGCAGGTGCTGCCACAGGACGAGCGGGACACATACGAAGCCTCACTGGTGGCAGCAAATACCGGGGTGCGCTCCCTGCCCTGCGTGCTCACAGGTACGCTCCAGGCAGCTCACACATGGTGCCAGATGGGGAGTGGGAATACATTGCAAAGGGGGATCTGGGAGGGAATTCAGGCTCTGCTGAAAGAGGAGCAGGGAGACTGGCTGGCTGCGGGACCAGTTCTGCTGGAGGAGATAGAAGGGTCCATTTTCTACTGTGAGGGTGACTGAGCACTGGAACAAGTTGCACAGACGTTGGGGCATCTCTGTACTTGGAAACAGCCGAAAGCTGTCTGGACACAGTCCTGGGCAACTGGCTGTGGCCCTGCTTGAGCTGGGGCAGGGTTGGGGGTGGACTGGACCATATAGACTCCAGAGGTCCCTTCTAACCTCCACCATACTGTTTCTACCATTCTGTGACTATGATTAACAGACTGCCTGGGCAGCACTGACATGTGCACTCGCAGTGCCTGGCCCTGCTTTGCCCCGCTTTACAAAATCTGTTCTGGCAAGTGCTAACCGCGCCCCCCCCCCCAGGTTTCAGACAGCAGGGGATTGCGCTGCAGGACTCAAAAGAGTGGGTTGGAGAAGGGGGAGCTGGCATAGGCCACCAGCAGCAGGGCTCCGTCTCCAAAGATCAGGGGCAGGATGCACGCATTTCACGTCGCTGGGTGCCCTCGCCAGAGACACAGGCCTCCATTTTCCTTTGATCCTACCACTGCAGGCACCCCCTTCCTCAATCTGTCTCTAGAAGCCAGGGGTCTGCTGTGGGTCTTGGCTTGTTTCTGAGGGTGTCACTGTGTGACCAGGGTACCCTGTGCTGAGGAACAAGATAGAGTTCAAGCGGCCAGGCCGAGAAACCAACAAGGACACATGGAACAAGTTCCTGATGGCTGTCAAGGTGAGCCAGGCACCCCGTGGGGCAGGGAGATGGGCTGGGAGGGGTGTGCAACCCCTCACGCTGACAATAAAACATTGTCCTGTGGGGTGGAGATGGGGAACTGGGGTGGTTTTAGGGGAACCTGGGCAGGGGTTACCCTCGCTCGTGGAGCCGGGGCAGGCCCAGCCCTGGCTGTGCAGCTCTGTCTGCCCCAGGGATATCCTTGGCAGGGAGAGATGGCACTGCCCCTGGCCACTGCCAAGGCCTCTTTCGTTCTGCAGACGTCCCACAGCCCTGCGTGCCAGGATGTGCTCAAGTTCCTCAGCCAGTGGTGTGGGGGACTCCCGAGCACTAGCTTCTCTTTCCAGTGAGCTGGACCATGGCAGCTCTCGGGCCTGTCCTGCAACACCCTCCACTTTCACCCCCAGTAAACATGTTTCTCAACCCTGCTGTGCTCCTCTTTGTCAAGGGATGCGAGTCCAGGAACACGTGTAGCTCCCAGCGCACAGGGTGATAACCCTGCACACGTGTCTGCTGGCCCTGCTGGGTGACTGTCACACTGCAACCATGCGTTTGTCTACATCCCTGGTCCTGGTGGGGCGAGCATGGAGATGGGCTTACACACCAGCTGCGCCATCGTTCCATCACTGGGCCCATCTCCCAGCTGGCATCCACCCGGGGGAGCCACTTACAGCAGCCAGTGTGAAAATTAAAAGTTTATTTACCCAGAGAAACAACACAGGCTCCCAACAAAGGGGTTGTTCGCCTTCCCCTCTTTGGCCGGCTGGCCCTGCAGCAGGCCCACCAGCACCAGGACAGCCCTGGCTGTTGCCAGGCCCCAGCACCTCCGCCTGCTCCCATCACCACACGTAAAACACCAATGGAGCCTTCGGTGTCCCAGCAAGGGCCTTGGGGGAGGACGGGAGGGTGTCTGGGGCCCATGGCGCCTGCTGGGCTAAGGCTGCCTGGTGACCCCTGGCAGCTCGTGTCTGGAATCTGCGGGGTTTGTCCCAGGAGGGGTGGTGGGTCTGGGGGGGAGGAAGATGCACCCCTTCCCCCTGCAGCCCACCCTCCCCACGCCTGCCTCTGGGGCAGGAGCACAGTGCAGCTGAAACGTCACCTGGCTGATGGCAGCCCTCCTGCAGCACCACCTGGAGTGAAAGAGGACTCGTGAGAGCAGGACCACGCTGCAGGGCCAGGCACACGCCAACACCCATGTCCAGTACTTGCGTTTGGAAAGAGGCGTTTCAGGGAGCTGGTGTGGGCAGGGGCGCTCTTGCCAGCAGAGCCTGCCCCCGCTCGCCCCCTGCCAGGCACAGCCCACGCACAGCACTCACCTCTCCAGCTCTAGGCACGAGTCTCAGCCAGGAGTTGCTGCATCTCACGCGGTGGACCCTCCTTCACTGTACTCAGCCCGGCCAGCTACAGAGAGAAAAATGGAGGTGGAGGGTCCCAGTGATGTATGAAGGGCTGGGCCAGGTGGGGGGGTGGGGGTGGCACTCGCTCAGGGCAGCCAGGACAGACCAGCTTGGCTATCAGTGGGATGAAGAGGAGGGTCCCTCTGCAACTCCCCAAGGTGAAGGGGTGCCAGTCTGTCACCAAGGCTAGACAGAAGATGTTCAAACTTGTCATTCCCCCCCCCCGCCATCACCTTCCCCTTGCACACATTCCCCCCCTCCCCTTGCTGCACAGCCTGCTTGTACAGGAAGGATGACCGAGCAGCACCCAGCACCTTCAAAAGGCAGCAAAAAGGCAGCAATGGTGGGGCAGAGGCAGGGAGCCCAGTCCGGGCCAATGGGACATACCTGCTCTTTGCTGTAGCCGCGTGCGCAGGGCCCAATGCCCCGGAAGATCAGGGCCACCAAACAGCACCTGCCAGACAGCACAGCTTCTGCGGCTGCCAGCAGCATGGCAGGGAACCAGAGCGCCAGGGCCGTGTCCTGCAGGGCAGAGGGTTGCAGGTCCCTCAGGGAGCCAGGTCCATGGCACCCAGCCTGCCTGCAGGCGGCTGAGCAGGGGCTGCGCAAGCAGCAGGGGAAGGAGAGAACGAAGGGAACGGGGGGGAGAGGGAGAGGGGCAGAGAGAGGGTGGGCGAGAGAGAGTGAGAAAAAGGAAAAAGAGAGGAAGCAGAGACAAAAAGAGGAAGAGCGGGAGGGGCCCTGCAGACTCACGTAGATGCGTGTGGTGTTGAAAGGACAGTCGTTGGTCGCTATGGCTGCACGGGCATCATCAGGCAGCGCGGAGCTGTCACAGCCCCTGACAAGGTGCATGCCCCGGCTGTGAACGGTGAGGGCGATGGCCAGCGCCAGGCCCACACTGCACGCTGTGGACAGGAGGCAGTTCAACAGGGACATGCTCAGCAGGGTCCAATGCTGCGGGCAGCAAGAACACGTGAGAGCTGGGGGAAACACCAGGGGCTGGCACTGCAGGGGGCCAGGCACACCGCACTGCCGCACGCCAGCTCCGCAGGGTAACCCCGCAGACATTGGCACCAAGTGAGCACATGCGGTCTCCTGCCCCTTCCAGCACGGCTCAGCCCCGCACTTGGATGGGGCTTTTGCACCCTTCGCATCCCTTGCCCCCCCCATGAGCCCAGAGCCACCGGAGAGCGCCATCCATCCCACCGGCTCCTGCACCCGGGAAGCCCCAGCCCGGGCCCAGCTCTGCCGAGAGCCGAGGCCCCACCAGCAGCTCTGCCTGAAGCAGGCCCACCCTGTGCGACCACAGGGAGATGCCTGACCCCGGACGCAGCTTCGCCCACGGGCACGGTGCCCGGTGCCCAGGCTGCTGCCCACCCGCCCTCCCTCCTTCCCAGCGGGGCTTATCCGGGGCGAGAGGCGAGAGGCGACACCCGCAGCCCGCGCGAGGCCCAGGCGGAAGGAGCCTCCGGGGACAAGGTCCAGGGGAGCGGCGGCGGGCGGGGGCTGGGCGGCGGCGAGGCCCCCGTCCCGCTCCGCTGCTGTCCCCCCGGCCCCGCACTCACCAGCGCTGCCCGGGACAGGTTGTGCGACACCAGGATGGCCACGATGCCCGCGGCGATGCTCTGCGGGGAGAGACCCGCGCTCAGCCCGCGCCCGGGGCCGGGCCGGCGCCCCCCTCCCGCTGCCCGGCCCCCGGCGCGGCCCAGCTCTCACCAGCAGCCCGGAGCCCACCGACACCACGTTGGCCGCCGCGTACTCGGGGGTGACGGCGCGGCTGGCGCCGGCCACGTGCCGCAGGACCGAGCCATGGACGATGCCGCCCAGCACCAGGCTGCCGTGGCCCAGCACGATCAGCCCCAGCCCGCCCCGCATCAGCCGCCGCGGCTCCGCCAGCGCCCCCGGCGCCCACCGCCCCCCGCGCCCGCCCGCCATGGCTGCCGCCGCCGCCGCCCCACGGCACCGCCCCGGGGCCGGGCAGCCCCGTCCCGCCCCCGCCCGCCCCGGAAAGAGGCAGCACTCGCATATTTACAAAACAGTTTATTAAAAATAGGAAATGATAGAAATGAGATGCAGGAGCGGCACTGGGCCCAGCCCCGCACCCCGGGACGGGACGGGAGGGGTGTCCCAGCGCTCCGCCGGGAGCGGGGCGGAGGTGGCGGGGGGGCCCCAGGGGGCAGCCCCGTGTCCGCACCCGCCGCAGCCGCAGGGGCGGGCGGGCGGCCGTGCAAAACCAGTAAACAAAGTGCGGCCCGGGGCGGGGGGTCGGCGGGGAACAGGGGGCGCCCAGGCACCCCCGTCCGGAGGGGGGGGAAGGGGAGGGGGTGGGCGGTGCCAGAGGCAGCGGCAGAGGGGGGTGCAGAGAGGGGGCGGGGCTGGCGGGCTCCCCCCCCGCTTACCTTTAAATTAAAAAAAAAAAAAAAAAAAAAGAGAGAAAAAAAATTTCTGTGCTGTGCAAAAGACACTTTGTACAATTCAAACAGAACAAACTCCATGCACATGAATGGGGCTACAGAACACCCCAAGCCAGGACCCGGCTCCCCGGCACCACCTGGCAAAATCCCAACAAAAACAGGGCTGGAAATAATACTGATGCTCAAAGTCCCCTTTAATAGGCGGGCAGGAGGGAGGATTGTCGCAGCCCAGCCACGGCACATGCAGGATGAGCTTCCAAGCGCTGCAGCTGGGGTCTCGCTGATGCCCTACAGTGATGGACAGACACAGAAGGGGTCACAGGCAACAAAGCCGCACTGGCCGCCCGTGAGCCAGGGCTGCTAAGATGACACAGTCACTGCCGTCAGGGCTCCGTTCCGGGTGTAGTAGAACTTGCTGAACGCCTCTTCAAGTAAACAGGTAAGTCTGCTCTGGTCAGCCTGGGAAGAACAAGCTGCAGTGAGGGGCAGGCCCGTGCAAAGCAGAGAGCTTGGCCAAAGCCTGGCAGGGCACCAGCGCAGGGACACGTCTCATTTCTCCCACCTTCCCAGCTAGAAAAGGAGTGATCTGGCATAAACCATTTGAGAAGGGAACGCAGACCTGTTATCCCTACCTGAACCCCAGGACTGCTTACCTCGCTAATGAATCCAAGCTGGACCAGTTCAGCTGCCAGCTCCTGGATGTTGTCATCTGCAACACAGGGACGGCTGTAAATCCTGGCTCTGAGCGTGCTGCTGGCCCCAGAGCACAGGAGGAAAGGTACTTACTGGGCTGCAGGTCACAGCTCAAGTGTCGATTCAACTTGTCTTCCAGTTTCAGCAGCAGCGTTAACTGCAGGGTAGAGAAGTTCTCATGAGGGACCACACCGTGGCCACAGACAGCCAGGAGCATCCCCAGAACTCCCCACTGGGGTATGAACCACCCCCCTCCAGAGTCCCACAGGGGTCTAACAGAACCACCACAGCCAGTTCCGCTCCAAACCCAGCCAGCAGCGCGCTGGAGCCATTTCTCTCAGCTGCCCTGGTATACCCTGACACATGCTCAACCAGGAGCTGGGAACGTACGTGATGCTTCACTCCCTCCTCCACGGACTCGATGTTGCACTGCATCAGCACCACCTGAAACAGAAGCAGAGATGCCCTGTGACCAGCTGCAGCTGCGGAGCTTGGCCAGGGAGGGGGAATGGAGCTCCCATCACTCACCTTGCGGGTCTCCACCTCAGCAGGCTCCGGAGTTGGTGTCTTCACTGATGGAGGAGCAATGGGAGATTTCACCACTACCTGCTGGGGCTGCTGGGGTCGTGGCATCCCAAAGGCTGTGAGTGGGTAGATCCCATTCCTACAAGAAAGGAGCCGTGTCCAAGGTTATGCCTCTCCAAAATTTTTCCAGTCTCACACACAGTTAAAATCACCCTTTATAAAAAAGAAAAAAAAAACAAAACACAAACAAACCCTCTTACCTTACATCCTCCAGGAACTTGTCCAGCTCCAGTGCTGGAGACTGTGAGAAGCTGGGGTGGGAAAAAAAAAAAAGTGTACTGAGGTGAGAAGTCATTTAACAGAACCATCACTCAAGCCTCTTTGGATGCAATTTCAAATCCCCATGTCCTAGCCTGCAGCCGTGTCACTGGGCAGGATGGGTACAGCCAGCCAAAGGTGAGACGGACTCCAGTCTTCCTGCACAGGAAGGAACCATTCACAGGAGCTAAGGATGAGGCAACATTTTAATTATGGCAGAACAGGTACCGCCTCCCTGTAGAGAGCTGTCTGATGTGAACGATTACGTGGAATCTGGCCCAATAACACCACGTTCTAGCGAGGTTTTTCAAAGACATCCGTCACAGCAGACCCACAAAGCCGGCATCCCATCTCCAGCAGAGCGAGGACACTCGGCACTGTAAAGGCAAGAGCCCCTCAGCAGCTGGTGGCACAGCATGACCGGCCGTATCACTCCAGACCAGAAACTACACCTCAGGATTTAACGTCCTGCCCAAATACTTCTCACTGGAGTCCAGGATACTTTTGTTCCCTCTGCAGTTTCTTTCCTAGATTGCTCATTCATCTTGGTGGCTGCTTAATGAAGTACCTCGGAGGAAAGTCTTCCCACCAGTTCTTTTTTAATTTGCCAGCCTCTCATCTGCTCCAGGACTGCTCACAAAGGTTGCCATTTTGTACCCGCACATCGCACTGATAACGTCTTCAGACACTTCACCCAACCACCGTAACCTTCTCTCCCACGATCGGGCACCCTGAGACCACATTTGCTCTCGTTTGCAGCTGCACAGAAGAGCATTTCCAACAAGCTGGAAATGGCGTTTTCCTGTGCTGTTACTTCAAAGCCTTCTCAGACAGAAAAGCAGCTATTATTGTCCCTTGCGCGGCACAGGGAGTTAGCAACACCAGCACTGTCCACAGCGAGTACCTCACTTTCTGGTTTTGACTAACAAGGAGACACAGGTTCTCCTACTTTACTAATTCCCCAGTAAATCACTTTCCTCATCACCTTAGTCAATTCAGCTTTTCAGTGCCCACTTGCCCACAGCTTCTTTTAGACTCGTTAAACAAAAGTTCTGAACAGCCAGCATTCCCCGTACCGCTTGTTTTAAGAATTTCAGAGGTTAGCCAGAGGCTGCAAATGGGTCGAATGCTGTCACGGTGCCCTCCAGGGGCTTTGCGGTTCCATCAGATCTGGCAGGGGCTGCACGTCTGCCTCAGTTCCCCAGACGGCTCCACAGCCCTCTTCAACACACACAACTGTCACTTTCCCATCCTCTACTATATCAGGAGTTTTCAGCAAAATTTACAATTTTTTCTAGCAGCTCAGTTTGCATGGCACTCCAATAGCCATCTGGAAAGGACGCTCTCTGACATTTCAAGTCATTCCTGCACTTTCTTTTTCTTTTTCCAGCACTCCAGCCTGGTGTGTGCCAGCTAGCCAATGCTCTGCAGACTGACACCCAATATATGCAAATAATTTCTCTTGCACAGCTTTGGCTATTCACTCTTTATCCTCCATTTTCAACCTTTAATTAACAAAAAACATTCCAAAGGGAATTCAATGCTATTATTTACTAGCGCTGTGAAGACCGGAATGTCAGTTCTTAGAAAGGTCTATATGGGCCAAAGAGCTTTTTTTATTTTCCTTGTTGTCTTGATCACTTTTGTTCAGTAGCCTGAGCATCCCAGAGTGCTGGGCTACCCTGGAAACACCCTGGTCTTCTCTGGAAATACAGTATCCACATCTTAGTCTTTTCAGCTAAACCCTCAACCAGCTGAGGTTTCATTATCCAGAATCTACCATCAATTCTCAGCACCCTACTTGCCCCATACATACTATGCTCCCTCACTTAGGAAGCCACCTCCATAGTTTAGGCGGCTGCAGCGTGTTACTGACAGCTGCCCAAAACAGCCTTTCCCTTTGCATATCGCAGAGTAAGCTGCTCCGTTAAGAAGACGCTGAGGAACTGTTTCTCCAGTGTATTGGATTCCATTTGACAAGCCTGTGGCTGGTCCGAGTCACCTCCCCTGACTGTTCAGCCAGGCTTTGCTAAGGGCTGTTCCAATACAGTGAGTTAACTTCCCACCTCTCCATCTGGGTAACAATTCACATCTCCGCTGCACGGAATCTGTTCACAGAACATGGCTGCAAAGTCGTCTTCCACCCAGGAGATTCCCTCCACAGAACATGTTCTGTGCCCAGAGCGTGACTGCTCCTCACCAGCAGCACCATCAGCTCCCTTTTGTTTCCCAGTGGGTGGTGAAATGCCAACACTAACTTGAAGGGATCCTTCAGTGCTCACCCCGGTGCCCCGGCACCCATTCCACACGCACCCCATCAGCCCCCTCCAGGCAACAACACAGGTACTCACATCATCTTGACTCCTTCCCTGTCCGCATGATTAATCTCTGCCAACACTGCACTCATGTCAAGGTTTTTGGTCATTTCTTCTAAAGCATTTTCAGGAATCATATCTATTTAAAAAAAAAAAAAAAAAAAACAAAACCGAACAACTGCAATTCCTTTCCAACCTAAGAAGAGCAATAAAACCCCCAGAGGCTCCTGGCTGTTAATCCCCTGTGCCTCTCAGAGCAGGCAGGGCACCACCGTCCCCCAGGCCCTGCAGTGACGGCAGCTCTGTTTCACCAGGCTTGGTCCCTGCCTGTTAAGAGCAGCCTGAAGGTCCCGTTTTCCAGGATGCCAGCAGCACTGACAACTTAGGGAAGCTTTGCAGAAGGCAAGATGTAGCACCCTGGGGCTCCATACTCACGCTGATGTCCAACGATGCAGTGAGCAGCGAGCAGCTTTAGCGATGGCACCTCAAACAACGCCTGATGAAAAAGGAGCTCCCGGGCAGTAGGACGCTTGCCAGGGTCCTGTTCTAGACACTTCTGAATGAACTCCTGAAAGACAAAAATCACATGAGACCACGTGCAACGCCAACACGTCTGCAGGGATGCTGATCCCTCCTCGCTCACCCTCTGCAGGGGGTCCTCCAGCAGCTGGATGGCACTGTTAATGGCCTCCTGGGGCACGTACGACGACTCTCCGTTACCCTGTATTTCCAGCACCGCCATCTGCAAACACAGAGCAGGGCGTCAGTCTTCACGGAGAACTACTGACTGCACTGGACAGAGCTCGAGGAGACCACTGCCAAGCGTGAGATGGCAACAGCCAGGTTGGTTGGTGCTATTTAAGGTCACAGTGTGTGGAGGCAGAGAGAGAGTGACTGCCTCGTTACAATAGCTTGTTTGCAGCACCCCAACGGCTTGCCAGGAGACCTGAAAACTACGCCAGCATCACCTCGGACAGTAAGTATCTCCATTCTGAACCTCATGATGCATTGGCCTGTACTTGTGCTTGATAATTCCCACCCTCTAATGAAGCAGTAACTGGATCACTGCCAGAATCCAACAGCACACCCCCGGCTGGATGAATAGCCCTGTAATACAGGCAGAAAAGCAAGCAAACAATGCCATCCAGAACTGGCTCCAGCCAACACATATTCCAACATATGCACTAATTCCCAGCTAGGAAAGGCTGGCAAGAAGATTCCAGAGAACACCTTAGGATGCAACTCAAGTTTTGTGTTCCCACAGTTCTCTTCCTGCTTCACTTAGGGGATGTGCAGCATCGGTTCAGAATTCTTTGTGTTGGCTCTTTCTGACAATTCTTCCCAGAAAATACTCTTACCAACAACTCCCATTTCCTAGACTTGGGCCTGCAGATTGCAAGGACAGAGAACCACTAAGCTGCTAAGGTCAGGTACCTCAGACTCACGCCTGACTGCAACCAGCACCTGTATCAGGTGGGGACAGGCTGTCCCAGAGAAGGTACGGACTACATCTGTCCTCTCCTCCAGACCCCACAGGAAGAACGGGTCCTCCCCAGACAGGGAGGTCCATTCTCCATGTACATTAAGCGCAGTTTGTAGCGGTGACTGCTCCCACCAGCCAGCACATCATACTTCAGAACTGGCCAAGACCCACAGAGTAATGAATTACATGTTAGGAATTTCAGAAAGAACTACACATTACTGAGCTATTTACTCCTCAGTAAGGCATTTGGGGGAGCCTCGACAGGGATCCCCCCCAAGGCAAAGTGCAGTTGGCTCAGGGAACAAAACGCACTTGTTGCCAAGCTAACCCACCCACAACCACGGCGTCCCCACAGAGCCATCTCCTTCCCTCAAATTCATTCTCTCTGTCCCACAGCCAAAGTGTTCCATACTCACCTCCAGCGCGCACATCCCAAAGGAGTAAATGTCCACAGCAGTGGTGACATTGGCAACTTCTGTAACACAGAAATAACGCTGTTATCAGCCCATCCCTGCATGCAGCAGTACCAGCAGGACCGCCTCTGTATCAGGTATCCTCCCCCGCCCCGCTATCAAAAGACAGAAGAGTTGAAAAATTTAAGCAGGCAAATAACTCAAAATCATTAATGTGACATTTGTCATGAGCCTGTAGTTGAAAACAAGACACAGAACAGCTTGGAAGCATTAGTAAGGCCAACAAAACCAGGCTGGCAGCTGTAGCCACACCATACCTCCATATTCTGGGGCAAAGAAGTGCAGGTTCTTCTGCTCCTCGCGACAGGTCTTCACGTGGTTGTTAATTGTGTCCGGTGCCACTAGAAGAAAGTAATGAATGCTCAGGGTACAGGAAACCATAGCCCATCCCCGACAAGATCCCAGGGAGCACATGCAGCTCCAGGGCCTTCTGGTGCCTAAAGGGGCAGCACAGTGGAGTTAAGTTGACCCTTCATCAGCCCCTCATCTCATGTCACCTGCCCTGATACACTTCTCCATTGTGTCCTTGGCTGCAGATGGATTAAGGCAGCTCAGCATTACTCTCCAAGAGCAAACCTGGAGACCACAGCTTCTCCCGAATGGGAAGACAAGCTGGGAAGGACTCCTTGTTGAAGTGCAAGTCCTGAAAGCACCTAACTTACATCAGTTCTACAGCGTTTGTCACAAGCAACTCAACAGGAGCCCCAGGAACAGCCAGAGATGCCCAAGATCACTGTAATTAGTCACTGCCTCAGGGCTCTAGGAGAGGGACAGAACTACAAGGCAACTCTTCCACATGTCAGCAGGGCACCCATGCCAAAGTGCCTCAAGACAAAAGTCGAGCAAAGCTGCTGAATGAGGAGACATGACCACGCTGACAACAGAGGCCTCCCAGCAGCCAACACCTCCACAGCAACAACCGCACTCAGAGATACAGGGAGGGAACAGATCCCAGCCACAAGGACAACGAGCAGAACACAAGTATGGGCCCCCCATAAAAGATAAGCTTTCAGGACAGCCACCTCTGAAAAGACCACAAACAACTCTCCAAAGCTAAGCAACTGCTCCACCAGGGAGAAACACCGAGGTAGGGAGGGAGCACGGAGTCACCACCCCATCTGAAGCTCCACTTCCACGCTTGAGCACGGCCTGTCCCAGTCTGAGGTCCACCTCCCGCTTTGTCAACCTCCTGGACAATCGCAAGTGGTCCTGGTGTCCGTACTGCTACAACATGGACTTACAAGGGACATGCCAAACCACCTGTACTTTTTCAGGTGTTCCTGGATTAGGGCAGGACACACCAAAGAGGATTCCCAGTTGAACGGGACTGAACTATTTACCAGCCTCAGGGGAGAGATGTTCTTTGGGCTCTAGTCCGACATGAAGGATCTTCCTTGGTAACTCAGCTCAACTTTGCTGTGCGGCACATACCAAATCATATTATCTTATTCAAGCACCAGAAACTGAGCTTGCTCCAATGGCCGGTGTCTACTGTCCCAACCAACCATCCATGAGCGGCTTACTGCTTTTTGTTCTTGTGCTAGCTTTTCTCTTGCGAGTCCAGTGAGATTACTTCATTCCTAGTGCTTACGTGTTTACTTCACAGCACTAAGCAGAATTCTTTGTCCTCTTCTGAAGACCTGCTCTGCGTTTTCCCAGTGACATTGACCGCTTTAGACGAGCTCTGGCTGGGGCCATGCACAATCACACCAACTCCCTCTACTGGGGACTCTGCCCCATCGGACCTTAACACTGCACACTAGGCAAGTGGGTCAAGTTCCTCCCTTGAATGGCTCGTAGCCACCAGATCCTCCTCAGTTCCCGAATGATGAGCTCTTTTGTGCAGCTTTGCATTACCAAGTTACAACTGGAATTTGTCCAGTCCTCTGATGTCCTGTGCTTCTGGAGGATAACCTGACCTACCTCAACATCACACGTTCCCCCGTTTCTATTAACGGCCCCAACGTTCATGAGCTCAGTGCCTGAGGGACCCCAAGCCCCCTGGCAGGGCAGCCCTTTTTCCACTTGCACCCCATCACCCCGCCTCCAGCCAGCGCCTGACCGGCACAAGGGCAAACCACCCAGCACAACCCGTTCTCCCACCGGGCCTGCTGAAGAGGTTCTGTTAGACCTGCTCTTGTCTATGCCGGTATCTGCCTTAAGGAGCCCACCGTGTGTGTCTGGTCTATAGGTGGCTACTAAGAGAGGAGAGGCTACGTCGGGTCTTTTCCAGCAGCTGGATTTCCTCATTATTCCTGCTCTTTACTGTTTCTTTCTGTAGATGTTTTGGCCCAGGAATCAAGATAAGGTTTAACAGTATTGACCCCTCCCCACTCTAAGTAAGTTATTCTTTTCTACTCAAAAGAACAATCCACCACTGTAAACCCAAAAAATTTAATGCTGTCAAGTGAGGTTTTGCCTTCTTAAAAAAAGCGCCACACACATGCACACCACACACAAAGCCACTCATGACTTTCAGAATTGCTGCTGGAGACTTGCAGGAGCTTAAAATAATTTCACCTAAATCTGTAGTGGCGGCCGGAGGGCGTGAGAGGTGGAGATACGGATGGCTACAGCCCCTGTGAGGGGCCAGAGGCTGATCGCATCCAGAAACACAATATCGCTGCAGAGGCACAGACACATCAATACTGCGAAGTTTTTGATCAGAAACAAGTTTTTCCTCAGAGTGACCAACACCATTAGGATTTTAGCATTCCCCCGAGGCCTAGGCTGTAACGCAATCACAGGATCTCGCTGACCCAAACCTGTTTGCTCTCTGTCTACAAGAACTATTACTTTGTCACAGTTTTTGTAGAAAAGGGCATTCAAGGCTTCAGAAACCCTTCTGCTCCGAAGTCTGAATTTTATTTTTTTAATGGAATACTATATGTCTTTGTGCAGCATGCAGCACATGTGAACTATCACAGAGGTGTTTTTGTGAACCCTGCCAATCCTAACACCCATCACATGCATGATGGCCTCTGACTGCCGAGAACTAACTAGACCATCTGAGGATATAAAAATAAGACTTATAAGTCTTCTATTCACTCTGCCTTTCTTATCGGTACAATGGTCTGTAAGAGCAAACAGGAACCCAAACCCCACCTCAGCTTTGCAGCTTTGTGCAGCCAGAGGTCTGTGAACCACCACCGGGAGCTGCTGCCAGCCAGGGCACTGGAGAAGGGCAGAGACATCAAGGTCTGCCCCGAGAGAGGGGCACGTGTCAACAGCGACAGCCTTGGGGAAATTCAGCAACACCCAGGACAACACTATCCCATCAAACACGGAGCAGGATCAGCCAGGTATAAAGTCACCTTCTTTATTAGCTTCATTTTCCAACATGTGTTTAAATACTGTTACTATGCGTGCTGGATGGCAAGGGTCAGTTCACTACCCATCCATTTGCTCCTGTTTCACAACAGGGCAGAGGCAGTCATCAACCAATCAATCACAAAAAGGCGTGATCGACAGAAACCTCAGCCAGTGATGCAACTTAGGCACTCCCACACCAGAAAGGCGAGTACAATGGAATCCTTGCCCAACCTCTGTAGTGGCTGTCTGCGCCTCACTAAGGACTTGATAATAAGCTTCTCTGTGTCCAAGTCCTACGGACGTTCTGCAGTGGCATCAGCATTTCTGGGAGGAGCGGGGCTTGCACCATCTGTGGGAACTTCCAACTCAGACACACCAAAAGGCGGTTTGGAATTTGCTGTTGTAGGTCATCCAGGGACCTCTCCACTCTGATACTCTGGTCCTTGTGCCTCCAAACTTGCAGAGTCCCACTGGAACTCCCCAATGCATTTCTCCGTCACTGTTGCAGAGACTGGCTATGCGGCTGGCTTTGATTAGCCATGCATGGCAAGCTTTTTTCCTGTCCTAGCACTTTATATCACAGCTCATGTGCAACTTGGCTGGAAGTCACATGCATAACCTTGCTCTGCTATTGCAAAGCTGAAGCGATGCAACAGTAGAGCAACAGCGTAAGACTGTACCAGGTTCTTCCACTGGGTGCCTTCACACCGAGCAGAGACGGCCTGGCCGGACACACATCTCTTCCGTTCATCACCACAACAGCAACAACCCGCTATTGAAGTCAGCTCGGGAAAACCCACTGCTGGCATGTTAAACAAGGCAGACAAAAGTGATCTTACACCTTGTGACAGTATTTTAGATGTTGGGGCAAGAAACTTTGGGTTTGGTCTGGTCTAGTCACCATTGCAAGTCCATTACATCGGTGTTCAAGCCACTTAGCTTGAGAGGAGTTTCACCTGAACATGCATTTTAAAACAAACTGTTAACTGCAAAAGATAAGAATACACACTTTAAGGTACCTCTGACACAAACTCTTCTGACCGATTTGCACATGGTTGCTACCTGCCATCCACTACTATATCTGGTGATGACTCTTAATTCTGTGAATGATCAGGTGCATGAAGGCTAAGGACAGTTACGGTCAGCAAGACAAAAAATGAAGGCCAAAAAGGAAAGCCAGATCACCAACATTAACAACAAACAAGCCTTTCTCAGCCACAGAGAAGACGACAGCAAGGGAGACAGACTACAAGACGTAGCACCGCATGACTGACCAGCGTGGTAGGAAATTAGCAAAGCAAAGATGAACTTTAGAAAGGATTCAACCAAATATGGTGTCCATGCAGAGCAGACGACAGGAAGAGACGTGATGTACAGTAGAAGGTAGGACAAGCAACTTGCCTTTGGCAAGCTGAACTCAATCTGACAATAAAAGCACAAAGAGAAACAATCAGTACAGGAACACGCAGAGCTTGCTAGGCTTCTCAAACCCCCAAGGACAAGCTAGAGCAGAGAGCTCAGCAGGGTCAATGGCTTGTCAGAGCACCCATCAGTCAATAGGTGTGTCAGCCAAGAACGCACTGGGTGGTTTTGCTTCCCAGCTATCACCAGCAGCAGGTTTGAGCAGAGATGCCCAGCCGCATAGCAACTTGCCCTTTCAAACACTACACGCTGCAGGAGAAGTTGTCCTCTTGTCCTGTGTCCAATTCACACCCACCTTTGTTCCACGTTCAACACTTCCTCCTCGCAAGAAGGAAAGAGTCTGCCCAAGTCCTCCCTTTCCTCCCGAGGACACCACTGAACCACTCTGTCTCTTGGAAATGCCTAAGCGTTCTCTAAAGCAAGAGTATATGACTCTGCTCTTCTAGCAAAGTGCTCAAGTACTCTGCACTCCAGAAAGCAGAGGAAAACAAGATGACAACGAGCAGGATCAACAACTAACCCTTCAGATTCGTCCCAGGCTTGCTATGCAACGCAGCAACAAGGGACAATTAACACGTTACCTGTGCTGCACCATACCAGCACCACAGGGACCCAAAAATAACCAGCTGAGTGCAACTATAAAGGGATGGCCACAGGATAGGTATGAGGCCACATTATTATCCCTGCACTCATACACTCAAGGCATTTTCACCACTGCAGAAGAGCATAAGGCTGCACAAAACCAGGACATTTCACAGTTCATTTCATTTGCACACTAAGATGACAAACGCATTTTTATTAGGGAGGGCAAAGCCTAGAAAATAAGCAACTAGGAAGCTACTGGAAACAAAAAGAGGCAGCAAGCCATTAACCAGCCAGTCAAACACGAAAAGCAGTGGCAGATTTAAGTTGATCACAGAACACAAGCATCCTACAGCCCTGCAGATCTATGTCAGGGATTGTAAACAGTATCTGCAAAGTTATTTGCAACATTGAGCACCAGAAGAAAGAGGATTTTATTATTTTTTTTAACAGTTGAATATCTAATGAGATGAAGAGACAAAGACGGTCACTACATAGTTACCAGTGCCAGGTAACAATCCCCCGGCTGCTCACATCCATGTTCATTCTTGCCACATCCATTGAATTCTATAAGTAATCTCTTCTTAAAACATTGTCCACGTCTTACTTCTGAGAAAACACTGCTGAAGCAGAACCAGTGGTACTCGCAACAGAGAGCTGGCATCATACAAGAACTCATGTACCTTGAAAGAGGTATCCCTCTCCACAGAAATAAATATAGAATCATAAAATCATGGGATGGTTCAGGTTGGAAGGGACCTCTGGAGGTCACCTTGTCCAACCCCCTGCTCCAGCAGGGACACCCACAGCCAGTTGCCACACAACTTACGAATAGCTCCAAGGATGGAGACTCCATCACCTCCCTGGGCAACCTGTGCCAGTGCTCAGTCACCCTCACACTGGAAAAGTGTCTCCTGATGTTCAGAGGAAACCTCCTGTGGTCCATTTTATGCCTGTTGCCTCTGGTCCTGGCACTGGGCACCACTGGAAGAGCCTGGCTCCGTCCTCTTGGCACAGCCTCTCCAGGTATTTACACACATGGATTTAATCCCTCTGAGCCTTCTCGGCTCCAGGCTGAGCAGCCCCAGCCCCCTCAGCCTCTCCTCACCGGAGAGATGCTGCAGTCCCTCAGCATCCTGGTGGCCCCTCGCTGGGCTCTCTCCAGCCTGCCCATGTCCCTCTTGTGCTGGGGAGCCCAACACTGGACCCAGCGCTCCTGGGGTGGCCTCTCCAGCGCTGAGCAGAGGGCAAGGATCCCCTCCCTCGACCTGCTGGCAGTATTTTGCCTAACACAGTCCAGGACATCTTTAGCCATCTTTGTGGCAAGGGCACATTGTTGGCTCATGTCAATATGAAGGCATACAAATGAATGATGGGAAGGAAAACAATCATGCTGTGTCAGGTTTCTTGTGAAGCAGTGGATGATGTTTTCATGTTTAAATAAAACATGTGTGACCACATCCATTACATGGAAGCAGAAAGCGGAAGTAGGCAGAGCAGGAAATGCAAGACCGTAGACCTAGGAGAGATAAAGAGGACCTGTAAGATAAGTACTTGTCGATCCTGGCTGCATGCAGGCTCTTAAGCAGGGACTCAGGAGCTTATTAGCACTTTATCTGGAAGAGTTCATGGTACAAACAACTTCATTCCGAACAAAGTGTGTAGGGAGATCTGAAATCTGCACTTAAAACCAAGTTCTAATTTCTAGACCAGAGGAACGAAGGTCCTACGGACCGGGGAAACCCCTGCTTGGGTTGCATCATCCAACTGCAATGCAGTATTTATATCAGAAAGATGAAGGGGCAGCAAGACTGCCATTCTTGCTCAGTTCTTTCATAACTGAAGTGGCAGGGCACTGATTAACTGCCGTAGCCTCACATCACAGCGCAAAAATTACATGCAATCAGAAAAACAAGAAAAGATACTCACTGAAATGCTACGGACTGAGCTACTCTGGGGAATCTTTTACTCCCAGAAGACACACACTGGAAAACAAAGTCCTCAGAAACAAGACTATGAAAATTATTTTATGTTTTGATTGGCTCTGCTTAACAGAAGTTTTGAACTTGCATACATACATATTTGATTAAAATGCAATTAGGGTCCACAAGTTTGAGTATTTCAAGTTTAACCTCCCTGAATTTCAGACTCTGATTACTGTTGTTTCACAACATGCCAGTGAAGCTGCACAAATGACCTTGGAAGACTTAATAACTAGAAGAGGTCATCCCCTGAAAGCAGAAGCCAGAGGGAAAACACTACTTGTCCCACACGCCTCAAGGCCTAAATCACGAAATTGTCTAGGTTGGAAGGGACCTCTTGAGAATACAGCTCACCCCCTGCTCAAGCAGGGGCAGCTACAAGTCACCCAGGACCGTGTCTGGTTTGAATTATCTCCAGGGAGGAAGATTCCACAATTTCTCTGTGCAACCTGTTCCAGGGTTTGATACCCCCAAAGTAAAAAAAGTTTATTCTTGTGTTAGATGGAACTTCACGTATACCAATTTGTGCCCATCGCCTCTTGTCCTGCCCATGGGCACTATAGAGAAGTGACCGTCTCCCTCCTCTTCATTCTGTCCCATCAGGTATTTATATACACTGAAATGATCCCACCGAGCCTTCTCCTCCCAGGTCAAACAGTTTCATCTCTCTCAGCCTCTCCTCCTGTGGACAGACGCTCCAGTCCCTTAATTGCCTTCATGGCCCTCTGCAGGATTTACTCCATTAAGTCCATCTCTTTCTTGTACTGTGCAGCTCAGACGTAGGCACAGCACTCCAGATGCATCAGAGAGAAGAAGGATCACCTCCCCCAGTCTGCCAGCAATGCTCTTCCCAACACAACCCAAGATGCCGCTGGCCACCTTTGTTTGTCAGGGTGCGTTGCCGGCTCATGGTCCGGAGGACCTCCCCTCCAGGACCCCAAGTTCCCTCTCTGCAGAGCTGGCTTCCAGAAGGTTAGCCCTGAGCACGTTCTGGTACACAGGGCTATTCCTGCCCAGCTGTAGGACTTTACATTCCTCCTACTGATGAACCAAGAGACTCCCCTCTGCTTAATTCTCTAGCCTGTCCGAGTCCCCGTGAACGGCAGCACACCCACCTGGTGTACCACCACTCCTCCCAGCTTTGTATCATCTGTGAAGTTGCTGAGGGTGCACACTGTCCCACTGTCCAGGTCATTAATGAAAATGTTAATCAGTACTGGCCCCAGCATTTACCCCGGCGTACACCACTAGTGACGTGCCTCCAGCTAGACTTTGTGCTGCTGATCACAGCCCTCTGGGCCTAGACGTTCAGCTGGTTTTCAACCCACTGCACTGTTCACTTATTTAACCCATACCTCTACCCTGTATACCGGGCCAGTCACCTCACTGCAGAAGGCCATCAGGTTTGTCAAGAACAATTTCCCTTTCATAAATCCGCACTGACTACTCCCAACCACAGTTTTGTCTGTCTTGTATTTGTAAATAGTTTCCAGGATTAGTTGCTCCATCATCTTCCCAGGGACAGAGCCGAGGCTGACTAGCCTGTGGTTCCCCAGATCTTCCTTCTTACCCTTCTTGAAGATAGGAATGACATTTGCTCTCTTTCAGTCTTCAGGAGCATCTCCAATTCTCCATGACCTTTCAAAGATAACGGACAGTGGCCTTACAATGGCAGGAGCCAGCTCCCTCAGCATTTGTGTCTGCATCCCGTCAAGCCCCATGGAACTAGGTACGTCCAGTCTTTTTTAAAGTGTTTCCTGAACTGATCCTCCTCCACCGAGGGTAAGTCTTTATTGCTCTAGACTTTCCCTCTGGCCTCAAGGGCCCGGGATTTCTGAAGGCCAGCCTTAGCAGTAAAGACTGAGGCAAAAAAGGCAGTGAACACCTTGGCCTGTGTGTCCTTTGTCACCAAGGCCCCTATCCTAATAAACAGAGGGCCACCATTTTCCTTACCCTTCCTATTGCTGTTTACTTGTAGAATCCTTGCTTGCTGCCCTTCACATCCCTTGCCAGATCCAACTGGTGGGCTTGGCTTTCCTAACCTCACATGACTGGACAGCATCTCTACAGTCCTCCTGCATCAACTGCCTCTGCTTCTACAAAAAAATTTCACATAAAATTCCAATAAAACTGTTCAGCAATTAGGGAGAATGCTGAGCATTTCATCCTGTAGATGTAAAATACTTGCTAAGTTTGTATTCAAGTGATTTTTCAAGAACTGGCACAAAGGAGCCTTCTAAAATGCTAATGTTCCACATGCCTTCAACCAAAGGACCCCAAAAGGAGCAGACACGTGTAACTGCCTTACTAATACTAAAATGGGTAGATGAAGACCTGGATGACTATAAGATATTCCCCGACCTATCCTGGGAATCCACAGAAAGGCACAGAAAAAACACAATCCAGCAAAGCTGAAGCAGCAGGTGCCTTCAATGCAACACAAAGAATAAATCTGACGACAGAAAAGGCAAGTTCTTATAACCTGCAGCACTAAACTGGGAAATTGAAACCTTTTCAGAAGATCCTATTTAATTGAAAATGACAACCAGTCTAGAAGATAATTGTTTTCTGGTGTTTTCACGAATGAGGTAACTCATAGCAGCACACAGAAGGTATACTGAGCAAGGAAGGCAAGCACATGAAGCAAGAGCCAGCTTTTAAACCTTCTGCAAAATAAAAATGAGAGTTCATTACCATCACGGCACAGCAGGA
Organism: Rissa tridactyla; assembly: GCF_028500815.1. Taxonomy (NCBI): domain Eukaryota; kingdom Metazoa; phylum Chordata; class Aves; order Charadriiformes; family Laridae; genus Rissa; species Rissa tridactyla. The sequence goes on along the minus strand of NC_071468.1, from coordinate 127,470,942 downwards.
GGTAGATCTGTTAAGTACACATTCCACTCAGTGACTTTGCAATAAAGCCAAAGACACCAAATCTTACCACTAAATCTGACTTTAAAAACAAACCAACACCCTCCCCACAAAAGCACACAGCACATCATCACACACACGCACATTCAGTCGGGTCTTAGTGGCAATTTCAGAAACTAACCCCAGCAACTAGAAGCCCACCGATTGTCACTTACCTATGACTGCTCCTCCTGCCTTGAGGGGTGAGCTTAGATACGAAATCAAGGCAGGTCTCTGGTAACCATTTTTGCCACTTTAGCGGCAGCCAGATCATGAGATGTTTGTCAATTTATCACACCTAGAAATAAACCTCATGCTATTCCATCTGGTTTGTTCAACAGTTTCTCAAGAACAATCCAAATACGAAGAATCTTCACTTTATGACAGGCTTTTACACTACTGGGAGTCTCAGGGACTCGAACACAGACCAAGGCGAGACAAAAAAAAAAAAGAAGTAACCTGCATACCACTTTGGACTTTCTGAAGCATTCTGGGCAAAAAAAGTTCCTCTCAAGCCACATCTCATTCCCAGCAGCACCTGTAGTCAGAGACAAGCTTCTTCCTCTGCTTGTGAAAGTCTGCCTCAGTTTCGCCGAGTTTCTAAGCAACTGAAAGTGTTTGGCTTGGCAGGGGACGTGCTTGGCTCTGCACACAAAACTGTATGGCGAGAAGGTAAACTACATCAACTCATGTTATATCTTCCTAAATGAATGCCAACACGGGTGAAAAAGTTTTCCATTTTTATAATAGATTTGTCCATGTTCGTTGATTTCAACTGTCTATTATTTTTTCTCTAAACCACACTTGCCTCAGTTAAAAAAAAAAAAACAGATCCAAAATATCCTAGTAACCCCTATTTTATTTCCACATCACCTATTAAGTGCCTCAGGTGTCTGTTAATAGCAGCATGACAACTCTTTAAGCATCAGGTAACAAAATCCAAGAGAGTGAAGTAATGACTAAAATAAGATTAGTTACGAAAGCATGTCACTCACAACCTTATTAGCTCAACGCTCAAGCAAAACAGGAGCTTTATATCCTACATTTAGTGTTTTCAAACCCAAATCACAGTTCAAGATCTAAGGATTAAACAATTCCCAGCTCTCATATGAACAGTACATAGTGACATGACAGTACTGTTAAAACAAGTTCTCAGGAAACTGCTCTGGGTGACCCTGCTCTGGCAGGGGTTGGACTAGATGATCTCCAGGGGTCCCTGCCAACCCTGCCAGTCTGTGATTCTGTGAAACCAGCCAAGGAAGCTCAGTATTTCAAGGCCACTGATGCTGTTTCAGCACAAGAGAGGTACCGCAGCATCTTCTCCAGCCTGAACACCACTGTCTGCAGCCCTTTTCTTGCCTTGGCAGAACAAGGGCCTTTTGTTCTGCTCGCAGCGGCAACTTGATTCCTGAAAAATGGCTTGTTAGTCTTCAGCCTTGTTGCCGTCAGCGTGACTGAGCCCCCGCCAGAGCCCAGACTCAGTCGTGTCCCCACTCTGGGCTGGTTCTGGACCACCACCCTGCTGCATGTCCCCTCACCTCTGCCACCCGAAAGGCAGCCCAGCCTGCCCGACTCGCAGTGCTCCGGCAAACCAGCCATCCCCAAGGAAACCTGGCCTCCCAGCGCCGCGAGCCCCGAAGACATCAGCTTCCCCCTCAGCTACGCAAGATCCCAGACTGAGCTTTTTGAGAGCCTCTGCTCCGCCGGCGACGCGGAGAGCACACCACGTCCTCCTCCCGCACACAGAGGGAGCCCCTTCCCACCACCTCCAGCTGACAGTTGGTAGGTTCCTGACACAGCAGAAACAATCTCTAACCATCGAGAACAACCCTGATAGCAAAAAAAAAAAAAAAAAAAAAAATTATTTTAAACATAAACATGGCATTCTATTTAATAGAGTTACAAATTGCAGCACTCAAATTCTTCTCCAGCCCCCGGCACCCCAACTCCCTCCTCATATGCACAAGTTTCCCCCAAACCAGAGCTTTGTCCGGGGGAACAGAAATAGCAAACCTTACTTCACAATCAGGGACTCATTTGGGCGGGACGTCTCTCTGGCCATCGGGAGCCAGACACATTCACTGAAACATTCATCTTAGAAACAAAACATCTAAGGAGTTAAAACTACAAGCAAGCAATTGGATAGCCAAGCACAAAGCAAGGGCTAGTCCAGGTTTGGTGCCCAGCCAAGTCTAGCGGAGCAGCAGCAGGACAGAGCCTAATGTATGTGGAAAGTTCAGCCGGGAAGAGCTCGGAACAACGCATCGGCTTGGCTTGACATGCAGGAGCCGGCATGCACAAGGGTCCACAGACTAGCACGCTCTAGGAACAAGGAGAGGAGGAGAACTAACAACCAGGAGACTTCACAAATGGCGGTGCTCCCTCTCTGTAAGGCTTAGGCTGAGAGCACCGGGAACAGTCGGCATCCCAGCACAGAACACAAGGTCTCACAGGAGGATGCACCTGAGCCAAACGGTGTTACATCCAGCCTTATAGCAAGGGAACACGGTAGAAATAAATTAGAGTGTGTATGTTTGTGTGTGTTACAAATATAGATATACACACACATATATATATAAATATATATATATACACACACAAATAATGTACATTACATATATAGTGGTAGTCACATCACAGGAGCGGAGAAGTTTGCTCACCATTAGCAAATATCCTATGAAAGACTGTTGGTAACAGAGCAGCCCGTAAGCGGGAAGTAAAACAAGATAGAAGTCAATGAGTTGATGAAATAGCAAGCACTTAACGTTGATAGAGACAGCTAGGTCAGAATCATGGCAAAACACGGACAAGACTGAGAATCTGGCCCTGCCTCCAGTCACCTTCTAAAAATAAATGTACATAAGGAACATTAGCGTTTCTAATTGAGAACCAGGCTGGGCAAGGGAGACAAGACACCTCTGACCAAATAGAAAATCACGGCTGACACTGAGGCTACGCAGCTGGAAATTCTCTTCTGTCTGCGAGCGCTCTACAGTCCCGTAGCACCCCTTCAGCAGACAACTACCTTTCTCTACGTCCCAGCAGCTTCTCCTGGGCATGGATCTTGGCAGCAGAACCCACACTTACACACCCGGCCACATAATTTAATAGCAGAGATAATACCAAGTAAGACTCGGTCTCCTGGCACCTTGGCCTGGAACTGGAAGACGACTCTGGACAGACTGCCGTTAAATACATAACGGGTCCTAGAGGTCAGGTACATTGAAGACAGGAAAACACACGCATCAGCTGAGTGCCTGGAGGCACTGTTTGGAAATGCGCTAGCACAACATTGAGCTTCCCCCTAGCTCTGCTGAAGTCTCGCTCAGCACATGCCGATACGCGGCCATGTCTCAGGGGCACCAGAAGACATTACAAGACACTACAGTTTGAGGCCTCAGTTCTGTTAGGGCACTCCAAGAGCTGCCCAAAAGGATTTTTAATTCAAAACCCATCACCTCTTTCCACCTGTGACTGGTTCTTACACTCCCGATGAGAATTACAAGACACAACTCCATTGCTGCTCAAGAGGCAGCAGCATCCATCCCGTCTAAACACACCACTCTCCTTCGTGCTCAGAGTACCTGCGACCGCTCGCAGCAAAACACCCTGCAACGTGCTCCCTTCGCAGGTCCACTTGCTAGACAAGAAATTCACACGTGGATCCTGGGGAAGGGTACACAGAAAACAGCTTGGGCCTCTCACAAGGAACATTTTCACCTGACCACAACTCCAGAAAGCAGCTGGAACATTCCAGTCTCTGGGATCACCACTGGCAAGTTTAAGAACTATCGGTGTCTTTCCTGTTCTGATCACAAGTTCTCCAGAGCTCCCCACTCATTTGACACTCTTCCTCCTTAAATCTATTAGCCCTGCACTTTATGGCACTGAAAGATAAAGTGAGTAAATTAATGGATTATGGACAGCTTTTGCACTTAAGCAGCATGAGAAATCCTCCCTCTTTCCCACACCCTTTTTCTTCTGCAGATAGCCCCCAGCATATAAAGACTTCATCCCTCTTCCCAAAACTCAGTGCAATAGTAACAGCAATACCCTGCTACTAAATTAATTTATTTTCTTCCTGCAGTGCACAGGTGGCTCTAGAAAAAAAAGAAAATAAAAGAGAGACTGATCCAGAATTACATGTAGAACAAGAAAAGCAGTGTTCAGTCCTGCTAGCGCTTGTGCTTCTGCCTGAAGCAGCAGTGAGGAACGACAGGCAAAGGGCTGCTCTCACACCTAAACACGGGTGTTATGGGAACACACAAGTACCGGCCATTTCCAGCGCGACAAGTCACGGGCACGACTCTTCTAGCACTTCCTTACCTCGCAGACAGAAGGATGTTCTGCAGAATACACTAGGAGCTTCCTTTCCCCACATTTTTGCCCCACATTCAGCAAGAATTCTGTTTTGCTTAAATCAGAGGGAAGAGGAGCTTTCAGGAGCGCAGCCCGGAATGGTGCCGGGGACAGAGACAGTATCAAAGCACAGATCATAGTGCATTGAATCACTGTTCACCTTAGATACATGAGAATTACTGCCCCACTTCTTTTAAGTAAACACGGGGAAGTTTCAGATACCAGCCAGCTGTAAGAAACAAGGACATGAAGCAATAAACATGGGGCTAACATTGTCGGTGACCCCAAAGTGACTGCTGCTCGAGGGCCTGGAAGTGAAAACAGCCTGTCTGGCTACTGCAGTGTCAGCAGTACGAGAGAATCTCCAGCTCTGCTGCAGCCAGCAGTTCCAGTGGTGTAGTTCTGATGTTCCCAGTTGGGTGGACACTACAAGAATACGAATGTATTCTGCAACGTGGGCAAATTTAATTCCAGCCTGCGCTGGAGCCACAGCGTTCACATCTGGAGGATTCCTCTTCTGACCACAAGTCTTCTCGTGCTCACTTCCTTTTATATCTAAGAAAGGACCAGAATCTCCCAGATAAATTATTTTGCTACTGAACACAAGGTGAGCAAAGAAGGGTAACAACTGTGGAGGAGAAGAAAGCTTGCTCGGGAGCAGCTGCAATTAAGCATGCTCGCAGCATGCATCCCCTTCTCACTGAAGATACATTTGTTACAGCAGGCAGACACCTGCTACTCTTCCAAGGAGCCCTTCAGTCTCACCGCCTCCATCCCTCCTGCCATGCCTAACAGAGACAAAGCTCTGTGGAACTGGAGGGAGCAGGCAAAGGTGTAAATCCTTGAGGCAACTGTTTGTGACCCACGCTCAAAGAGCCGCCCTTCTTCTGGACAGCCTCTGAACGCTCTTGAGAACATCGCGTCTGCTGATCAGCCGAGCCTCCTCTGGTAAAAAGCCGTGTCTCTAGATACCAATGTCAAGTGGTTTGTTTTTACAAACAAAGTGCTGGCTACCAATCAGAAAGACTGCACCTGTATAATACCTTCAGACTAAACTAGAAAGAGAGGGATCTCTTATGTACTCGAGCCTACAATAGACTTCCCGTAAGTGGCCTGAACTGAATGCCAGGAAGCCAGTTCCACTTGCCAGCATACGGGTATCAGATATACACAACTCTTGGAAATTCCTCCCACTTGAGCTAAGTCAGGGAAAGATGACGAAGTGAACTCCATCAGCCTGTATGAAGAGCAAGACGTCACCAAGTTTTCAGGCAGGTAGAGAACTGAGCGTTCCTTCTGCCATGACCCCACCTTCCTGGGTACAGGCTTTGTTACAGAGAACAGAGACCCCAATTCTGGAACAAAGAGACAACACAAGAGTTCTTTGATGGGAAGAAAAGCCACAGAGGTCTGCAGTTTGAAGAGAGGCTATTTTTAGATGCCAGGCAAAGCAGAGCATTCTTTCCTGTGCGCTGTCAACATCAAACCAGGAATTCACCCAGACAAAAGCCTACAGGGTGGCAAGCGCACACTCCAGGTTTGAGGATACTTGCAGAAGTTGGATGACAGATAGCAAAGCTGTCACGTGAAATGGTACGTCAAAGTACAATATAATGCACCCTGACTGCAGACAGATTTTTAGAGACATAAGAACAGCAACAGTGAAAAACCCAGAGTATGCAAGGATGCACTGCACTGCCAGAAAAATCACTTCCTTCTTCCGAAATGAAACATTTCAGCACACGTGACTGCCTGAACGGGGCATGTCTTTGCCAAACAAGCCCAAGGCAAGCTAGCACCCTGAAGTCCAGGCCAAAGTGAGTGATGCTGGATGAGGATGCCAAGACAAGCAGCTTGCTGCAGCCAGAGTCTATAACCTTGATTATAAGCGTTGGTTGCTACAAGAAGCACTCATGTGGCCTCAGCGGACACAGCTCTTCGGAGAGCTCCCAAAGCCTCACAACACTGGGAAGAGAACTCTGTGTATTAATGTGAAAAAGACTGCAGAGAAGATGAATCCAAGGATAATGTGCATAGGAAGTTTCAGTGCCATTTCTCTGGTCAGTCCTTTGAGATCAAAAACTGGAGAAGTGGATAACAAGGGAAACAGTATGCAGTATCAGTCCTTCCTGCACATGAAGGTGGTCCACCCAGAATCGAATTCTACTACCAATTGCTGGCACAACTGATGTGGAGGAACATGTGTACGTACATGATTATCATGCCAGATAACTTTGAAAGGATTAGATGCCTTTTTCTGTTGGAGTAGTTCGTCTCATAGGCAAGGGTCACCTCCAACAAGTCTTACCTGACCCAATTTTGATCAGTCCGTTGTGCTGAATGAAGATGGTGTCGCAGGTCAGGTTACCGTGGATGATCGGGGGATCACAGGAGTGGAGGTAGCTAGAGATGCAGAACAGAGCACTGGTCAGGCTGAGGCCAGGAATCCCTCCCTTCATCCCTTCCCTGTCCCAACCAACATCAGAAGAGAACGGGAGGGCAACGGGCACATGCCAGGGATTTACAATAGCAGGGAGGTACAATTAAGTGACTGTACGTCAACCTCTAGGCTAGGAGAGAATCATGAAAACTAAGCAATTGTCTCTAACGAACAACCTCCAGAACATGAGATAAAAATAAAGCTTTCTCTGATCGGTTCCCAGGAAACCCAGGGTACCATGGGTAAAGAAGCCATTTCATCAATCCCGATACTGCTAGGTTGCTGCTAAAAGGGTTCTGATTTTATACCAAAAAGATTAGAGCCTTATTCTGGCCCTGCTCACAGGGCATCAAAAAGGCGCTCAGTGCTGCACAAACACGACGGGTCAAGTTTTCCAGCTGGCACAAATAAAGCTTGGCAGTGCTAGGGTCCCAGGTACATTTGAGGCTACCTGGTTTTGTGCCTCACTCTGCTTAGTTTTACGTTAGCAGCCAGCACAAATAAGGACTGTCAGCTCCCAAAAGCTTATTAGAACCCCAACTATTTATCAACAGCTATATCTAGCCAAGCAGCAATAGAATTTTCATTATGGAGCAGGAGCCTTGTTCTGACATCTGGGTTATTGTTTTCCAAGGCTGTTACTAGCTACACACCAACTCTGGCTCAGGCAGAGGAGTCTTTAAAATCAAAACAAAAAAATCCCACATTCTATTCAACTGGGTTATACTCGGATGGCTTCAGAAGACCTGCATCATCTCCACAAACACTTCTAACAATATCACACCAGAATAACCATGAAGCTACTGCATGATACAGGACCACAGCCTGCCAAGACTAAGACAATTTTCCTCACTCCTCTCATGTGGAATTTGATTTCTTTGAGACTTCTTTGCAACAGCCTCTTGGCCGTGGTTAGATCCAGGTTATAAAGCTGGATGCTCTGGAGAGCTCTCTGATGCTCAACTCCCACACTCACTATCACATCAGTCGCAGCTGTTGGGATCTAAAACCTACATTGCACATGTGCGTCTATTCTAGAAGCTTCAATACTGTCTAACTGAAGACTCGGATTGTTATAGGAAGCACAGTTGACTCTCTGCTGACCATGACTGGGATAGAAATCAGGCTGGTTGACTGAAAGCGCTCTCTAGGCTCCATTCCATGAAGTCTGCTAACATTTGGCAGCACGTATGTTTATAGCTCTTAACGTTCTAGCACAAGAGAGGCTCCACTTAAACAGATGGCTAGACCACAAAATCAGTAACTCGCATACCTGAGAGCAGAGAGGATCTGGGTACACCATCGCTTCCAGGCCTACAGACACGAGAGAAAAAAGGATAAAAATCATTCAAGGAAGAGGAACTAAACCATAGTTCTGCAATTCGTAGCCCATTCATATGAAGGAATACACGCTCCATTCTGTGTTACCTTAGCTTTTACTTCCTACACACCTGTACTGGGTAAGAATTTAGAGGATCAGTACTCCCCCACTCAGTTTAGTTTCTATGTATTTGTATGGGTCAAGAAACACACCTCCCCTCCTAACTCTTCTCATACACAGACGCCTTCCCTCTTTCCTGTGTGCACACATGGACGGGGATGTGCCTGTCACACCATACCTATGAAGCTGCAGAACTGCTGGAAACAAAGCAAAGAGCACAGAACTGCTGTCCAAGAGAACCTGCAACTAAACTACTTTACAGTAATAAAAAGGAATTGCAGCCACATGTTATCACCAGGTTGCCTTCTCATCAGGATCCTCTGCTGAAGGAGCTTGCAGGGGCTGATGGCACTAAGTGGAAACAGGCATACACAGAAGAGTTACCTTTTCATTCATAGTTTTGTGGTTTTTCTTTGTCTTCTTCAGGAACTGTTTCAAGCTCCCTGAAGACATATATTCAGTGATGAAGATCACCTGTAGGGGCAGCACAAGGCACAAGACATTACCCTCTGCTTCACTAAGTACCTACAGGACATACAGTGAGAAAACCCCACACTTAGCTTTACTTACCCTGGCCTTATTCTCCTTCACATCGGCCCAGTATTTGTGAAACTTCACAATGTTCAGATGTTCCAGCTGAATTAAGTTGTCAAACACCGCTTTAACTTTTTCCTTAACATCAGAAAGACAAAGACATGTTACATCAGAGGCCACATCAGCCCACATCTTCCTTTCTTCTTGGGTCTTGGTCCCCTTAACACTGTACACTTCAAGCTCCTACGCGAAGAACAAACAGCATCTGATTTCATCCTACACTGCACCTCAGCTGAGCACGGTTTGATCACCAAGACTAAATCAACACAAGAGACCATGGAAATAGCAGAACAGCAGCTCTCCACCACATTTTCTGCACAGACCAGGTTTAAGCTGAATTTGCTACATTTGAGCAGCGCAGCACTCCAAATCCAGCCAATAATCCACACAAAAGGTCACCAGTATCTATAATCCCACCCTCGCGCATTGTATGTTTCCTGCATCTTGTCGGGAAACACATCAACTTACTTCCTGAAGCTTGAAGTTCTTCCGCTCGGAAAACTGAACCTCATTCCAAACAACTTCCACACCTTCCTCCGTATCCATGGCCAGGTAGGCACTATCGATCCCCGGGACATTGCGCTGATTCACCTGTACAGGAAGGATGGAGACAGAAGTGAGTTCTAGAACAGCAAGACCAGATTACTACCATGCATCCTTCATTTGAGTATTAGGAACTTTGTTCGTTAACTTTTAATTAAATGAGCATTCCAGGACAGGATTGTGCACATTTGTTTCAGGAATGGGACATACCCCAACGCGAAGACACTGTAGGCCACATAAGCAGCAAGGCCTGGGCATATTTGAGGGAAAACTTTTGCACAAAGGATGTTTTGTAGTAAAAGCTGCCTTTTGGCAACAATACATGGGATTTTTATGTTTTATGGTATCATTAGTTAGTTTAACCACAAAAAAATACCAACTCCAACCCCAAAGAAAGGGATACAAAGAGTCTCAAGAACTCAGACACAACTTTCTGGAAGAATTTTCTGAAGGTGATGAAACACAAAACTCAAGAGGAAATTGATCCAAGCAGAGAGAAACAAAGTGAAAGCTGAAATTTGGGAACAGACTTAGGAATGGATTACACAATTGAAACTGCCACAATAATTTCTTTAGTTAATAAATGCAGAAGTTAACCTAGCACAAGTACATCCACACCAGGTGTTAAAGACGTCAGTGAGCACTAAGAAAGCTAGAAGGGGAGGGGACCTGACAAAGCCGGAGTTTAAAGCCCGGCATGAGAATAGCTAGGGCTGTGGAAGTATCTAATGCTACAAGACTCGCTTAGATGCAAGATGAACACTCCCAGCAGCAAATTTACCATAATCCTGTTTTTCCTCAGATATGTAGTGGCATCCGAAGATGTACCTGGATTCCTTCCTCCAACATCTTGAGCATTTTGCTGTTCTGTAATGCCTTTTACAGGCTATTTCACGGGCCTGTACCGTTACAGTCATGGTTAAAGTCCTACTGCACCAGGCAATATACAGTGATAAAAAGGGGTTCCTATCTCAAAGTACTTAGAGGAGACAGAGGGTAGAATTTAACTTTTAATTGTCAATCATCAACCATTACTATTCACTATCAACTGGCCACATACCCAGAGTCACTTCACTTTCAGCTGATCCAATTCCCCTCTTGAAGTAGAAGTTAACACAGACATTTGGCTAGCAAATCCAGACTCATCTTCCATTTATATTCCCATTTCACAGCTTTTCCTGCTCATATTGTCTCATCTTCTCTTCCCTCACCAGGGACCAAATCAGCATCCGTTTGCTGGAAGCTTCTCACCATATATAAGGGCTTCCTCAAAAATCCCTTCCCCCGGGCAGCCACTTTTAACATGATCAAATTTACTCAATCTCAGCTACAGTGTTATGCTAATGAGAACTGACCCAAATGTTCTGCCATCCATGAAACTTAAATGAATGAAACACTACACTATAGGAAACAACTAGTGGCAAGGGGCTGGGAGGCCCGTCCTCTGGGGGCGGCCGAGGGCTCAGGGCTGGTCTCCTCTGGAGAGAAGGCGGCCGAGGGGCCACCTCATGGCTCCCTGCAGCCCACTGAGGAGGGACGTGGAGAGGGAGGTGCCGAGCTCTTCTCCTGGCACCCGGGGACAGGGCGCCTGGGAACGGCTCAAAGCTGCGCCCAGGGAGGCTCAGGCTGGACACGACGAGGCATCTCTGTACCGAGAGGGTGGTCAGACCCTGGCACGGGCTTCTGGAGAGGTGGTTGATGCCCCGAGCGGGGCAGAGCTGGAGAGGCATTTGGGCGATGCCCTTAATGACGTGCGTTAGCATGGGGTCTGCCCTGAAGGGGTCGGGCGGTGGGACCAGATGGTTCCTGGAGGTCCCTTACAGCTCAACTATTCTACTCTACTCCATCAGCAGGCTGACACTTCAACTGACAGACAATCAATAGAGCTGGGATTCTTTTTCATGATCTTTCAAGGGAATCCTAACAGGCCCGGTGACATTCAATATTCTGAAATTGCAGACGACACACTGGAGCGATAAACAAGAAGAGCATAACTAGTGAAACAGATTGCTCTGTAAGCTGAGCAGTAAATTACTGTGACAAAACCAAATGCAATGGGGTGACACAGGCAGCAATAAAGCATATAGGCCATAATTACACAAAGACAGCCTGAGTTACAGAAAATAACTGTTGAAAACAATCACAAGAGACAAGCAGCTTAGCATGAACAACCCTGTTCCCTTCCCACCTCTCACCTCCTGCAGAGCTGAGGGGTGAAAGGCCTGAGATTTGATTTAAGGAGACATTCATCATATCTATCCTAAGAACTTGATTTGATATATACATACACACACACAGAGATACTGACAGCTAAGTAGCAGGCCAGGCCTGTCATGCTTCATCATTAAAGAAAGCTGAAAGAATGAAGATAATTAAGGAGACATAAAATTTATTCCTTCAAATTTTAGTATGAGAAATAGCTTAGGGGTGACAGTAGTATAAGAACGCCTAGTACAATTAATAAAGCTGAATGCCAAAAGGCTTTGACTTTAGAGAAGTTTAAACGAGCCCCCAGCCAACAGAAAGGCAGGTACGCACCAGTAGTGCGGGGACAAGATAAAAGCCATGGCTACCGACACCCAATGCCCATGCATCCCTCATATGCTATTCCTTCCGCGTATTTGCTGCCTATTCAAAGACCTTCTAGCTTTACTGGATTAATTAAGTCCTCACATACGGACAATAACTCAAAATCTTACAGCCAGTGGATGTGGATTCATCATATCTTCTCCCATTTCTGGGGAAGTTTACCAAACGTAAATAATTTCCATGACTCATAGGCAATATTCCAGCGCAACAGATATGACTCAAACACCAAACCCATCTGACATCACCGATGGCAATTGTCAGTTCAAGGGGAGTTTCAACAGCTTGCGCAGAAGAGTAAAAGGGGAAAAATGCAGACAGACAACTGAAAGGGTAGCAGCAAATTCATCCTTTGTTCAGCTTGCCAAATCACTGTTCCAAATCCCTCTCCACGCTCAGCAAAGTGGAATCCCAGACCCTCATGACAGCATGCTCTGGCGCTTGTCCTGTGCCTTCCCGAAGGCTGCGGCTGGCTGTTGCCCCCAGACAGCTATTGGTGAACGATGGATGGTTTCAAACTTAACAGCCCAGTTCAGAAGCAAAATCACGGAATCACGGAATCTTCAGAGTTGGAAGGGACCTCTAGAGATCATCTAGTCCAACTCCCCTGCTAGAGCAGGATTGCCTAAAGCACATCCCTCAGGGCTGCATCCAGGCGGGTCTTGAAAATCTCCAGAGAAGGGGACTCCACCACCTGCCTGGGCAGCCTGTTCCAGTGCTCTGTCACCCTCACTGTAAAGAAGTTTTTCCGTGTATTTGAACGGAACTTCCTATGTTCTAGCTTGTGCCCATTGCCCCTTGTCCTGTCGCTGGGAACCATTGAAAAGAGCCTGGCTCCGTCCTCCTTAAACCCACCCTTTAGGTACTTGTAAACATTAATCAGGTCCCCCCTCAACCTTCTCTTCTCCAGGCTAAAGAGTCCCAGCTCTTTCAGCCTTTCCTCATAAGGGAGGTGCTCCAGTCCCATAATCATCTTGGTTGCCCTTCGCTGGACTCGCTCCAGTAGTTCCCTGTCCCTCTTGAACTGGGGAGCCCAGAACTGGACACAGTACTCCAGTTGTGGCCTCACCAGTGCAGAGTAGAGGGGGAGAATGACCTCCCTCGACCTACTGGCCACAGTCTTCCCTATGCAGCCCAGGATGCCATTGGCCTTCTTGGCGACAAGGGCACACTGCTGGCTCATGGATAATTTGCTGTCTACCAGGACCCCCAGGTCCTTCTCCTCAGAGCTGCTTCCCAGCATGTCCGCCCCTAACCTATACTGGTGTTTGGCATTCTTCCTTCCCAGGTGCAGGACCCTACACTTGCTTTTGTTGAACCTCATTAGGTTCTTCTCTGCCCAGCTCTCCAGCCTGTCCAGGTCACGCTGGATGGCAGCACGGCCCTCCGGAGTGTCAGCCACCCCTCCCAGCTTGGTATCATCAGCAAACTTGCTGAGGATACACTCTGTCCCCTCATCTAGGTCATTAATGAATATATTGAACAAAATTGGTCCAAGTATTGACCCCTGAGGGACACCACTCGTTACAGGCCTCCAACTGGACTCTGTGCCGCTGATCACAACCCTCTGGGTTCTGTCACTCAGCCAGCTCTCGATCCACCTCACTGTCACCTCGTCTAGCCCATACTTCCTCAGCTTCCTAATGAGGATGTTATGGGAGACAGTGTCAAAAGCCTTGCTAAGGTCAAGGTAGATGACATCTACGGCTCTCCCCTCATCCAGCCAACCCGTTATAACATCATAGAAAGCTATCAGATTGGTCAGGCATGATTTGCCCTTGGTAAATCCATGCTGACCACTTCCAATAACTTCCTGTTCCTCTATGTGTTTGGAGACGACATCCAGAATGAGTCGCTCCATTACCTTCCCAGGGACAGAGGTGAGACTAACCGGCCTGTAGTTCCCTGGGTCCTCCTTCTTGCCTTTTTTGAAGATTGGAGTGACGTTAGCCTTCCTCCAGTCCTCAGGCACCTCTCCTGTTCCCCATGACCTTGCAAAGACAATGGAGAGTGGTCTAGCGATAACATCTGCCAGCTCTCTCAGCACTCGCGGGTGCATCCCGTCAGGGCCCATGGACTTATGAATGTCCAGCTTGGCCAAGTGGTCTCTGACCCTGTCCTCCTCAACTAAGGGAAAATCTTCCTCTCTCCGGACCTTCCCCCTTGCCTCCAGGGTATGGGATGTGTGAGGGACGGCTTTATCAGTGAAGACCGAAGAAAAGAAGGCATTCAGTAACTCTGCCTTCTCTGTGTCTTCCACCACTAGGGCACCCGTCTCATTCATCAGTGGACCTATATCAGAGGTAGCTGCAGCAATATAAATTTCACCTTCTGCAAAACCTGACTGAGCAAGAGGAAACAGAAACAGCCCGTTGAAAACGCTGCCCTCCATGCCTCCTCCCCTGAAGGACAAGGAGAGCAACCAGCAAGGTCTGCAGCCTGGTACAGCCATGCCCTGAAGAGACAGCAGAAATACTGTTCTTGCCCCAAAGAGCGCTGGTGACCCAGGCATCACACAGGATGGAGATGACAACGGTCCTCTCCTCACTTTGCCCCAGCTTCCTGCATCCTCTATCATGTAATTTAAGACTGACTGTTTAAACTGGTTTAATTTTCAGTGCTCTTTTATGACCCAGACCAAAGACAACAAGCCGCCCATGAACTATGCTGATGAAATGACAAAACAAGACTGTCTCAAATAAAATACCCTGTGTTGCTACAGATAAAGTATTACTCTGAAGTGTTTCTTTTCCAGAAAGCCCACGTAGACAAGGCAGCTGCTAAACTATGAAGGAAGATGCTAACTCAGTTTAGCGTGAATCTCTGACATACGACAAAGGAAGCAGTTTCACAACCACAAAAAAGTCTATAGCAGAAACACTAATGTAGCTCTTTGTCCATATACACAAGAGGTAAAGAAACTCAAGAAGAATTTCAAGTTAATTTAAGTAATTAAAGGGGAGTGGGGGCAAGAGATTTAAATGCTGTTACTTCAAGGCATAACTTAGCTCTAAGGGAAAAAAGTCTGGAAGATGTATTTCCCTTAGGCAGGTTATTCCAATTGTCCAGTGCATGTTTTTTGCAAAGCTCTCAAACTTCTGGATATCTATCACTGAAAGCACACAGACTTTTGGAGAGATGTTCTGTAGTTCACATGATCTGTCAGTTTAAAAATACAGCCTAAGCCAAAAGTGACAGCGATGATTTACAATTAAAAAAAAAAGTATAAAAATTGGAAAAAAACCCATAATAATTAGAATATCAGTACAGAATGAAGCTGCACATTGAAGAAAAGAGGTTAGGAATGGCAGCACATTAGGCCAGGCACTTACAAAAAGTCATATATCTGATTAAGAGTAGCATGAATACGTTAAAAAGTTACCCTGGCCACTTGTTCGGACCAGAGAAAGAGATCAAAGCTCTGTTCGACCAGCTTGGCAAAGGCTTGAGAACAGAGACAATACACCTACAGAGGAGAGCAGCCGGAGCAGAGGACCTTCACTTGGCGCTGAACTGTGGTGAAACAAAAAGTAGCATATTTACCAGGAGAAAGAGGAAACAAAAGCAGCTGTCTCAGAGATTTGAAGCTGATCTAGAGTGTAACAAAGTCAAAGAACACAAAGGGAAATGGAAAAAAAATCAAACAAAATAAAGAAGCAAGCCTACTTCATGTCTGAATTAAACTGACAGCACTGGCCTTTGCAATTATATTCGTGGTAGTAAAATGCTTAGGTGTTAATTCAAAAAGAAAATGAAAATAACTAGTGTAATATAACAATCTCAAGGAAAGGAAGATATCAATTATCACCACGGCTATACAATCCAATTCATACAGCAACCAAAGTATAAGGAAAAGAAATGCAACACCTGATTCTTCCAGACAGCTATGTGCTGGAACAAGTAATAAGATAAAACACAGAACTGCCCACCCCCGCCCCCCGCAGCCTGGGCTGCATCCCCAGCAGCGTGGGCAGCAGGGCGAGGGGGGGATTCTGCCCCTCTGCTGCGCTCGGGGGAGACCCCCCTGCAGTGCTGCCTCCAGCGCTGGGGCCTCGGCACAGGAGAGACACGGAGCTGTTGGAGCGGGGCCAGAGGAGGCCCCGGAGATGCTGGGAGGGCTGGAGCCCCTCTGCTGGGAGGACAGGCTGAGAGAGCTGGGGGGGTTCAGCCTGGAGAAGAGAAGGCTCCGCGGAGACCTTCCAGCCCCTGCCAGTCCCTCAAGGGGCTCCAGGAAAGCTGGGGAGGGACTCTGGAGCAGGGAGGGGAGCCGTGGGACGAGGGGGAAGGGTTTTACACTGGAAGAGGGGAGATTGAGATGAGCTATTGGGAAGAAATTCTTTGGTGTGAGGGGGGTGAGCCCCTGGCCCAGGTTGCCCAGAGAAGCTGTGGCTGCCCCATCCCTGGAGGGGTTCAAGGCCAGGTTGGCCGGGGCTTGGAGCAACCTGGGCTGGTGGGAGGTGTCCCTGCCCAGGGCAGGGGGTGGCACTGGATGGCTTTTAAAGGTCCTTTCCCACCCAACCTGTTCTATGATTCTACATTAGTAATAAGCTTGTCTATGTAACCAAACAAACCTTGACCATTTAAATAGAGAGTGAAAAGTCTTCCATGAGTTGGAACTTGCCCTCACTTGTAATTTCACACACAATAGCTCAGGAGATGCCATCTGGAGAAACACGTCAAAACCAGACAGGCTTGAAGCACACACACCAAGTGTCCCTGCCACCTCCCAGAGGCTCCTGCTCCGTGCTGGCGCACAGGGTGGGCTACAAAGGGCAGAGCACGGCTCGGAGCCCAGCTCCATCCTGCCAAAAGCAGTGAGATTTGAGTCACACCACCATCACCAGACTGTAGCCCAGTGGCCAATGCAGCCTCTCCAGAAGCATTTTGACAGTTCTGGCTAAACAGCATACTGAGGGACAGGCTTCACTAAAAATTCATGTCTGGTAACTCTCCGGTCAGTGGATTGGCAACTTTTTAAAAAAAAAAAAAAAAAACACACACACAAAAGTATGACAAGGGTCAAGTTGCTCTGAACAGAAAAAGCACTGCTCTTGATATCCCACAGGGAGACATGCATCATTCCCATCCATTTAATGGATAATGGAAACGAATACATAAGTTGTCTACTGGGAGCACAAAGGGACAAATGCTTGGTTTCGTTTGGTGCTTCACAACAAACAAGCAACCCAATGGAGCCAAAGAGAGTTCAGTATTACTGAGCTGAACTATGGAAGTAGGAAGAGGCAACGAACTCCCCATCCCTAATTCCCAGAGAGAAACAGAAACAGCACAGCAAAATAAATAAGGGAGTAGGGGAGAAAACCCAATATCCTACAAGGAGAAACCATTCAGATATAAGTCCATCAGGAAGGTTACGGTAACTCTCCAGTACCTCTGTATTTACTGTACTATTATCACCCCTGTATCATTATTAAAACCCTCATCAAACACACAACAGCAAGGACATACCACAGACAGTTCATATCCCCGAGAACAGCCAGAAATAAAACTGACCGTGAGGTTCTGGAAGTTCTCAGCACAGAACCCAAGGGCACTAAGCTCAGATGAGCGCCAGTAATGCAAAACACCACAACGAGGGGAAACACCAGGCAGGATAAACTCCAAATTAGCTACTTTCACTCTGCGCTAGCCCATCCTGTTATGCTGTGACACTTTTCACCTGGTAAAGCCATCTTCAAATCACTGCAGGTAACTCTGAAAAACATCACTTCGTCTTAGGAGGCGTTAAAAGCTCAACAGTAGGAATTACAGGGAAAGGAAGAGAAAATGTCATAAAAATTGGTATGCTGCTGTAAGTACAAATCTTAAATAGGCTTACAAAAATCGCTCATGGCACACAGAATACGAATAGAAAGTATTTCGTGTTTCTGATAATACAAGAGCAAGAAAGCAGGCAATGAAGTGATCAAACACTGTATTTTAAAGCAAATTATGAGGAAGCATGTGATCCTGACACATATACATATATATGTATATATACATATATATATATATAAAAAAAATTAAACTGTAAAGCTGACTACCACAGGATATGTGTCAGAAGTAAAAATGGCTGCAAGTTGAGACTAAGCTAGCTATCGGAAATGTGTGCATTTGTAACTACTAAATACAACAGTCCAAATCAGTACCTGGCTCAAATTGCCTCAACTCGTGATTACTGTGAGAGCATGTCACAGCAAAACATCTTAGTGTTTTTTCCATTCTCTCCTATTCCCTTTCTTATTTGGTGGTTTAACAGCAGGAGCTCTGGCTCTGACACCTAAACATGAAAAAGTTAGAGCAGAATTCCACATACTCACAAGATACTCATTTTCTATCCAGAACGGGTAGTATTATAATTATACATTTTCTCTTCATTCTTGCTACTGCTGTAATTACAATTTTAAAAGCTGTATTTTTCCACCTTCTGCGTTGTAACAGTTGTTCACTCAACTCCAGGCAGAGCTACAGAAGTCTCCCTGAATTAACAGGCCAGAAAAGTTTCATCAAACTCCTGTGGAAAGGAATCTGGGCAGGGGCTATTGAAAGCAGAAGCAAGAACCACATCAGTGATCAGAGGAACCACAACAGGGCAGCGAACCCAGACAGCCTAATCCGCGATGGGTGAGACACTGTACCGAGGGCTCCCAAGGCCAGAAAGGTGTGCAATTAAGTCACCGTCCCAATTAGGAAAACCCACGTAGGCAATTCAACAGGAGAAACCCCTTCAGCAATATTACACAAGCCAAGTGGAGATGCCATGTAAAGGAATACAGGACTTATAATAGGATGTCAGAGATAGGCAATTTTGGGATTGAGCAGGAGAATTCAGGCACAATATTCATAGGATGTTTGAGGGAAGGGCCCAAAGTGTGAAAAAAGAAGGATCAAGGAGAGTCACTAGCCAAGTCCTGTGCCTGATCACCATCACCTGTACTGCCTTTTTGTTAAATTATATTTATAACTATTTTCTGTGTAACCATGCTCCTACTCTCTGTGTATGTGCACACACATCTGCTAGGACAAAAGGTCTTGGGGCCAGATTTTGCAGAGACAAAGGGCCTGAGACACAGGCACTAGAGACAGCCGTGAAATGGGATTTTCCCTGAGCACTGACCCTTAGAACCAAGGGTACGGCTATTCATGTTACCAGTGTTAACACGGGATGCTTGAAAAAGCACTGTGCTCCCGTTTGTGCTAACCTGTGTCTGGCTGGCCACACTTTAACAGTGTTCCTGTCCATCAGCATTTGCCGTGTGGCCTCTCCATGGGCAGGACCCGGAGCCAGAGATGTCAGTCAGCCTCTCCCTTCCGCTGGCCCGGCAGTGAGCTCCTTCCCCAGTGCTGACCACCACCGAATGGGCAGCAGCAGCCACCACACTATGATCACTCCCCCTGGGCCTCCCAATGCAGGTCTAACGAGACAGAGCTGTGACGAGGGGAAGGCTTTGGTGCTGCTGGTAAGCTACGCGCACCACATGAATGCTACAGGCTAGGGGACAGAGTGGCTGGAGAGTTGCCCGGTGGAAAAGGACCTGGGGGTGCCCAGGGAATTGGTTGAGGCACCATCCCTGGAGGTATTTAAAAGACAGGTAGATGTAGTACTTAGCAATATGGTTTAGTGACAGTTTTCATCAGTGCTAGGTCAATGGTTGGACTCGATGGTCTGAAAGGTCCCTTCCAACCTGGGCAATTCTATGGTTCAATGATTTATAGAACAGCTCTATGAAGAACGCAGAGCAAACACTATCCCTCGATTGCAGGCGTCTGGAGTAACCAGCACCTCCAGCCACCCAGGAGAGTGGCAGGGAGCTGCTCCAGCTGCAGAAGGGCTGAGCAGCAACGCTGGCACCGAGCGAGCTGCCAGCCGTCTGCTACAGTCCACGAGCAGGAATGTAATGGGTCTTCTGACAACCAGCCCAAGACAAAGGCTCAATTCCCTCTACGTCCTGCAGTGCCCCTCGTCTCATTCAAGCACATCTCAACAGTTCTTTCCTTCCAGGAAGCTCCCAGATGAGCCAATGAAAACGTTAAAAGGCTTCACATACTCCCTCTTTTGAGCATCTTCCCAATGGTCAAGTAAAATCATATCAACTACAGCATGTCATTGGTTTTCTCCACCAGCTGGAAAAAAACACATCTGTTGCCAAAGCCTGTCAAAAAGCTGGCAGGCCTCCTAGCACTAGTTTGCTTTGAGAATCTCCACAGTCTGTCGTCATCCAGCAGCAGAATCCAAAGCTCGGAGCATCTCAAATGCCACCTTTCCAAGGAACAAGGCCTCACTTTCACCACAGACAGAAACTCAGATGTGTGATAAGAAAAGACAGACTGGTGCTTATCTTTTACTACCCCAGCAAGTTTCTTTTCAGTTACAACAGCATCTAAGAAATCAGGCTTAAGCATCAGAGAATCCAAAAACCTAGTCTATTGGCATTTTCTCTCCAAGAACCCTGCACCCTGTCTCCTTGAAGAAATGTAAATCCAGAGGTGTGAAAGTCACCAACTGGCTCCAGATGAAGTCACCAACTGGCTCCAACTGGCTGGATGGCCGTGCCCAGAGAGTGGTGGTAAATGGAGTTAAATCCAGTTGGTGTCCAGTCACAATTGGTGTCCCCCAGGGCTCGGTGCTGGGGCCGGTTCTCTTTAATATCTTTATCAATGATCTGGATGAAGGGATCGAATGCACCCTCAGTAAGTTCGCAGATGACACTAAGCTGGGCGGGCATGTTGATCTGCTTGAGGGTAGGTTGGCTCTGCAGAGGGATCTGGACAGGCTGGATCGATGGGCTGAGACCAATGGTATGAGGTTCAACAAGGCCAAATGCCGGGTCCTGCACTTGGGACACAACAACCCCATGCAGCGCTACAGGATTGGGGCAGAGTGGCTTGAAAGCTGCCCGGCAGAAAAGGACCTGGGGGTGTTGGTTGACAGCCGGCTGAATATGAGCCAGCAGTGTGCCCAGGTGGCCAAGAAGGCCAACAGCATCCTAGCCTGTATCAGGAACAGTGTGGTGAGCCGGACTAGGGAAGTGATCGTCCCCCTGTACTCGGCACTGGTGAGGCCCCACCTCGAGTACTGCCTTCAGTTTTGGGCCCCTCGCTACAAGAGGGACATTGAGGTGCTGGAGCGTGTCCAGAGAAGGGCTACAAAGCTGGTGAGGGGTCTGGAGGACAAACCTTATGAAGAACGACTGAGGGAGCTGGGGTTGTTTAGCTTGGAGAAGAGGAGGCTGAGGGGAGACCTCATCACCCTCTACAACTACCTGAAAGGAGGTTGTAGAGAGATGGGGGCTGACCTCTTCTCCCTGGTGACAAGTGATAGGACGAGGGGAAACGGGTTCAAGTTACGTCAGGGGAGGTTTAGATTGGATATTAGGAAACATTTTTTCACTGAAAGGGTTATTAAACATTGGAATAGGCTGCCCAGGGAGGTGGTGGATTCACCATCCCTGGAGGTGTTTAAAAAAAGGGTAGATGGGGCACTTAGGGACATGGTTTAGAAGTGACTCTTGTCAGGGTAGGCTAAAGGTTGGACTCGATGATCTTAAAGGTCCCTTCCAACCTCAGCAATTCTATGATTCTATGAGTCTATGATTCTATGAAAAATGATTCGAGAAACTAAGAGTCCCACTAGAAGTGAAAAAGACAACAACTAGGTAAAATAAAGATGCAGTAGACACAGCATTTCATTTAATTTATTTCTGGGTTCAGGTCCTCATAAACCACAGCTCCTTCCTTAACATTTGATAGCAGTAGCGTGGATCAAGAGCATCTGTTGTCCAGCCAGCTAGCCATCAAGGACCCCCTGCATGGCTGGGAACCACCTGCCCAAACGACAGCAAGGTCTTTCACAGAAAAAGAGAAGCGAACTAACGGCAGCGGTGTTGCCTGTATTAATTTTCTGAACTTCCAGAAACAGTATACGATGAAGAACAGCAAGACTGAACGCCGTACTCAGATATACCCACAGGCACAGTACATACTGCTTCAAACCCTTCTCTCAAGTCCTGCACCTGACCTGACACCCAGGTCCAAATGGAACTCCATCATCCTACCTTAGCCTGCACACCAGTGTAAAGGGAGCTATGAAGGACTGCACCTTTCATCTAGTTTACCTGACAGCAGAAGATACCAGAGACAGGAAGACAAGGATTAATCAACACATCAACCACTGTACGCACAGACACACTATATACAAGAGATTTGTCTCCAAAACGAACCTCTCGATCTCAGCAGCCACTAAGTGGGGGCACAATGCGGAAAGCACTGTAGCAGCTGAGCTTGCAAAAAAGTTAGTAATATGTCAAGCACAGAACAACGATCACACAACAAGGTCATTTCTTTCTCAAGGGAGGTTGCTGATGGCTAGCAAGAAGTCAGACAGCACCTTTCAGCCACCTCAGAAATCACCCCCAAAATTTCAGAATCTGTAGAAAAGTACAACCCCTCTGTCTGCCACCCACACAGGACAGAGCTAGTCAGCACTCGGGCAAGTTTCCAGTCAAGGGACTGAACAAAAGCAGGACTGCAAGAACAGTACAAGGTTCTCCTGCTAATCTTGAATGGCCTGACATATCCTCAGGGAAAGGGTAAAGGTGTTTAATCAGAGACCTGTACCCTTTCTCCCATTATCTCTCTTTTCCCCTGTAAGTGCCAGGCTTCACATCCTTGCAAAGTCTTCTGTATGAGGGAACGAAGCAGCAACTGGCAAGAGCTGTACCACCACTGGCGATACCTCCCAAGGAGCCTGCAGGAGAGGAAGCCCAGCATACCCGCGTCTGCTTGGTCCTTTTCTCTCCCTTAGCCATGACAGACGTGCTCATACAGATACCGAAATGGGAACCTGCTTGCTCCCACACCCACAATGATACAGATTCACTCAATAGCTCTAAATGGGTTATTTGCTAAGCATGTTACAAAGATGTCAACAAAGTGTTTATTATAAACTCTTGGCTTATGCAATCACACAGTGTTTTCCTACCCAAAAAAGGTATAGAGAAATCCAGTCAATAGATAGCTATCAACACATGAGAAACTACAGGACCACCTAAGTCTGGGCGTGGTTAAGTCTCTCCCACTAACATGAGCTTCACAAGCCCGACACAGCAATACCGGGATGAAAACTAAAAAGATTCTGCTGCAGCAGAGCACAAGTTTTCCTACAATTCTGTTTGGGTGACTTTTCTGTTTGATCTGTGCAGCTCTCAGGGACAGCAGGCTCTCAGTCCAATCTCTCAGTTTCAGGTCTAATACCAGCCAGTGGCAGGAGTCTAAAAATGAACTGCAAGTGTGTCGCTGCAATCCATCTCTTAAGAAGTTTCTATTCCTAGGAGGCATAGCAGATAATTCTGAAGATACTTGGACAACCTAAGAAAAATAAATTATGCATGCTGAGTGAAAGAAGAAAATAGTGTGTCACATGGGGACAGCAGAAAAAGAGGTTTTTGTCAGGGAGAAAAGCCAAAAGGGACCGAGGCATGCACAAGCCTGGAGAGCCTGTTAGCCTGGGGCTGTCCCTCCTATGACCCCCCTAACCTCATGCTGTAGGTCCTTTCTCTGTGCCTCTCTGCTATGAGACAAGATTCCCCTGTTAAAAGTTTATTTTCAGTTCCTTGCAGAGGCTAAAGCCTCACCTTTGTATACATTCCAAGAGCAACCAGGGGTGTGGTTCCCATTGCAGAGAGGGATTCAGCTCAGGTATTCAGCAACACACTCTGCAACACACCAGGAGACCCACACTTCGATGTACACTCAGCAGCAGCAGGAGAAAGGAGATTGTCATGGCCCCTGCAGCACTTCAGGACAGGAGAGACACGCCTGAAAATGCCCACATTGGTCATACACTGCAGGAAAGAGCAGAGCGATGCCAAGTCTTCTCTTGTGTAAGTCATTCAACCAACAGGAAATAAGTATCTTATGGGACAAGCCACAGTGACCCTCCACCCTCCCCCCCGTCCATCTCCCCCTGCAGCAACTTCACCCTTCAGGTGACCACACGCACGATTCATTAAACATTCCACAAAGAAGTGAACTTTGGGGAAGGTAAACGTTGGGAAGGTAAGCGTTCTCTGTCTAGTTAAAATAGGTGCTCAGTTAAAAACTTCACAGCAGTGTTTAATTTTAAAAGACTACTCTGAACTTCCACAGCAATTACACAATTACCACTACAGAACTTCCTTGTGTATAGGAAAAAATTGCAATCAGTGAACTCAACACAACTCTTTTACATTTGAAGTTTACGTAGGACTAGAACAGAATACAGAATAGTTCAGCTGTAAGGGACCTCCAGGAACCATCTGGTCCCACCGCCCGACCCCTTCACGGCTGACCCCACGCTAACGCACGTCATTAACGGCATCGCCCAAATGCCTCTCCAGCTCTGCCCCGCTCGGGGCATCAACCACCTCTCCAGAAGCCCATGCCAGGGTCTGACCACCCTCTCGGTACAGAGATGCCTCGTCGTGTCCAGCCTGAGCCTCCCTGGGCGCAGCTTTGAGCCGTTCCCAGGCGCCCTGTCCCCGGGTGCCAGGAGAAGAGCTCGGCACCTCCCTCTCCACGTCCCTCCTCAGTGGGCTGCAGGGAGCCATGAGGTGGCCCCTCGGCCGCCTTCTCTCCAGAGGAGACCAGCCCTGAGCCCTCGGCCGCCCCCAGAGGACGGGCCTCCCAGCCCCTCGCCAATCTTGGCTGCCCTCCTCTGGGGACATCCTGGCCCTTCACACCCCTCTCAATCGGTGGGGCCCAGCACCAGCACAGAGCTCCTGGTGGGGCCGCCCCAGCACCGGACACATCGGGGGGACCCCTCTCTGGACTGGCTGGTCCTGCCATGTGTGACACGGTCTGTGCTCAGTTCCAGGGCAGCTGCTGGCTCCAGCTAAGCTGTGCCCACCAGCACCCCGGGCCCTCTCTGTCCGCCTGCTCTCCAGCCACTCTCTCCAGCCTGTACCAGTGCCCGCCATTATTGTCCCATGTGAATGAGCACATTTTCAGTTATATCATAGAATGGTTTGGGTTAGAAGGGACCTTAAAGATCATCTAGTTCTAACCCCCCTGCCCTGGGCAGGGACACCTCCCACCAGTCCACGTTGCTCCAAGCCCCGGCCAACCTGGCCTTGAACCCCTCCAGGGATGGGGCAGCCACAGCTTCTCTGGGCAACCTGGGCCAGGGGCTCACCCCCCTCACACCAAAGAATTTCTTCACAATATCTCGTCTAATTCTCCTCTCTTTCAGCGTAAGCCCATTACCCCCTCGTCCCATGGCTCCCCTCCCTGCTCCAGAGTCCCTCCCCAGCTTTCCTGGAGCCCCTTGAGGGACTGGCAGGGGCTGGAAGGTCTCCGCGGAGCCTTCTCTTCTCCAGGCTGAACCCCCCCAGCTCTCTCAGCCTGCCCTCCCAGCAGAGGGGCTCCAGCCCTCCCAGCATCTCCGTAGTCTCCTCTGGCCCCGCTCCAACAGCTCCGTGTTGTTCTTGTGACGAGGACCCCACAGCTGCACGCAATACTCCACATATATATATATGTATCTCGGTTAGTATAGCTCAGGCTGGGCTGCTGCAGCTGAAATACCACCAAGTAACTCACAACCCCACTCACGCGGCTGCGCTGAGACTCCCCCCCGCCTCCACGACGGCCCCTGCTGACTCGGTAACTCCGGGCACACCCCACCCGGGGCGCTGCGGGCACCGGGCGGGGCTGCGAGCTGCCGTGTGGCTGCAGCGGGACAAAGGGCCGGGGCTCCGGCAGCCCCCGGAGTCGTCGTCCCCCCCCCTCCCCCCCTGCTCCCGGTCCCGCTCCCGCTCCCAGCCCCGGGCCGGGCCCCGACGGCGGCGGAGCCGCCGACGACGCGAGGGCGCCGCTGGGCGTGCCCAGGGCGGCCAGCAGCCTATGGGAGCGGGCGCTGGTGATGTAACGCTTATCGCACCCTGCCATTGGCTGTCTTAGCCGTCCTTCGGGGCGCCGCCCCGCGGCCCCCGCCCGCCCCGGCCCCGGAGCGCTCCCACCGCGAGGAGGGGCGTCTCGGCGCCTCGGGGAGGCAGCGGGACCCGCGCGGCCACCGCAGGCCCCTCTGCCGCCCCACGGCCACTCCGTGCCCGAAACCCGCCGCCCGGGTGCTGCGCGGGGCGGGCGTGCTCCGGCAGTGAATTCTGCCGAAATGCGCTCATTTACGGCAAATCCCGAGCGTTTACACCCGTTCACGCGGACAGCCCGCCCTCCGCACAGCCCCCGTGCGACATCACCACTGCTCGGTGGAAGGTGATAACAAAGAGGCTACAGCTATTAAAAGTAATTCAGAAAAAAAAAAAAGTGACGTTATTACATTTCCAAACGTACATCCAAACTCAAAGCAAGTAGTAAAGAGCGTTAACACCCAGGAATGCCGGACACGCAATCTCACTGTGATCACACGTGCTGTTTTCTCCCCGGAATACCGCATTAAGTCCAAGGTGGCCGCCCAATTCAGCGCCCAGCGAGGTGTTGCTGAGGTAATGGTCCCGGATTGCTCCACGTCCCTTCCCCACGCCGCAGCACCTCCTCCCTGCCCAGGGGCCATCGGGAAGAGCCCATCCACCCGTCACAGGACCCCAGGACCACTGACCCGTCCACCTGCCACATGGCCCCAGGACCACTGACCGGGCACCACAGGGACAGCCCCACACAGGGACAGCGCTGGCGCCGAGACACTTCACTCCGGTGTGCCAGGATGCTCAGAAAGTAAAGCTGTTATTCCTAAGTAAACTTCATGCTGGAACATCTGCAGTGGGAGAGTTTACTCCCAGGAACAGATCTGCCCAAAAGCTGAAGGCAGCAAAAAGAGTATGATGTCATACAGTTAAAGTGTGTGAATGCAACTCCACACGCCAGGGTCTCATCAAGCCACAAAATTAGATACAAGATTAAGAGGCAAAACTGAATTTAACTGCATGATCCCTAGAAGCCCGTGTTCTCCATACAGGCACAAGACCCAGGGCCCACACATGGGGTATCACCCTGTGGGGCAGTGGTGCAGCCTTGACAGGCAAAGGCTTGAGAACCAGAGGCCCCGAGTTTACCACAGGACAGTCAACGATTCATTTTGTGGCCTTCAACAGCCATTCCTCTATCTGCAAGGTGGAACAAAGCTCCTACATTTAACACACAGAGGCAGCTTTTGCCTTCACACCAACCAGCCACTCTCGTTCTCAAGCCAGAAGACAGTAACTTAGCCATGCTGAAATTTTAAGGAACTTCTTGTGTTTGGGTCTTAATTTGTCTGCAGATGGAGAAAAGGAAATCTAAAGAAAACACTAGAGCCTATCAAACCCTACATTTATGTAGAAGAGTACAGAAAAGCCTGGAAGGAAATTTATCTTTCTATGTCAAAATGACTGGTACTAAATAAAACATATTGAAAAGACTACACGAATGAACATCGGCTTTGTTCCCCAACGTTTGCCAATTCAGCACAAGTCACAGGAAAAATCACTTCAGGTTATTGTCAGGATCATATTCTGGAAGCTAGAATTAACACTTCATACAGATACCCTCCCCGTTCCAACCCAAACCATACAGCTTCACCAGAAAAGGCACATTCCTACTACACCATGCTAGGATTTGGCTTATGTTAACAAAACCAAGAGAGCTTTCAAGCAAGCAAAGGTAAGGAACTGCAGGGAATCCTTGACCTTACTTTGACCTCCAAATTTACATCAGAATAAGTGATTCTCTCACCACCACCAGAGTCTGAACTACCCATGTCTACAATAATGGATAAAGCAGACAAACCTCTATGCTCAGCCCTGACTTGGCTGAGAAAAGCTACATCAGCACTTGTGCCGCAGCATTGGAGTTGACGTTTGCTGTCTTTCAGCAACTACCACAGCTTACGCAGCTTGCCCAGACAGCGCAGGTCTTACTGAGCCAACACGAAGCAGAAACCAGTTTGCAGAGACAGCCCCCAATAAGATAAACAGAGCACGGCAAAGGATGGAAAAAGGGAGAAGTCCAAAACAACAAGATCTAATCTACTTCTGTCATCATACAGCAAAATTCTGATACATGCACAGAGCAATGGATGCAAATTGGGCAAGCCAAGAAACAAGTCTGCATGAACTGGCTACTCTTTACCCAACTGAAGGCTTCAAAGCAAACCAAAACCAGGGCATAATCAAAAAGCAGATGAGACTGGGTAACTAGCTGCCTCTGCAGTGGGTACCATTCCCTTCACACTCTCTAACAAACACCAAGGACTATCTAGTCATTGCTCTTCATTATTATCAGAGAAAAAGACCCATGAAACACAAGGCACACAGGAGTGCCAGAGGCACTCCCTGCTCCGCACAGCAACACCACCTGGCCCTGACACCACCGCACAGAGGGGCCGGCAGCACGATGGACACGCAGGGAGAGCGACAGGCGCTGCTCCGGCCTCGGCACTCCGCAGCCCGAGGAGGGACTGCCCGGCAGCTGGCGAAGGGCCATCCATCTCCCTGCGGCCCCGGGAGCATGACGGGCGCTCGGCACCGGGCCCGAGCTGACCCGGGGACAGGTGGGGGGCGGGCAGCCGGCGGGGAGGATGAGGGCCCGGCCGTGGCCCCCCCGACCCAGGCTCCCCTGCGCACCCGGTGCTCACCTCCTCCCGCCGCTTCTGCCAGCGCCCGCACGGCGACTCCTCCAGGATCTCGGACTCGTCCTCACTCTCCTCCTCCTCCTCCTCCTCCGGGGGCGCCGCGGAAGTCACCGGCGCAGACACCGAGGTCATCCCCGGCCCGGACGATGCCGACTCCGGCTTCGAGTCGGAGCCGCCACTCGGCACCTGCTTGGACTCGCCCTCCGACATACTGCGGTCGCACAACCTGCGGGCCAGAGGCGTGGGCCGTGAGGCGCGGTGCGGCGGCTGTAAGGCCAGGCCAGGCCCGGCGGGCCGGACCGGGCCGCGCCCCGGGCCTGTCAGCGGGGGCTGCGGCCCGCGCCCGCTGGCAGCGCCGAGCCGCGCCGGTTCCGGTCCGAGGCAGCAGGCAGGACAGGGAGGGGGGGAACGTGGGGGGGGTCACGCACTCACCGGGCTCACCCGGCGCCTCCCGGTCCCCGAGCGCGACGCTGCTCTACCGAGGGGCCGCCGCCAACCGCCGCGCTGCGTAACGCGCCGTCCGGGGCGGGGCCTGCCGCGCCTCGGCCAATCAGAGCCCGGAAGCGTGCCGTCAGCCTCCGCAGTGGCCGGTGGGCGGGGCTTCGCCGTACACAGCGCCGTAGAGGGCGCCCGCGCGCGCGCTGTGTGAGGGGCCGTGCGGCGGGGCGGGGGGCGGGGACACTTGGCCGTGTGCGCCAGCCAATGAGAGCCCGGAAAGCTGCCATCAGCCTCTGCTGATTGGCCGGTGGGCGGGGCTTCGTTTATATAAGCGGGGGGGGGGCGCGGTGGGGCGCGCGCGCAGAGCCCGGCAGTGTCTGAGGCGTGGGGGTTAGTACGTGCTTTCTGGCCCGGCGGCTCCGGGCGCCAGCCCTGGGGCCCGGCGTGGCGGGGCCGCCGCCCCGCCACGGGTAGGCGGGGGTACCGCCAGTCCTGAGTCCCCTGTTCCTCTTCCCCAACACACGATGGGCGCGCTCCAAGCGTGGCTGCCTGGGGCCGCCTCCGTCTCCCCGGCCGGCAGGGCCAGCTGGCCCACCTAGGGCAGCTCGCAGCCAGAGGTGGGCAGCGCCGGGCCGGGCCCGAGCACTGCTGACACGGGGATGGAGGGAGCAGCGGCCGATCCCCACGGGCCCGGGTCCGCCTGTCGGAATGCGCTCCCGGCCCCTGGTGCCGCGCTAGCCGCCGCGCGTCTCTATGGTAGGCGCTTCCGGCCCATGTGCGGCAGCCGCGCGGGCAGAGCGCCGTCCCCCCGCGGCGACGCTCTAGCCCGCGCTTCCGGCCGCGCGACTTCCGCTCGGCGGCTCCTCGGTGGGAGGTTCTGCCGCCTCGCCGGGCCGTTCGCGCCGCCGCCCGCTCCGCTCCCTTCCCGCCGCCGCCCCTCCGCCCAGCGCCGCCGCGCCGCGAGCCGGGTCCGCCGGCGGAGGCCGCCGCGGCGCCATGGGCGCCTACCTGTCGCAGCCCAACACGGTGAAGAGCTCGGGGGACGGGGCCGGGCTCGGGCCGCGCCCGCTCCACTTCGGCTTCAGCGCCATGCAGGGCTGGCGCGTCTCCATGGAGGTGAGCGGGGCACGGTGGGGCGGCTCCCTTCTCCCCCCGCCCTTTCCCGCTGTCCCTGCCGGCGCCCAGCGGAGGGACGGGGCGTGCGGGCGGTCCTCGCCGAGGCCGCGGTGCCCCCGCCGCCGGAGCGGGAGGGGCTGCCTGCCCCGGTGCTGCCGTGGCCTGGCCGGTGTCCCCTGGGCCGCCGCTTGCCCCAGCTGGCCCGCTCACCCGCCGGTGAGTCGCCCCCCGAGGCGAGGGGGCAGCGGTGCCTCGTCGGGGCCTCTCCGGGCATGCACAGCCCGGGAAACCGCGGCTGGGAACGAGATACTAAGGTTAAAAAGTGGCGGCAAGGACAGCGTAGTGCTTGGGGTGCATGAAAGCAAATGGAAAATCCTCGGCTGAAATCCCTGCTTTTTTTTCCAGGCAGAAACGAAGCATCAGTCTCTTTCTATTCTCTCTCTCCCTGTCCTTGTTTTTTTTCTAGGCAAATTTATTGGAGAAATTCTCAGTGATACCTGCAGTCTCCTGTAGCCAGGCCTGGCTTTACCATCCTGTTAGCTGGGCTTGTTATGTGGCAAATGAATTATCACAAGATGAATATCTGGGTGCAGGACACGGGTGTTTGCCCACGCTTCTCCCGGTGGGGAACTTTGCTGGAACTTCTTTGTAAAGCTGCTTATGTAAGGGTGATGTTGAGCTGCTGGGACTGCTCTGCCTGGCCAGCAGTCACTCCTTCTTTGAATTTATCACCCTCTGTGAGCACCATTAATGTGCAGGTTTATTTTCCCTTCCAGGCAGCCAGCAAAGAGGCTAAATTAGATAAATATTAATATTGGTCCCTGCAGTTCCCCCCCCGGGTACATCTTCTCTGAACACGGTAAAACAGCCTTCTTGTTTGTAGTTTGGAGACAGGGTCCCATTCAGGCTGACAGGGATTGATTTTTTGCAAATATAGTTTCATAAGCCATGCTCTCAGATACTTTACAGCTACTGAAAAGTTACAGCAGTCTCAATGGTGATAAAACTGCAACCAGGTGTTTCCTCCTTTCTGTGTGCATCAGAACTTTGTGAAACCATGGGCTCTGGTCTGCAGGGTAGAAGGGGCAGGAGAACTGATGCTTGTGCTCTTGAGACAGACTCAGAGTATGTGTGTGTTTAGCTGGCTGTGACTGAGGGTGTCGCAGCTTGTCCCTCCTGGTGACCTCTGGAGGGGTGAAATGGTGGCACAGAGACATTGCTGGAACATTGAGGTGATGCGCAGTATAATCTCTGCAAGGCGATTAGCTCGTGTGTAAGAGGCTGAATGCAGGTAGTGTTCTGGCATCCTTGGTGCACAGAGGCTGAAAGCATTTTAAAGAGGTGGGCTTGGGTGAGGGAAAGCAGAGAGCTGCCCCTATTTATAATGCTGATGGGCTAAAGTAGTCCTCCCACAGGTGGGACATTGGCTCATAATTTCACTTATTTGAGGTCTGTTCTTGCTGTTGTTGACCTTTATGGACATTGGGTGAGGCCCAGAGCTTGCAGCTGTGTTTTCTGCACTAGCTTATCTCCCTGTTGGCAGAAACAATGCTGAGGCCATTGGTGTGGACGTGTTTTAGCTGTGTTATCACAAGAAATGAGAAGACAGCAGGAGCGCTTCTGTTACAGGTTGAACCTGCTGGAAATTCTTTCTAAGTCTGTGATGGGAGAGAGATCACCACGACACATGTATTGTTTGACATACAGCTGAGCAGAAGTTCTTCTGCATTCCCCACTTGCATGGGGAAGTGGTGTTCTCCAGGGCTCGGTGTTGGGGCCGGTTCTGTTTAATATCTTTATCAACGGCCTGGATCGAGTCAGGGAATCGAGGGGATTGAGTGCACCCTCAGTAAGTTGGTGCAGGAGTGTTGATCTGCTGGAGGGTGTAGAGAGGGGGGGGGGTCAGTCTCTTCTCCCAAGGAACAGGCCATGGCACAAGAGGAAATGGCCTCAAGTTGCGCCAGGGGAGGTTTAGGATGGATATTGGGAACAATTTCTTCCTGGAAAGGGTTGTGAAGCATTGGAAGAGGCTGCCCAGGGCAGTGGTGGAGTCGCCATCCCTGGAGGGATTGAAAAGCCGGGCAGACGTGGTGCCGAGGGGCGTGGGGTAGTGGTAACTTGACAGTGCTGGGTTAATGGTTGGGCTCGATGATCTTAAAAGTCTTTTCCAACCAAAACAATTCTGTGAATCTGTTTTCTTGCATTCCAGTGCTATGTGTTCCTCTCTGTGTCTCGTCTTGTGTTTTTACCTTTTCTTCATGTTTAGTTGTACTTTTGCTCCTCTGCAAGGCTTGGAGAAAGTTCTGAGCAAATGTTTAGGCTTTAGTTATGGATTATGTTAGTGAAGCCAGTCAGAGTGTGTGCAAGTGGTAGGACACAGGCTTTTTTGGGTAGCAGAAATTTGTGTAAAAGAGTGGTCTGTTGTCTTTAACTTACGTTTTAGGAGCCCCCAAGTGAGGTAGGTGTGCAGGGGCCTTAAGAAATACTACAATAAAAATCCATTCTTAGTCCAGAGGAGTTGCTTTGTGTATATGGCAGTGTTTTGGGCAGATGAGTGACTCAAAGGATACGGATACCAAAAAATAGTGTTAGGTACTACGAGCAAATAAGAAAAGAGAAAAAGCTGAAGACGGCTTTATGGTACAGAGAGGAGTGCTCTGGGATACAGTGAAAGGTGCAGGAGGCATTTTGGAGGTGGATGGTTGGTATCTCTGAGCTCTAGTGCTCTTCTGACTCCGTCTCCAAGATGAGACACCAACAACCCCTGTGCAGCTTCATTTCATCCTGGGCTCAGAAAAAAGTCCTTGTTTGGGTGGGTTCAAAATATGGATATTTGTCAAATTAATTCTCAGTTTTAACTTGTTTGCTAATTTCAACTGAATTTGGTGTTTCACCAAATTTCAAGCATACTCATTTTCAGTACTGCTGTAGCAACCACTGAGGTAGCTGGGGGAGTCCTAGAATCGTGCCGCCCTTGAGGGGAAGCCTTGATAGCAGAAAGCTGGTATGGAGGGGGTTGCTGGCATCCAGGCTTCGTGAGCTCTTGCTCGATCTGAAGAGGATGAGATCCTGGTTACTTGGAGGACAATGGCTGCAGACAGCTTACCAGCTCTACTTGTAGCTGACAGCCCCTTCTCCTGGCAGCACAGGGTGGTCTTGGTGGTCAGTTGGGTGCTCTCTGGGCTGCTCTCAGTGTTGAAAATGCCAGGGACTGGTGTGCAGCCCGGCTGGTGGAACCACCAGCACTCGAGCTCAGAGCAGCATAGGACAAGCCCTGTGTGTGGCATGGAGCTGAGCCCTGTCCTGCCAACGTGACTGCAGTGAGGACGAGTTGCGGTCGGTGCTCTACAAATGGAGAAAAGAGACTCTTTTGGCTGCCAATATTGGGTTTCCTCCCCAGCAGCATTTGCATTACTTGCTCTAATTAAACTGCTCTTTAGTCACCTGGGACTTATCCCAGTTACTTTGTTGTGGTTTTGCCGTCTCGCTAAATTCTGTAAATGCTCTGAAAAGTGAGCATAAAAATGTTGACTTTTTGCTTATTCTTATTTTCATTTACTATCTGCAGTGAACTCTTTGGTTAAATTGCCAACATTATAATTCAGAATCATTTTTTTCATTTTGAACTAAGTTTGTAATTGGTATGTTCAGATATTGTTTTCATCACGGTGTCAGGAGTTTTGTTGGACTAAGTGCTGCATAAACCCAGAACCTCTCTTTTTCTGTTTTTGATAGAAATTGCACAGCAATGTAGTTCTCTTCTTATAAGATTGTAGGACTTCCGAGGGTGAAAAGCTCTTATCCAAGGAGTCCTACAATAAAAAAGTAAAGGAGCTCAACAGTTGCTTGGCTGAGCAGCAAATGTAGCTCTGTGTGTATATAGAAATTTTGGGTTATGGCTGGCAATATGGACACATGCAAATCTTGGACCCAGCTATCTTGAAGTAAGCACAGGGTTTTGGGGCAACTGTAGCACATTTAACTTTGAGGGGATGAACTTGAACCACAGCAAAGAGACTAGATCACATTTTTTAGAATATCCCATGATTGCTCTTGAACAAAAGCACATGGGGTGTAGTCAGGCTGTAATTTGGTAGGTTAGGGCTTGAACTTTAAGGAAAGTTACATTAGTTGGGCAGGGGAAGGGTTTAAGAGCAGATTCAGTCCATCCATCGGTTCTAGGCTTTGCACTGGAATAGCTGAGTTGGGTTTGGTTACCCATA
The DNA here is from genome assembly GCF_028500815.1 of Rissa tridactyla. NCBI lineage: Eukaryota > Metazoa > Chordata > Aves > Charadriiformes > Laridae > Rissa > Rissa tridactyla. The sequence continues at coordinate 127,436,566 of NC_071468.1, read as the reverse complement.
GGCTGATAGAGGCCAGGCGTTTGGGTGTAAAATCCAGTGGTGCCTTCTTCAAAGTCTGCTGTTCCTGTGAGACCTTGCGGAGAGAAGGGTTGCTCAGTGTATATAGCTTATATGTTGTTGATCTTTGTAGTTTGGGAGCACGCACAGGGAAAGGCTGGAGGCAGTTTGATATTTCCGCCCAAAATGCCCCAGGACACACCATCCCTCCAGTTTGTCCCCGGAGATTCTCAGAGTTTCTGGACAGTTGACAGAACCAAGACATATGTCTTACCTTAGGAAGTGATACCTGGGCTTGTACTTTGGTTTTTGCACTGTTAGGTGACTAGTTGCTTGCTTGTCCTTTGCTTCACTGCTTAAGAGGCCCTCGAGAGGCCAGCCTTTGTGACTTGCTTGTCAGGTAGCCATGCCTGAGGCAAGCAGTGCCTTCATGGAGCATCCTACGTGGCAAGAAGAGCAGGAAGGAGCCTTTGTCCCAAGAGAAGGTTGGTTGTTCTCACTGGATATGGTAGTCCTGTGTCCTGCAGGGCTGCCTTTCATCGGGCTGTTGGGATAGACAATTGCTGTTGCCTGCAACCATATTCACCAGGACAAGCAAAGGCAAACCCTCATGGTTGAAGGCATGAGGTCAGGAGGCTCCATATTTGACCTTTTGGCTTCATCATCAGGGCATCACAGTGGCTTTTCAGTTTGCGTGACTCTTGTTTGGCAAGAACTGGGGAAGAGAGCATCTGTGGGAATGGCCAGACTCCATAGGTGACCCTCAGCTAGTTGCGCTTGTCTGTGTGGGGGAAGTTGCCAGTGTACCAGTATAACTTGTATTTCTGTAGTTACACTCGGCTAGACGGCCCACAGCATTACAGCAGTTTGTACACTGCAGCACAGCTTGCTGCCTCGTGTTCGCTAAGGACCGTGAGCTGCTACGGTAACGCAGGCATTACAAGTGAGCAGAGGGATTTGATTGTGGCTTGAGCTTGGGCATATCTAGAGGATATGTACTGAGGATCTGAAGGGGTTTCCAGTACGACCTCATGGTGACAAGGATGTGTTACTGCTCTAGCACAGAGCACCATAACATTAAAGATCCGTGCCCTGTTTTTGAAGAAGGGTGCGCACCAGGTAAGCTTTCAAGCATGAGAGGAGGCTTTCTTACTGTTCTTGCTCTCTCTCCAGATTGGAGAATCCCCGTGTCAGTGCTCATGGCCTCCCTGCTCCTTTCTCCCACTTCTCTGCAAGGTCTAGTGCTATCCACATCATTGCAGACTTCTGCTCTCTCTCTTTCAGGATGCGCACAACTGCATACCCGAGCTGGACAGTGAAACAGCCATGTTCTCAGTCTACGATGGACACGGAGGTAACTGCATCCCGTTCTCTCCTGAGTCCTTCGGTGTGCCTCCTCCAGGCTGCTCAGGGGCTGCTGGGGCAACCATCTGTCTGTCGTTAGAAATCGTACTTCTCGGGAAGCAATTTCTTTGATAGCTATCATTGAAATTTTCTTAGGGTTTCTAGAAGGAAGGTCTTGGGTTGATACAAAATTGAAATGGGATTTGCATCCCATCTTCTAAAACTTTTAAGAATGACTTTTTTTTTTTTTGGTGGGCAAGCTGGACAAATAGTCACAGAAGAGTGGCAGTAAGAAAAACTGCATGAGATTGGACTGAAGGTCTGACTTTAGTCAGTATATTCTGGTGGTTGCCAGTACTGGTTGCCCCAGGAAAGAGTGGAGGAAACAGACCAGGCAGATCCATTCCCTGACACCTTCCCAGTTGCCATTCCCCGCTTAAGGGCTCCTTGAGCTACAGGTTGTGGCCATTCGATCTTATAGACACACTCGAGTCTTCTTGACGCCTTCATGGATTTGTTTAATTGCATTTTAAAACCATGTTTATATGTTTGGTAATTATTTGCTTAGGATGTTTTATATAGAACTTAATTTATTATTTGAAAAAAATACTTCGATCTAAATGTGCTGCCTGATAATTTCACTCAGTATCCCAACACTTATGAGAAATCAGTGAATAATCACTCCGTTAGCACTTTTCACTTCCATAATTTTGGATTCTATGTCCTTTCTTGCAGTCAGAAGAGTCCTAGACTTGTCTCTGGTCATGCAGCCGAATGTGTACTGTTAAATTAGGGCAGGACCCATTTTCTGTCCCTGAGGTCAGTTGGCGCAGTCCGGCCACATTGATGCCGTTAAGCTCTTAGCGTTTAGCACAGTGTGCCTGCATCCAAACTGGCTGTTGGTCCCTGCTTCCTACTAGATCCTGAACTGTGTCCAGAATTTATGGGAGGCTAACTAGCTTATGCCAAAATCACACCGAGGATCATTCTAGTAATTTTTAGCGTAGGTGATGAAATGCCTGGGCTGTGGAACTCATTAAGCTACTGCTGTTGGACGCATCCATGGATTCCAGACATTATATTGTACCACAACTCTGATTATATATGTCCTTTTGTTTGGACATGGTCCAGTTCTGCAGCATGCTTTTAGTTAAACTGACTAGAGCTGCCTATAGCTTTCAAGTTACAGATATAACATGAATTTATTGTGATGTGTTTCCTGCTTTGTTCTCAGTTTCTTTCATAACAATTCCTAACATGTTAACTGTTTTGGTACAAATAAACTGTTATCTGACATTTTTAGAACTCTGTCCCCGATTTCTTCCAGATCTTTCCTAAGTGGTATTAGGTGGGTTTGAGTCCATCCAATATGCATATGGAGGCTGGTTGTCTTTTCTGTTTTTCATGTTCTTGTCTTTGTCAGTGAGGAATTTCATCTGCCAATGTAACGTAAAAGTGCAAGATCCTGGTGTTAAATTTTGCAGATTATTTTAGTTTTGATCATCCCAAATGATCCATCGCTTCTTTACTGACCTATTTTTCAGATTATTTATGTAAATATTGGACAACATAAGTCTTCAAGGAGCTCTCCCAGTGGCCATCCTCCATTTTTAAAACTGTCTGCTTCTATCAAACCTTACTTCTTTTCCCACGGCAGCTTAATATATAAAGCATTTGATGATTTATTTGAAAGCTTTTTGAAAATCTATATGGAGTATATCAACTACACTGCCTATTTCCTCCTGCTCATTGACTCTTTGAAAAAACGTTGACCAGTTTGTGACATTCTCTGCTGTATATTTAACCCCTGCCCATTCTACCATATGTATCCATGTATCTGCTAATTCTCTTTATTACAATCTCTACAGTTTGCCGTGTTCACATACCGGATATGCTGGTCTTTAGTGTTGTGAATCCAGTTTCCACCACTCTGAGGCTTTTTAGTTTATTTTTTGGTACCGTCTGCATGCCTTTCGTTTCTCTGATAGTGGAGCAGATTCAAGTGGAAGGTTACATACTATAGTTCATAATTTCTTGCTTTCCTTTAGAACTGAGTTATCGAATTCTACCAATTTGTAAATGTGAGTTTAAGACCTTTTTTTGCAATAGTCCTTATTAAACAGGTCAGCCTGGGTAGGTAGCTCATTAGTAGCTGCTCTTAAAAAGATATAGTCTTCATTTGAAGCATTTAGATTAAATCTTTTGATGAACTTCATCTTGGAGTGTGCAGAGACCTGAGTGGAGCAATTGCTGATATCCTGAAGATTATCTTTGAGAACATCGGGGTGATGGGTTGGTTTTGAAAGGCAGAGAAGGACAAAGGAAAAAGGATATAGGGGTTTAGCAACTATTCAACTTAATATTATTTCTTGCAGAAATTCAGAAACCATTTGTAAGCATCTAGCAGATAAGAAGATAAGTAGCACCAAGCAAAAACTGGCCAAGAATGAAGAATATCAAACCAATCTATTCTTCTTTCAGATCAGCGTGTTAGTTTCTCAGCTAACAGGAAGGTGTATTTCATGTATTGGGTTTTAGAAAGACTTTGGGCACTTTTACGACATTCCCGTTAGTGTAAGACATGAAGTAATGTGTCTTGTTTTCTTTAAAATACAATAGGAAAGATGCAAAATAGACATCAAGGAAAGGCACTAATCAGAATGGCAAAGCACTGGTGTGATTTTCTAACTTGTGTCTTAGATTTCCAGTGGTTCAATCTCTACAGCTCTTCCTAGACAAACCTTTTCAGGTATAATTGAACCTGGCTCTGAAGGTCAACTTCTGCCTATCCCTACTTTTATATAATTGTATTGATGCATTAGTTCTTTACTTTGAAACAGTTCCTCAGGCCTGTCCCATGTAAAAGAAGTTTTTAGGCTGGGGAATCTCTCTAAGCTTTATTAGCTGCCAGTGCAAAGAATTAATTTAGCTTTTCTTTTATAGCTTGCTCATCTATCAAGTTTAAACTCTCCAGTAAGCTTCCTGCTCCAGGCAGGTTGGGAAAAGTTTTTATTATTGTATTCCTTGAAACAGGGGGGTGGTGGTTGTTGTGGTTTTGTTTTGGTTTGGTTTTTTTCTTCATATTTAGCTTTCTATTTCACTTACCAGTTTTTCTTTTACCTTTTCTCCCTGTGGACAAGACTTCCAGTTTTTGAAAGATGCTGCTGGTTTTTACATTCTAATAGCCTTCCCCAGTTGCCTGTTTACTTGCCCTGGCCTCCTTGCCCCCAGATCTTGGAGAATGATATATGGGTACCCTGCGCCTCCAGTATGGCGTTTCTGATCAACCTCTGTTGCTGTCTACCTGTGCTTTATCCTTTTAGCTGTTTAACGTGTCCTCATTGACACTCCACCTTCTCGGAGGTCAATGTTATCATAGTGAGGTTTTCTTTTTGCTCCTACCAGGGTGTTTAATTTGCATACAGCAAGTCCTGTTGTATTTTTTTTCCGGTTTGTACGCAGAGTAATGGATCTCTCTTGTCCTGTTCTTGGTCACCTTGCCTTCTGTTCTGCCTTAGCATTCTGCCTCCCTGTCGTGGGAGTTAATACTCTGTTTTTAAAATTTTTCTTTTTCTGTTTTGGCACAGTGTCTCAGTCCACAGGGATTCTGTAGTATCTGTTGTTAGCTAGTTTATTTGTTATTTGATGCTAAGCTTTCTCTATTTTATATTAGAATGGTGTGTATGTGTCTAAATACAGATCAAACCTTTGAGTGGGATCTACTTTCGGCCTTGTGAAGGTGAGATAGGATGGGGTTCTGCATGTGCATGCACTGGAAAAGATTTGATCTAGGAACCTGTGTCTCTGGAGGCCTTTTCCTTGGCTCGGATTCTGCCCTGAGGCTGCTGCGCGTTCTTGTCTTCACATGTTGGATTCAAGCCTGTGCTCCTGGAGATAGAGAGATCATATGGCAATGAGACTGCATGTACTCTGGAGCCAGCCTTGCCTGAAATATTGAAATAAATTGATCATCTGAATGTGACTCCTGCTTTTAAAACTGAATCAGGTGTAGGTTTTGGCAGTGGCATCTAGAAATGTGCTCTGAGACTTGACCTTTCCCATGTACGCTTTCACCTTTCTGCATGGGTCTTTCAGACATCAGAAAACTCCACATGCTCTTTTGCAAACAAAAACAGTCTCTTTTTATAAAAAGTACACACTCTGGAGAATCCTCCAGATATTTACTTTTTCACTGAATTCCGTGTTATGTGTTAAATATCTTACTTTAGCCTCCTGAAGACCTTCATGCTACTGCATCTGTGTTGCGTTATGCAGGAAACGCAGCTGAGGCTCTGGCATTACTTAGCTGGATGCCGCTCCTCTAGAAAACATTAATAAAATGATTCATGGAGGCTCTGAGAGTTTTATGGTGGGTTTCACACCGGAAACACGGAAGGTGTGATCCCGGATGCATTGTTGTTTGTGTGTTGTGGTTGTAGCTGAGTAATTGTATTCTCTGAGTGTTCACTGCCTGAAGGCTTTTGGAGTCCCCAGCAGCTGAAGGCACTCCCACCCATGGGTACCAGCGCCTGCTTTTATACCTCTGCTTCTCCTCTGTCCCGCTTCTCGGGGAAGTGTGAAGAAGTGGCAGTTGCATTTGGTGAGGTTTTCTTTTTCCCTTGCTCTCCTAAAACTGTTGGTGCCAGACCTCCCATTGCACTTTAAAATGCATTTTGGAGTGTGTAGAGCCTTGTCTGGAAGGTAAAAGCAACAGACTTCATTTCTCCCCTTTGGGAGATTGTCCTGTGGTCTTGCCCACCTTGGTGAGGGGAAGAGCCTGCAGGGCAGTTCTTCACTCTTACCGTGCTGTGCTGTGTTGTGCTCATGGACTCATCCTTCTCTTGCTTCAGCAAGTCCAGCTGTTAACCCAGCACTGCCAAGTTACCACTACCCCGTGTCCCTCAGCACCGCGTCTGCCTGTCTTTTCAATCCCTCCAGGGATGGCGACTCCACCACTGCCCTGGGCAACCTCTTCCAATGCTTCACAACCCTTTCCATGAGGAAATTGTTCCCAATATCCATCCTAAACCTCCCCTGGCGCAACTTGAGGCCATTTCCTCTTGTGCCATGGCCTGTTCCTTAGGAAAAGAGCCCAACCCCCCCTGACTACCCCCTCCTTTCAGGGAGCTGCAGAGAGCGAGAAGGTCTCCCCTCAGCATCTTCTTCTCCAGGCTGAACACCCCCAGCTCCCTCAGCCGCTCCTCATAGGACTTGTGCTCCAGACCCCTCACCAGCTCTGTTGGTGATAACGAATGGTAATAATGAATGCCCCCCATCTGTCTGCATGTCAAAGATGAGTTCCTTGAGCCAGTTCAGTTTCGCTGGCTGTTGTGGCAGCGATGTGCTCTGAGGTAGTTACTGACTCAGCTTGTAAAACCTGTTAGATGTCACTGGGACTGCAGTGCCAGCCGCTGGACCTGAGGTCCCTGAGCTGGGCCAACAGCTGCCTCCTGTGCACCAGAGGGACACATGCCTGTTACATCCGAGGACTCATTTTGATGGATTGTCTTCCGCAGACAGAGGGCTCCAAAGGAGAATCTTGTTCTTCTAGATGTTTTGGTTATAACCCTAAGTGAGCACCTTTGTGTCCTCTGAGCAAGGGAGACAGGGCACGGGCACTGCCAGCTGCGCTCACTGCCCTGCTTTGAGGTTGAGCGGCAGCCGAGGAAGAGGGAAGTCAGGGAGCCTGCAAAGGGTCCTCTGTGAAACTCCATCACTCTGCGGCACAAACGTCTGTTGAGAGGTCTGTGCTGGAGCTACGTGCGAAGCAGCAAAGGTCTCTTGTCTTCTGTGGCACCTACAAATTCTCTCACAGTAACTTCTCTTTGGGTAGCAACAGTCAGGCACGTTGGAGATTCACGGGTCACTATTTAATCTCAGCGTCCCTGTTTCAAAGAAATGGCTTGTTTAACTGCCAAGGCTTTTCATACTGGGGCTGGCTTCCCGCTCCTGTGGTGACAGAACGAGATCCTTCCCTATGGCGCTGCTTCGCACGGCGCTGCCAGACCCGTGGACAACATCTCCCTGCAGGCCGTGCCCCAACCCCACGTCCAGCCTCTCGCCAGGGAGGCACGAGTGCCGCAGAGCTGTCAGTGGATTTATATGATCATAGAATCGCAGAATGGTTTGGGTGGGAAGGGACCTTAAAGACCATCTAGTTCCAACCCCCTGCCACGGGCAGGGACGCCTCCCGCTAGACCAGGTGATCAAGCTACTTGTTGCTGTGAAGAAAATCCCTCGTTCCCTAGCTGTGGCAGAAAGATTCCAACGTTGGGTCATCCTTTCCATCTGGTGGGTGATCGGGTGTCCACGCTGGTATTATTAGATCTGTCAGCTGCTTCCAGGCAACGCGGAGTGGCTGCCGCCTCTGCAGACCCCGCCGGGCAGGGATGGGCCCTGCCGCTGCTCCCTTCTCCCCTCCTGGTCCCAGCAGGCCGCTGTGGCCGGGTCTCTCCTGCCACAGCAGCTGCCTGGTACGAGCGATGGGGGCTTCTACCTGCCCCGTTCCTGCTTCGTGCTTGTGCCAGACCGTCAGGGAAGCCTCTAAAGAGCTGCAAGGTGCAGCATGGCTGGCGTGCAGGTCACCCACCCGTGTCCCTGCCGTATGCTCCGGATGGTGCAGCTCAGTGCCCCACGGAGACTCAAAATGAGAGGAGGGAGAGGTGTCAGCGCCGTTGTGCTGCTCCAGATCGGGCTGGCAGGAATGACTGCAGGTTGGAAAAGAAGCTGGAGGAGATGGCAGCTGCCCCCTGTGGTGACCGGCAGTCATGTCAGCAGCCTCCTGGGCCTGTTCCTGATTTGGGATGAGATATTCCTGCAGTTTTCCTAGTCTTTCTTTTTCTTGGACTGCTGAGGCATGCTCAGTGCACCACCTTGCTTGCTGGTTGAGCCTTTACATGGGAGTGTGTCGCCATGGCATCTGGGTCTCGACCAGGGTGCCAGCCAAGTCCTGGAATCCTGGGAACAGCCCTGCCTGCGGTGGAGCCCTGCATCCAAACACTGGGAACAGCCCTGCCTGTGGTGGAGCCCTGTGTCTGGACAACGGGAACAGCCCTGCCCATGGCGGAGCCCTGTGTCTGGACACCGGGAACAGCCCTGCCCATGGCGGAGCCCCGTGTCCCTGCACCAAACCGCCCCGGTGTCTTTGGGCCAGGCTGGTCCACTCCATCCGTGTCGTACACACGAGGACATCACAGCTGCTGGTGTTCTCTGCAAGTTCAGGGCCACTGTTTTATGGCCTCCTAAGTTAACGCTCTAAGTAAAAGCAGCCTAAATAAAAGGATGCACATAGTGTGCTCCTGGACTCTGTTGCAGGACCATCTTACAGAGTGTTTGGATCCCCTGGGTCATTTTCTGACATGGCCCAGGACTCCGCACACATGTTCCTTGATGACCATACTTCTCCGAGCAGCCCCTGCTCACTCCCCCCAGCTCATCCAGTGATCTGGAGACTGTCATTATTCACTCTGTCTATAATTTTCTCATAGAAATTTTTTTTTATTTTGGCTCTTCGATAAAAACGTTACCATACCATCTGGAGACAGTCCTTCAAGACTGCATATAAACACATCTTCCCCTGTGATTCTTTGTTCAGTTTCATCTCGTGACTGGTAGTTGGCAGTTCTTTAATCTATTTAGCAAGTGCCATCTTGAAAGTTTAACTTTTTAAGCAAAGTGATGACATATACATACATGTATATGTAAATTATATATAATATACAACTTATATACCTTACCTAAATCTGTTACATCACCATATTTAATCAGGCAAAATCATAGTATATTTAGGAGCAGATGTTGAGTTGGATTGGCGAGATCTGCTTCCGTAAGCCCATGTCAACGGACATTAATTGTCAGACCTCTTCATTTGAGATTCTCCAAGGGCCAACCAGTCTTTTGTTTTTCTGCCTGTTTTCTGTGATTGTCAGTTCACCTTGGTATTCATAGAATCATAGAACCATAGGGTTGGAAGGGACCCCTGGAGACCATCCCGTCCAACCCCCTGCCAGAGCACGGTCACCCAGAGCAGGTGGCACAGGAACGCGCCCAGGCGGGGTTGGAATGTCTCCAGAGACGGAGACTCCACCACCTCTCTGGGCAGCCTGTGCCAGGGTTCTGCCACCCTCACAGGAAAGAAGTTCCTCCTTGTCCTATGCTCAAGTTTGTGCCCATTACCTCTTGTCCTGTCTCCGGGCACCACTGAAAAGAGCCTGGCCCCATCCTCCTGACACCCATCCTTTCAGTATTTATAAGTGTTGATAAGGTCCCCCCTCAGCTGTCTTTTTTCCAGACTGAAGAGACCCAAATCTGTCAGCCTTTCTTCATAAGAGAGGTGTTCCAGTCCCCTCATCATCTTGGTAGCCCTTTGCTGTCCCCTCTCCAGCAGTTCCCTGTCCCTCTTGAACCGGGGAGCCCAGAACTGGACACAGTGCTCCAGATGTGGCCTCACCGAGGCAGAGTAGAGGGGGAGGATGACCTCCCTCCACCTGCTGGCCACACTCTTCTTGATGCCCCCTAGGATGCCATTGGCCTTCTTGGCCACAAGGGCACATTGCTGGCTCATGGTCATCCCGTTGTCCACCAGGACTCCTAGGTCTCTTTCCACCGAGCTGCTCTCCAGCAGGTCACCCCCAACCTGTCCTGGTGCAGGGGGTTATTCCTCCCCAGGTGCAGCACCCTACACTCGCCCTTGTTGAATTTCATAAGGTTCCTCTCTGCCCAACTCTCCAACCTGTCCAGGGCTCCCTGGATGGCGGCACAGCCTCCTGGTGTGTCAGCCACCCCCCCCAGCTTTGTGTCATCGGCAAACTCGCTGAGGGTGCACTCTGTCCCCTCATCCAGGTCACTGATGAATATATTGAAGAGGACTGGACCCAGTACTGACCCCTGGGGAGCACCACTCGTCACTGACCTCCAACGAGACTCTGTGCCCTTAATCACCACCCTCTGAGCTCTGTCTTTCAACCAGTCTAGCCACCTTACTGTCCATTCATCAAGCCCACTTTTCCTAAGCTTCCCTATGAGGATGCTGTGGGAGACCATGCTATGTTCCCTTTCAAGTTCTTATTAAAATGCTAGGGTCACTCCTATTTCTCTCTTAGATCACTTATTTTTCTGTGATCTTCCTTTTTTTTTTTTTTTTTTCCTCCCCTCTTCCTACCACTCCGCATTTTTAAGAGCACGGTCAGAACAGAGCTCAGTCTCTTTGTTGTCTAGAGCCGCAGTATTGAACTTTTTGCAGTGCTATTTTAACAGAAATGTTTTGCAAGGTTTCTGTTCTTTGTCAATGGCCACTTGATCCCTTCTCTGCAGGCACATTTGAAAAATCCCTTGTCTGCTGTTTCTTTCTTTCTCTCAAATCTCACCACCTTTTCGCTTCCCAGTGTGTTCCTCTGCCTCTCCCTTTGCTCAACTGACGGCTACCTGCTTCCCACCCTTCTCACGCTTCCCCCTCGATTGCCCTGCTCCCCGTTCCCTGATGGAGCTTTGCTCCCGTGTGCATTACTGCTCGTCCTGCAGGGCCTCTGCTCGGCTGAGGAACGGGAGGGAAGCTGGGATGTGCCAGCAGGGAAATCAAGTTTGTTTCTTAGTTTCTAGCTCTAATTTTTCTTTCTCGTGACCTGTGAGCCAGGTTGCTATGAGGTTCTTTGCCTCTCTCATAAAACCCTAAATTACTAGATTGATCTCTTGCAAGTCGCGCTATTCTTCCTGGTCCCCCTTGCCAGGATGAACTACAGAAGTTCACAGTCCTTCACTGTTTAATCTTCCTCTCTTCATAGCACCTTCATGATCACAAAGAATGTCTCTGGTGCTCTGTTGCATACTTGTATTAATTACTGAGCTGCTGGAGTGTTCAGCTGCTCTGGGAGTGGGTGCTTCGTGCGTGTTGTTGACTGTCGGTCCCAGTCATCCTCTCTGCTCTCAGCAGCCAGGTGTTCTGGCCACCTTTTGCTTGTGCTGTGCACACACACACCCCTTCCGTACCAAGATGACTGCTCTGACAATCAGGACCCCCATCTTTCTGAAAGGCTTAGCTCAAGGCCGTGGCATCATATTTTCGTTGGTCTAGAACACGCTCTAGAATACATAACGGTTTTTGTGCTGCTCATCATGTGTTGGTAACGCTCTGAGAAAGAGCTTACATTGACCAAAAGCTTCCCTTTTTCCCTGCTTGTTGTTTATACCTGCCTTTACACATGAAAATAGAGCTTCCTAGGTAGGATGGGCCTAAGCAGTTGACCTAAGTGCCAAAATGGGCCTAAGCTCCCTTTCAGGAAGCTTATAGCGTTGCCCAAACCTGATGGGTAAGAGCTCACTGAGGTTTGCCAGGGGTCACCAGCAAGTCCTGCTGTTCTGGAGACGCAGCCTGCCAGGAGGTTTGAGAGATCCCCGGCAGTCTGTTCCTGTGTGACTTTTCCGTGTCTGGGGTGCTTCTGGTTTGTGCCTCAGGAATTCAGTTGCTCAGGAGTGCGTTTTGCTTCTTGGAGGACCAGCGTCTCTAAATGGTTTCTGCTCTCTTTCAGGAGAAGAAGTTGCCCTGTACTGTGCCAAGTATCTCCCTGAGATAATCAAAGACCAGAAGGCCTACAAGGAAGGCAAATTGCAAAAGGTAAGAATCGAGCTCTGCCCTCGAACAAGTGAGCACCGATGCAGAGGAAAGCCCTTGTTTAGGGCTTTGGGTACCCAACACTTACGTGCCAGGCCCCGTCCCTCCAAGGTCTATCTGCCATGTCTTCCATTTTAATTTCCCTTCCTTGTTTCTAGGAGCGTACACCAGGTGTTGATTGTATTTTCAAAGATAAATATTATATTTTCCAGCTTTCTTTTTTTGCCTGTTTTTTTTTTTAATTTTCAGACTCATTCCAGTCAAAGCTGTGGGCTGGTTCTTTGAGTGATTTTGATGGGTTGTTTTTTGAGGGGTGGGGGTGGCTTTTGTCGGAGGTGGGAGGTTAGTTTGTGTCTTGCTTTCACCAAGCGATCCCTCTGCTGTAATCCTCCCTCACGGTACTAGTGCCTGGTCTGACACCGGGTGTCCCGTGGGTTCGTGCTGGGGTCTGTAGCATGTGGGTGGCGGGGAGGCAGCCCCTCCAGAGCTTCCATTTACATCTAGGCTGAGGAGAGCCTGCAAAGCAAACTTCAGTCAGGTTTTAGCTCTTGCTCTAGGCTGAAACACCCAAGTATCATGCTTTGCTGATCCCATGCTGGCTGTGTTTGCTGGCTGCAATCAGCCTGTCTGCTGAGTAGAGGAGCCTGCGTGCTGAGGCATTCCTCACAGTGGCTTTGAATGCTCTCCTGTCCCCAGCCCCCTGTGGGGTCCAGCAAGGCTTGTGACTCGGTGTCCCATAGATCCTCCTGGAGAAGCTGTGGAAGCGTGGGCCGGGTGAGCACAGTGAGGTCCATGGAAAACTGGCTGCGTGGCCAGGCCCAGAGCGGGGTGATCAGTGCCACAACGTCCAGTTGGAATCCAGTAACAACCAGTGTACCCCAGGGTTCAATACTGGGTCCAGTCTCCTTTAACATCTTCATTAACAATCTGGAGGACAGGGCAGGGCCTACCCTCAGTGAGTCTGTGGGTGACACCGGGCCGGGGGGAGCAGCCGTACCGCAGAGGGTCGAGCTGTTCTGTCCTGCAGAGGGGTCTGGATGGGCTGGAGAAATGGGGTGATGGGGACCCCGTGAAGTTCAGTGAGGGAAAGTGCAAAGCGCTGCCCTGGGGAGGAACAGCCCTGCAGCACCAGTACTTGCTGGGGGGCACCCGGTTGGAAAGCGGCTCAGCAGAAGAGGCCCCGGGGGTCCTGGTGGACATCAGGCTGACCATGACCCAGCAACGGGCCCTTGTGCACAGGAGGCAAAGGGCATCCTGGGCTGCTTCAGGCAAAGCATTGCCAGTCGAGGGAGGTGACAGTCCTTCCCCTCTGCTCAGCACTGCTGAGGCCACCCTGGAGTCCTGGGTCCAGTGCTCCAGCGAGGGGCCACCAAGATGCTGAAGCTATTGGAGCATCCCTCCTATGAGGAAAGGCTGAGGGGGCTGGGGCTGCTCAGCCTGGAGCCGAGAAGGCTCAGAGGGATTAAATCCATGTGTATAAATACGTGGAGAGGCCGTGCCAAGAGGACGGAGCCAGGCGCTTCCAGTGGTGCCCAGTGCCAGGAGCAGAGGCAACAGGCATAAAATGGACCACAGGAGGTTTCCTCTGAACATCAGGAGACACTTTTCCAGTGTGAGGGTGACTGAGCACTGGCACAGGTTGCCCAGGGAGGTGATGGAGTCTCCATCCTTGGAGCTATTCGTAAGTTGTGTGGACACGGTCCTGGGCAACTGGCTGTGGGTGTCCCTGCTGGAGCGTGGGGTTGTATCAGATGCACCCCAGAGGTTCCTGCCAGCCTCAGCCATTCTGCAATTCTGCGTGGTGTGGGTTCTGGAAGAGACTTGATTGCACAGGATGACACGCAGTATCCTGTAAGGAAAATGAAACTGTGCACACTCTCATGTCTGTGTTCATACGTAGGCCCTGGAAGATGCTTTCTTAGCCATAGATGCCAAGCTCACCACCGAAGAGGTGATTAAAGAGCTCTCTCAGATGGCTGGGCGACCCCAAGATGATGAAGATGAGAAGGAGAAAGTTGCTGATGAAGATGATGGTAAGTCAGATACCACTGGATAGGCAAGACTGACACTCCAGGACAGGGACTGAGAGCAGCTGGGCCAGGTCTCCTTTAGCAGAAGGCTTTCTGTCCAAATTTCTCCGTTAAATTTCAGCTGGAGTCAAACTGCCACCCCTCAGCACTGTTTATTGCTTTGGACTGGTGCTAGGAGAATTCTTTTGGTAGCTTAATTCTATGAATAACAAACCAGTCTGTCACAGTTTTCCGTAGGACCTCCTCCATGGGGTGCAGAGTTATAGGATGTGTCAGAAACCTCTGAGCTGGGAAGTGGGACAAGTTGTGAAGTGAAACAGTGTGATGTCCCTTGCTTTGCTCTCCCAGGCTGGTGGCAGATGCCAGCTGCAGATAAGACTGAAGAAGATTCTGGTCTCTTCAGCAATTCTTTTTCTCACAAAAGAAGCAAGTGTGCTTTTCCACCAGCAAGTAGTTGCCAGGCCATGAAGCCAGCTAGGAGGTGAATCCCGGGGTAGAATCCTGTGCTGCTTTCGGCTGAATATCTTGTGACGAGCCTTGAAGCAAATGTAAAGCAATACTGTCACCATGAACCCTGTGTGTTGGTCTGAAAATGATGAATTTGTTGGTCCTCATTCTCCAGCTGACAAAGTGTGTGGGTGGGTGGGTTTTTCTTCTTTCTGTCCTGTACTTTCAAGAGTATTTGGGATATGGATGTTTCTTTTCCTTTTGGGTTTAATTAACAAAGAAAATGGCAACCAAGGGGATGTCAGTAGGGAAACGGTGGTCATTGGCTCATAGTTTAGGGAAAGTCATCCTGTTTTCTGTCCTCTGTCCCACTTGGGAGACACTGCATTGACTGCCTCAAGCTATTCTGTTTGTGAGTGTCCAGACTACAGCCGGTTGGGATCCCCGTAGTGCTTAAGGCCCGCGGAGCAACCGCTGTAACAAAAACTTCTTCTTCCCGGTTGCAGTATTAAGGAACAAACCTGCACATGGAAGTGGTCTATCTGCTTCCCACACGGCTTCAGATGAGCCTGCAGTGACGAAATATGAGGCTTTTTACACTCCAACCTTACAGCTAATGTACACGCTCTGTGCCGCCTACCAGAGCCCACAGGCACCATGGTAGCTGGCGGGCTGCAGGCAACGGCTGTGGTTAGGAGCCTTTCTCCTGCCGTTTGCGTATTGTTCATCTGCAGTGCCTGGGAGCTGCGGGACGGTGCAGGTCTGGCTGCGTTTGTGCCTGATGGTGACCAGCCTGTTGAGCACTGCTGAAACCTGTCTGCAACAGCAACCTCCAGTTGCTGCTACGGTGATGTGTGCTGCTTTCTGACCCTCTTTGTCCTCATCCCCCCCTCCCCTTTCCGTTTTCAGTGGATAATGAGGAAGCTGCTCTTCTGCATGAAGAAGCTACAATGACCATCGAGGAGCTTCTCACACGTTATGGACAAAACTGCACCAAGAACCTCAAAAACAAGTCTTTAGCTCCAGCTGGGGAGAACGCTGCGGAGGGGACAGGCAAGCAGCATGATGGGGAGTCAAATATGAATGGAGAGGCTGACCCAGGGGAGCTTACCGACCACAAGGAGAGGAAGAATGGGAAGCCAGATGAAGAAATCACGGGTATTTCCTCCACCTCAGACAAAGCCAGCGCTGGAGGCAACAGTCCTGCTCTGCAGAAGCCTGAACTAGGCAAAGGTGACGAGGCCGTCACCTCTTCTACTGGGGAGGCCGGGCCCTCCTGCTCCTCTACGGGAAAGCCCCAGCGCACAACCAAATCCAAATTTTTTGAGGACAGTGAGGATGAGTCAGATGAGGTTGAGGAAGAGGAGGAAGACAGTGAGGTAGGAAACAGCACTGGGACAGAGTGGCCTTCTGGCTGGGCAGAATGCATTGCTTACTGTGGTACTTGAGCTACGAGCCTCTGGCTCATCCTAGGTGTGTCCTAGGAGTAGGGTTTTCAGGCTGATACTTTGAGACCATCTCGTGGGAGTGTCGGGGATTGTTTAGATAACCCTGAAGGAAACATACCCTCATCTGTGCAGCGGCCATAATGGGTAGCCCTCAGTCTTGCTGCATGCGCCATCCCTCCATTCACTGTGGTAGCTGAAACTAGCTGCTCTGATTGTAGGCATCAGGTGTGGGGGAAATGTACCAGGTCATCTCACTCTGCTGGGGCCAACTTATCATCTGTCCCCAGAACGGAGGGACCAGCTGTCTGGGGAGGGCAGTGCGAGTGGCCTGTGTTGACTCCTGGTGGTATCTCTCATTTCTTGTAGGAATGCAGTGAAGATGAGGATGGTTACAGTAGTGAAGAGGCAGAGAATGAAGATGATGAAGATGACACTGAAGAAGCAGAGGAGGATGAGGATGAAGAGGAGGAAATGTTGTTACCAGGCATGGAGGGGAAAGAGGAGGTGCACACCCTGTTCTTGTGTTCTGCAGCATAGTGTGGAGCCAAGGGCACCCGGGGGGGGACTCAGCAAGGAGTTATTTCCATTTAGATTGGGGTAAAACATCCTTTTTTTTTTTTCCTCCTGAAGCTGAACACAGCTGCTGACAGCCTGACTTTATGCAAAAGGCTGAGGGATAGGGCGTGAGCCTGGGCAGCAGCTTGAGATCAGAAGAGGCTGACCCACCTGCTGGGTTTGCTGGGCATAGAAACAGCGGTGGGGGTTGGTGTGGAATGAGAGTACGGGACAGCAGCAGGACTGCTCTGCGGGCGCTGCTGCTCCTGGGCAGAGCATTGCTCTTTGCCAGGCCAAGGCTGTGGCTTCTCAGCCCGTGGCAGTGCTGGCAGATGGGCCAAGGACCCAGGATGTCAGGAAAAGGGGATTACAGCTTCCAAGGGGCCAACCTTCTCGCTTTGGAGAGATGTCCTGGCTTGCAGTGGGGCTTCTGCTTGAGCTGGGCTGCAGCTGGAAGCAACACGTTAGAGCTGAGGGTGTAGCAGGACATGTTGAATGCTGGAGAGCCCTGAACCACTGATGCTTTGTGAAGCTGAAATGGAGGTATTGCTTGACCCTGCCTCCCAATGAACAGACTCCCGCTGTTTCATGCTTCCGTCGGGCTGTTCTCCATTGTTCTGTGCGTGCTTATGGGAAGAAGGGGTGAGATGCCACACCTCGGGGTTGGGGACACGGCTGGTGGCTAGTGCTCGTTCCCTTATTGACCTGATATGGAGCAAGAGAAAGGAGTCTCAGCAAAACCATTTCTCTCTTGCAGCCTGGCTCTGACAGTGGGACAACTGCTGTCGTGGCGCTGATCCGGGGCAAGCAGCTGATCGTGGCTAATGCTGGAGACTCTCGCTGCGTGGTGTCGGAAGGTGGCAAAGCTGTTGACATGTCGTATGACCACAAGCCGGAGGATGAGGTGGAGCTGGCCAGGATAAAGAATGCTGGTGGCAAGGTCACCATGGATGGGAGAGTGAACGGCGGTCTCAACCTCTCCAGGGCGATCGGTGAGCAAGACGCAGATGAATGCTGCCATGCCTGGCGGCAGGGTGCTGTGCTCAGGACACCCATGCTTCCAGCACTTGCCAGCCTCTAACCCTAAAGAATGGTTTTTAACTGCATGATGAGTAGAACCTATTCAATATTTCATGTGGTGAGATTACGGTCTAGTTAGAGAAAACAGCCGTGAAACTGTCAGACATCAGTGGAAAGCAACACCTAGCACCCATCAGGCTCCAGCGCAGGACGGTGTGTGAAGCCTCCGCGGCTGTTGTGCTAACAGCTGGGTTGTCAGAAACCACCTCGTATAAACTGTCTCAAAACCAGACGGATGACTTTTGAACAGGATTTTTTCCTGTTAGGAGGCTGTTGAAGGACCTTGGCGTGTTGCTTCCTGGGGACCTAACTTTATACCAGTTTGAGCTCATTTGGTCCTGAGCCAGCCTTGCCTTTTAATTGCACGAACTCCATCCCCCTTGCTGCAGTGCTTTTGGCAGCACCTGACTGCTGATAGTACTCCTCTTTTGGTCCCTTAATTGGAGTAATTAATGGCTCAGGAGAGTGGCCATGTCTATTAGCAGCCAAACGAGGTCTTGGCCCAGTCAATGGCCACAGTCTGAGCAGATGAGATGCTGGGAGGCATTAAGGAAAGGGTAGTGAATAACACTGCAAACATACTGTGAAGTACACAGAGAAGGGAAGGAAGTGTCAGCAGTGAAGGATGTGAGTGGAGAGAGAGTACTTGTGCAGAAAGACCAAAACCATTCAAATTATTATCCTAGGGTAAAGAGAGAAACACATTTAGGACAGAATCTAGGAGTCTGCTTATCTAGGGAGACACTGATGTTTCCACCTCCTATTTTGCGGTGGCCCTAGAAGTCCCTTCCTAGGATGTAATTCCGGATAAGCCGGCTAGTCAGAGCAGAGGATCAGTTTTCTCCAGTGAGCTTTGGCTACTGAGGGTTTGGGAAGACCTGAACCCAGCGGTGTGATGTGAACATCGCACTGAAATATCTGGTCCTGGACAGCCTAAGCTTCTGCAAAGTGAGCATCTAGTGTTATCATAGCAAAGCCAAGCTGGTGCTGGGGTGAGCTGCAGATCCTGCTCCAAGACATGGGATAGCTCATCTCAGGAACAGTCCTGTAGGATCTCAGATGCCATGTGCTGTTGGCCTGGTGTGGCCCCAGGAATTGCAAAAGTGGCACTGGGCTTGGGGTGAAAAGAGGCTGAACTGGCAAAGGCACCTCTTTCTCATTGTTTGGTAACAGCGTGTTGGGCTCGCCAAAGCTGATGCCTTGGACACGTGGCAGATCTCCCTGTCTGATGTGCCCACAGCCTGATCTCTGGTTGTGGGAGCACTGGCTCTGATTCTGCTGGCATTGCCCTTCGGCAGGGCAGTGTTTCTCACTGTTTGGGGGTAGGCAGCATCGCCCCGCCACAGCAACAACCGATCCTCCTCTCTGCTGCAGGTGATCACTTCTACAAGCGGAACAAGAATCTGCCTCCAGAAGAGCAGATGATCTCCGCCTTGCCTGACATCAAAGTGCTGACAATAAATGATGACCATGACTTCATGGTCATTGCCTGCGATGGAATCTGGTGAGTAGTGAGGGAGCATGGTGCCTCTTGGGCATCACTACTCTGGTCTTTCTCTGGAGATGGGCCTCAGGAAGCCCGAAGGCCCTGTGTGATAATCAGCCCTTCTTTCCCCACGTTCTCAGAGATTTAAGTTGGGCCCCTGAGGAGTTGTTCTCGGTGGGAGGGACATGAAGGTGTGCTGAGCTGTGAACCCTCCCGTTCCTCGCTGCCCACAGCTTTGTTCCCATCAGCTCCCTGCCACGGGGTGGCTCTCTCGGGACACTGTGGCATGACTGCTCCCTTCGCTTGCCTTTCTGACTGCTCCATTCTCCGCAGGAATGTGATGAGCAGCCAGGAAGTGGTGGATTTCATCCAGTCCAAGATCACCCAGAAGGATGAGAATGGAGTCCTGAGGCCGCTCTCCTCCATCGTAGAAGAGGTAAGGTCCAGAGCTGCCTCATCCCTTCAGTGTGCAGACTTCCTGCATCCCAGCTCGGTGCCTGACTGCCCTCCCTCACCATCAGACCGGTTTGTTCGGCTCTTGGCGTTATCTGGCAGCACTTGAGCTGCAGACGCTGGCTGCAACAGGAGCAGAGACACCTCTGAGTTGGGACGCGGTTCCTTTGGCACCCTCACCGGCGTTTCTGACCTCTAGGTTGCTGTCAAGTCGAAGGAGTTTCTGCTTTCAGAAGGCCAGGGTGGCTGAGGCTGTGTCCCTCGTCTGGTTGTGAACAGCGTTAGGGCCCAGCCCGTGCTGTCCTGGCCTGGCAGCCCCTCAGCCGCCATCCCCTGCTAGAGCGAGCCCCGTGTGCCAGGGTGTTCAAAGCGCTGTCTGATCTCTGCTAACCCCTACGGTCCTCTCCTCTCCCTCCTCAGCTGCTGGATCAGTGCTTGGCTCCAGACACCTCAGGGGATGGCACCGGCTGCGACAACATGACCTGCATCATTATCAGTTTCAAACCCCGTAACACACACCCACCTGCCGAAAGTGGGAAGCGGAAACTGGAGGACGTGGCAGCGCCGGCAGCACCAGCGGAAGAGAATGGCAGCGACAACAACAAGAAGGCCAAGCTGGAATAGCGGGCCTCGCACGGGGACTTTGCTGTGCGCTCACCAGACTCTCGTTTCTTAAACATGCTGAACTCAAGACTCCAAAGTCTTGTCATTTTTTTAGCCTTAGCAGAGGCCTTGTTTGTCCGTGTCCTGGTCGGGGGGTGGGGGGCGGGTCTGGTTAGCGAGGGCATGTCGCACTCTTCATCTGTAACCATTCCAAAGAGGGAGCCGAGGGCAGAGCCACCGCAGCCGGCAGCCTGCGAGCACAGAGCCCCCTGGTTAGAAGGAGGATGTCCCCCCATCGTCTCCATGTGGTTGTTGCCATTTCTGTGCCTGTGAATTTCTGTTCAGAGGGAAGAACTTTTTTCACTGTTGAGGTTTTTTTAATCTGCACCCGATTATTTAAGGCCCTTTCTGTTTTTATTTGTGAAACAATCTGGCTGTGGTGCTGCTGCCACACCTCGTTCTGTTGTACACTTTCAATCAATACTTTTTTCAAACTAAAAGGCCAGAAAACATAGCTGTACTTTTGGTCCTTGGTTCTTTGCCGGAGGTGGGAGGTGAGGAAGGTGGGGTGGGGAGGAGAATGTCAGTCCCTGGTGTCTTGGGGCGCTGCAGGGGATGCGTCTGCCGCTCACGAGAAGCAGCTGAATTCTGCCGTGTGGTCGCAGGGCACCGGCGCCTGCCGCCTCCCCGTTCCCCCGGGGTGGCTCGGCTGAGGACGGGCTGTTGCACCCAGAGCAGGAGACACATCTCTGGGGACAGTTTGTCTGTGAAGGGCCAGGGGTGCCGGTCACCCCCCTGAGATGACTTGCCTGCTGCACCCCATCTGTCTGCGTGCTCTCTTCAAGGTGTGAGAAGAGGCGGCTGCTGCCTGCTGTGCTGGATGGTGTAAAGCTCGTTCGACCTGTCAGCGCTGCAGCTCCCCCTCAGGAGTGAACTCCCTGGGCTATGGAAAGGTCGGACGTCCCCGCCTTTGCCTTCTGCTGGGCGCGGTGGGGAGCACGGTGAAGCAGGGATGAGGTTTGCTGGCCACTCACCTGATGAACCTCCTCCAACTGCCCTGGGGTTCCTGTGTCTCAGGGGAGAGCCCTTGGCACTGCAAGTCTTCCCTCTTCCAGGATGAACGCCACCCTCCTGGTCCTGGGCTCTTTGTCTGAGCCCCTGCAGTTCAGTCGGCCCCACCAGCCCGGATGGTGCGTCTCGTGTCATCTTTGAGCCCCTGCCCCGGTGGCCCTGAGCTTGAGCCCCTCCGTCCAGCGTCTCTGCAGTGACGTGTCCAGACCTGAACAGGTTTGGTCCCCGGATCAGCTGGGCTGGGGTCCCATGGCCCTGCTCCGGGCTGGGGGTTCAGAACCACGAACAGGCCAGTGCTGCAGCTGGAATTGCTGCTTGGGCCATTTCTGCGCTCAGGGACCTTCTGGATGAGCTGGTGCATTCCCTGGATTGGTGCTGCCCGAGTAAAGCATGAAAGGAGAGGAATTTTTCCTTTGCAAAAGTGGGCTGCTTCTCAGCACCT
The DNA here is from genome assembly GCF_028500815.1 of Rissa tridactyla. Taxonomy (NCBI): domain Eukaryota; kingdom Metazoa; phylum Chordata; class Aves; order Charadriiformes; family Laridae; genus Rissa; species Rissa tridactyla. Next base: position 127,415,004 of record NC_071468.1, on the reverse strand, counting down.
TTCATTTGCTGCTGGATGGGTTTGTCTCAGGACTGCGCTGGCTAAGGGGCAACTCGGCACCTGTTGCTTCCTCCCTGCAGTGAATGTCCTGCCCAAGTTGCCTCCAAACTGTGAATAAACAGACTGAACTGTCACAGGAATGAGCAGAATTATTTTCTACAGTCCTAAAAGCATTTGTTACTTCTGAAGTCTCTCTAGTTTTCACACGTCCTTTTTGGAACGGGGCCAGTAGTGATGCTGTGGAAGGGTAAACCCAGTCCTGGACGGAGCGCCCGGAGCTGCAGGGCCCTGGGAGGCTGAATGCGGAGGCAGTTCTGCTCGGTGGAGTTAAAAACTGAATTGTCAAGTGCGTGCTGTCTTGTTCCTGCGGCAAGGCATCGATCTCAAGAGGGTTTGGTTTTAAACTTTCTTCCTGGTCATTAAAGAAAGTTTTTGATGTAGGACTTAGAACCAGTCTCTGTGGAGGCCCCTAAAATGACTCTGGTTAGCGGTGGGCTCACGTTAGTGATTTGTGTTGAGGTGACTGGGTTTGGACCATTTACCATGTGCACTATTGATGTTTTATCATGCCGATTTTTAATCAAAATGCTCTGTGGTGTGTCACGTGCCGTATCAAAGGCCCTCCTACCTACAGTTATTTCTGTTAAGCGAGTGAAGCTGTTCAGGGGGCGGAATCGGGAGGTTTGCCAAGGCTGCCCCGACAGTTCTGCCAGGGCAGCTCCTGGCCGTGAAGAGGAGCCGGGGAGGGGTCCTGGCCACCAGGAGGATGGTCAGACCCAGGGCTGCCGAGGTCCGGGGGGTCAGTGGGAGGCACCTCCGGGGCTTGGACTTGCTGTGGGTGCCAGGGGGTGAAAACATGGGGCAGGAGAGACCCTGGGCTGTGTGGGGACGGAAGGGACTGCGGGGGGGAGGAACGAGCATGGGAAATGGGCATAAAAGGGGCCAGCTGCGTGTGAACAGAAATAATAATGGATCACCACAAAGTGATCTTTTTTTCTAGCTGTTTTCCTGGGTGTGGGGGCTCTTTCTGTCGTGCATGGGGGGAGTTCTGGGGGGGGGGGGGGTGCGGGTGCCACCAAAGGGAGGGACCCGCGTGCGTGGGCTGGGGAGGGACACGTACCTCGGTGCGCACTCGCAGGCGAAGGTCGGGCTGGATTTGCTGGTGAGCAGGGAAGAGGTTTGGGAGCCAGGTTGTGGTGGGGCCTGGGGCAGATCCTGGAGACACCACACATCTGAGAGATGGTTTCTGAAGGCACCAGGAAGCCCAGGCCGTCGGTGAGGTGAGACATTCAGCTGGAGACACAAAGGAGGCGCAAAGAAACAACAGCAGGAGCAGTAATTTGATTATTAACCTGACCCAGCTGCTCGCAGGCCCATCAGAAGAGAAGCGCCAGCCCCTTAAAGGACGATGCCCGAAAATCCAGACAGACAAAGAGGTACAAGAGCCGGAAGGGTGTGTGGGGGGGTGTGTGTGTGTGTGTCAAATCACAGACCTCCCCCCGGCTCCTCCCAGGGCTGTCCCAGGGCAACAGTCGTCGCCAAGGTCCAGGTGTGAAACCCATCACCTGCCTCATCGGAAGCTCTCCAGATCACCTTTCGAGCACTGAAGGGTGGCTGCCTGGGGGCAGGATGCAGGGAAAGAGCATCTGGGGACAGCACAGGAATTATTATGGGATGTTTAGGGGAGGAACCAAAGGTGGGAAAAGGGAGGGATTTAGGAGATCTGGGGAGGAAGACTGTGGGAAATCGAGGGCTAAGGGAACGAAAGGGTGTATTGCATGTAAGCAGGGACTACACCAGTGTTGCCATGCCCTGTGCCTGGTCACCACAGTCTCTCCTGACACCTGATTGAACTCCACCTTCAGCTACTTTCCTCCATGTGAGTGTGGGGCCAGGGGAGCGTCTGCGGTGCCAGCAATGGCCACACATGTGTGAGCACTGGCAAAGAGCAGCCGCACCAGCTGGGCAGCAGGTGATGGGGTCTGGGAGCGGGGGAATGAGGGGTCTCTAAGGGCAGCGCTGGATGGGACGGGAGGTGTCAGCTTTGGGACCAGGGAGGGGACCTGATGGCTGCTGGGTGGGAGACAGGCGCCCCATCATATGCTGGGGCCAGTGAATCACAACAGCGAGGAGCGTCGTGTGACCATGCACGGCTGGGGAAATGTTCAGAAGCAGCTGCTTCTCCCAAGGATGCTGCAGTGGCGTCAGACCGGTTGTAGGCAGGATCCCGCCTGGCCCAGGGTGCCCACCCACAGCCAATGGCATTCCACATGGTCCCTCCACACTGGCCTAGCTGCCGGATGGATCCCTGGTGGGGATCAGGACCCACAACCTCCACCTGTGTGGCACCCCGAAGCTTGAGGGCAGGAGTTGCCCCCACCCCAGTGCCGCAGCCTGTCCCAGGCATTCCTCAGGGGCAGCCTGGTTGTTTGCAGGCAGGGTGGGAGGCCACAAAGACCCTGTGCATGGAGGCGCCAGGTTGGTCACCGCCACCTTGTCCTCATCCACACATAGAAATGGACGCCCTGCAGCTTGTGCCAGTATCCTGTGGGATGCGGAGGGAAGACGATGCAGGGCATGGAGCACTGCAGCTGTGGTGGTGGCCGGGGGCTAACCTGGCCCCCAGCCAGGTGCTACACTGGGCAGGAGCGCAGGGCTGCGTGGGGGCCAATAATCCCAGTGCCACCAGGGAGGGCAGCAGCTTTGGGGCCGTGGTGCTGCCGGCAGCCTCACCGCTGTGCCCGCTCCAACTGGGAGAAGCCATGAGACCCTCTCCGTGGCAGAGTTTTCTTTCCTGCTTTGGCGCGGGTGCCCATCACAAGGATCCAGGCGGGTCTCCACCCTGCAGCACCCATGGCTGGCCTGGGAACCGCCCCGGGGCCCCTCCGCACACTGCCCGGGCAGCCAGGGATGCCAACACGCAGACACAGGCCAGCACAGCGAGCCCTGTGTGCCGCCGCCAGCTCTGCCCCACGCAGCGCTCGGCCTCCCACCCGCAGGGGCTGCTCCGGCCCCCGCTGCAGCTCTCCCCCACCACACTCAGGTCTGTCTGCCAGAAGCCACGCGCTGCCCCCAGGAAGCAGCCGAGAGCACGCAGGACCCACGGGGCCACACACTGCACCAGGGCTCAGCCCCTGCCCAAGGGGCTCAGTGTGCTGGAGCTGGATGAGGCCACCAGCACCATCCCCCCCCCCCCGCCCCCCAGCTGCCAGCCACGCTGTGCCGGTCCCACAGCCGCAGCTCTCACGCTAACGGGGTGTTTGCAGAGGGAATATCCCCACTGTGCTCCAGCTCACTGCCCCTAGTTGTCCCCCCGTGTGGGGAACGCTCACGGATCAGAGCCTGCTGTTATGGGGCTGTGCTGGCAGGGAGGGGGCTGTGCCGCAAGAGACTGACAGACCCTCGGGGAACTGTTTTATTTCCCAGTGGTGCCAATGCTCAAGGCTGCTTTCAGGGAAGGGGTGGATGGAGCTCAGCACAGTCAGTGCCCCCCAGCCTGGGGATGGCCAGGACCCAGTTCGTGGGTCTGGGGGTGCCCCACAGAGGGTGACCAGCTCTGCCACAGCGGGGCACAGGGACTTTGTGTCCGTGGCAGGTGGGAGCCCAGGTGGGGGCTCTGTGGATCGAGGTTCCCCCTGCTCAGTGCTGCACAGTCCCCTCACTCTGCAGGGATGCCCACAGTGCTGCACCGGTCACTGCTGCCTCCCAGGGAGTCCCCGGAGAGACTCTGCCCTGACAGCATGCTGCACAGGCTCTGCTCCCGGCCAGGACGCGGCGCTGCCTCGATCGACACCTCCACCTCGATGTTGATGCCTTCCCTGCAGACAAACACAGGGCCTGAGAGCAGGAGCCCAAAAAGGGACATTGCCACATCCCTGCCCGGTACAGTGGGCACGGGGAAGGCTGTTAGGACGGGGACATGCCAGTCCCCCACTCCCCAGCCCAGCAGCCCCAGCTCACCTGTAGGACATGTCCTGGCCCTCGCTCAGCATGCTCCCTGCGAGGGCCACCGTGCTGGCTGACTGGCTGTCCTGCTCCTTCCACACAGCCCCGTGCCGTGGGCTATGGCTGCTGCTGGGGAAGGAGGTGGTTGTGTCCGGGACCCCGTCCTCACCCCCCCTGGGGCTGGGCAGCACCGACCACAGCTCATTCACTGGCAGAGGGAGAGATGGCGCTGAGCACCCTGTCTGCAAGGACCGCTCCCTGGCAGAGTGGGGAGCAGAACGGCCCACCGGGCTCTCAGCAGGTCCCAGACTGCTCTGGGCAGCACCCGCCTCCCCCAGGACACCAGCGTGCAGCCCCCTCGCAGGGAGAGGTGTGTGTGGTACCACCCCGGGCAGAACCGACACGTGTCCACAGGGAGCCCCTGGCTCTGGAGATGTCACAGCCACTGAGACGCCAGGCAGGACCGGAGCCCCTGCGGCCCGATGGAGGGTACGGGATGGTGGACAGATGGCAGTGCAGGACTCACGCTTGGTCAGGTTCTCCAGCTCCACCACGCCGAGATCCCCAGGTGGGCTGCGGCTGCCCCCGCACCCCCAGCGGCTCCGACACAGCGACAGCACCACCACTCCGTAGACGTAGGTGAGCATCAGGGGCACGCCGACTCCTGCGGGCAGACGGGCAGCTATTTCCCCATCCCCACCAGCAGACCCGGCTGGCCTGATCCCCTGGGCAAAGCCCTGGTGCCCCAGGTCTCAGACTTTCCCCCCGGAGACACTCCACTGCAGCAGCCCCCCACTCTCTCCAACACATGAGCAGCACCCTCAGCCCTGGCCCCGCGCACTCACCCACGGTGACAGCTGTGATGATGGGGGACACAAAGAGAGAGAGGAGGACGCTGCTGGTGACAGAAAAGCACTGCTGGCACCCCGACAGGCTGCTCCTCCGGCTCTGGCCCAGCACCTCGAGGACAAACAAGACAGGTGAAGGGCTCTGCAGGGATCTCCATGCACATTCCCCAGCACTGGGGTCTCTTCCCAGCCCTGGCAGAGCTGTAGCCGCAGCTACAGCTGCCTGGACACCCCCTCCATCTCCTCAGGGACAGGCGGCCATGACAGTGCCACCACCACAGCTCAGGTGTCCCTGGACCCACAGACCCCTTCCTCCTTTCGCCCACCCCAACCCCCGCCTCTCCGGGCTGGGAGGACCCTCACTGGAGGGAGCTGGGGTGGGCAGCAGAGAGGGTCCCCGCAAGGAGGGGCCGTGGGGAGTCAGGGTGGCAGAGGGACATGCTGGGGAGAGCGGTGAGCCCCGTGCGTCTGCCAGGCTCAGCGGGGAGCGGGACCATGGGGGACTCCAGTACCTTCCTACCCATGTAGATGGGGATCCCAATGGTAATGACAGGGACAGCGATGCCCGCGACGAGGGAGATCACCATGGGCGCCCCCAGCACCATGCCCAGCTGCCACAGGATCTTCCGTGTCCGTGACCAAGGCCTCTTCCCCCAGAAGGTGCAGCCAGAGGGGCTGCAGGGACAGAGCAGGGCTGGGACAACGGTTCCTGCGCAGGGGACCAGCACAGGCCGCCCTCGCACTGGGTGAGGCCCCTGGGCCTCTGGAAAGCCAGACTCCCCCATCCCAATCCTGAGCTCTGGCCGCCACCGGGGACCCTCCCTGTGGGCTGCTGAGAGCCGGCCCCAGCCCCCAGCCCTGACAGACCCAGCAGCACAGACCACTCCGCTCCCCCCCGACCCGTCCCACAGCCCAGCCGGTCCCAAACCTCGCTGTGCTGCCCCACATCCCAGCCCCACAGCTCCTGGCAGCGTCCCCAGCCCCGGTCCAGCACCACAGCGCCCGCAGCCCAGCGGCAGCTCTTCCACCCACCCCACAGCCCCCCGCCCCAGCTCCCCAGCACAGCCCACGGCTCCCAGCGGCCCCACAGCCCCACACGGACCTCAGGAAATGCACATCGGAGATCTCCTGCAGGCAGAGCCAGCAGAAGAGGCAGCCACAAACTGCGCAGTTCATGCGGTTGCAGCTCCCGTCGTTGATCTTCATGATGAAGGCACTGCAGCGGGGACAGACTTTGATGTCCTCGGCCTCAGCTGGCGGGGGGAAGGAGATGAGATAGGATGGGGGGAGCAGGACAGGACAGTGCAGGTCCAGCTTCCACACCCTGTCCCAGAATCGCAGCCTGTCCCATAGGTGTCAGGGTGAGCCAGGCACAGCAAGGTCCCGCTCTACGCTCCCGGCTCGACTGGCACATGCCTCCACGCAGAGGCAACCAGCGGGGACCACTGTGGCTCCAGCATCCCCACAGGCAGGAAGGTGCGAAGGCATCCAACTGTGCCAAACCCCTGCCCTGCCTGCTCCCACCCTGGGCCAGGGTCTCACCGTGGGCCGAGTCCTCCGGATGGATTAGCTGTGCTGCGGGGTTGGCAAGGCCGGGGGCCGGCGGCGCTGGCGCGCAGGGGCCATTGGGGTGCCAGGGCTGCCGGCAGTGGTAGCAGAACTCAGTGCCACAGCCCTCGCGTCCGCAGGTGAGGCGGGGACACTCGGCACAGCCGTAGGCGATGACAGCGTAGCTGTGGGAGAAGGCGGTCAGTGTTGGGGGGGCCAGCGGTGCCCACGGCCCTCCCTGCATTCCCACGCAGCCACTCCCCTCCCTGGCACAGCCAGGCCACGCAATGGCAGGTCCCGGCTCCACACCGAGCCACAGCTGCAGCCCAAGCTCAGGAGAGCCTGGAGAGACCTCACCAGCTCAGACTGCAGCACAGCCTGCCCCATCCAGCACCCACACAGTTCCCCCGGGGCATCGCAGACTGGCCGGCATGGCCAGGAGCACCAACCCTGGCAGAGACACGCAGCTGCCCAGGGTCTGCAGCGGGGACAGGGATCGGGACGTCTCTCTGGGCAGGCACAACCCCACACGGGACCAAGTCACAGGGGGACTGAGCCTGGAAAAGGCTCACAGGACAGAGGCACAGTCTAATGCCCACCAGCTCCTGGTGGGGAAGGCCACGGCCTCCGCCGCTGCAGGGAGGGGACACCCACACCGTCCCCCCGCTCCTGGCTCCACACAAGGGGCCAGCGGGTCACCTGCAGTCGGGTGCGGGACACCATCGGGTGCCGGGGTCGGCCACCAGCAGCCGCCGCAGGAGGAACTCCTCGTACTTGTCACGGAGGGCAGGCTCGGCCAGGAGGCGGTGGACATCGGTGGGCTGGAGGGCGGCAGGGCAGTGCGGACAGGCCACCGGCACGCGGCTCTCGCCGACGGCAATGCGCAGGTACTGCTCCAGGCAGGCCCGGCACGAGCGGTGGGCACAAGAGGCCAGGGTGGGGAAGGCCTCGGGGGGCTGGGGCAGCAGGCACAGAGGACACTCCACCAGCTCCCCGCCCTCGCCCAGGGGCAGCACGACGTGTGTCTCCTCGAGTTCCTCCGGCTCCAGTTCTGGCGACTTCTCCCCCCCGATGGCCTGTGGCCTCCGCCCAAAGAAGCCCAGGAGGCGGAGGGGTCCGGGCACCCGTGTGGGTTGCTCCATGGTGGCCCGTCAGCTGCTGTTGGGCTACGGAGGGTAGCAGGGAGGTGCCAGCCCCATGGCCAGGCTCCTACCTGGGCCTCAGAGCCAGCATCCTCCCCACAGGCAACAGCCGAACCATCTCCAGACGCCGTCGGCACCGCTCAGCCTGTGGGGAATCACAGGAGATTGAGCTCAGGGCTCCGGACCTGGGAACAGCCCCCTGGCACCCAGGAGACCCCCCTACTGCCCTGCTGATGGGCCCTGATGCCCACCCAGACCCCCGGGCCGTCCGTGCAGCCACACCACCAAAAACAGCCCGGCAGCTCCGGGACAAGTCCGCAGCCAGTCACAGCCAGCCCGGTCCCAGCCAGACATCGCTGTGGGTCCAGGGCACGGGGCTGACCCCACCAGCAGTGCCCCGGCTCTGGCATGAGCCTTGCAGATGGAGACCCTGGTCCCCTGCCCTGGCTGGGGCTGCTCCAGATCCTCCTCCTCTGGTGGACCACAGCCCAGGTTGGGGCATTTGCCTCTCTCTGCTCCTGCGTCCGCCATCCCCTTCCACACCGAGCTTGGGCAACACAAGAGCCACCACGTGCTCCTGAGCCAGCTCTGTTCTGCCCCATCCCGTCTCCCTCGGTTCAGCATCCAAGTCCAGAGACACAGGACCTTCCAGATTCCCCGAGACTGGAAAGTCTTTGCAAGTGGTGAACACTGTGACAACCAGTTTGTACACAGGGCAGTACAATAATCACGCTCTCAGCCTCCACGGCTCTCCTCTCCAAGGACAGACACGGCTGAGGCTCAGACTTTCCGCTGGAGTTCCAGTTCCCAAGAGCCACAGATTGGGCCCAGCTGGACGCCAGCGCTCACTGCTGCGGACACAAGCTCCTAAACCCAGCCTTCACTGGGAAGCTCCTAGCGATGGAGGCAGCCCAGAAGAAAACTCAGGACAAATCAAAACTGCCATCTACTCCTCCTCAGGGATGGCTTCCAGGAGAGCAGGGAACGTCTCGCTGCCAGAGACGGTGCTTCCTCCGCAAAGGCTGGATCCTGAACTGTGCCGGGAGCACAGAGCTGCAACCCAGGCAGCAGGACACGAAGCCCCGTGGGGAGCGGTCACTTCTGAGCGGTGCTTCCCCACATCCCACGTACTGCACTAAAACCTGCACCACCCACGCTGCTGCTGCATTTGTAGAAGAGACGACCACGCTAAAGGACCCAAAAGCCAGTTAATTAAGTGACCAGAAGACAGGTGATTACAAGAGAGAGGAGGTAAATCTGCCAGTTTTTCCTTACTTAGAACTCACAGTACTCCAGGGCCACACCATAACCGCTCCTGACAGCAGAGCCAGCCCCTCCACTGCTCTCCTTGCTCTTTCCTTATCTATAGTCCAGAAAGGGGCATCCTACACTTCACACCTCCCCAGCACCGCTGCATCCCTCCACCACCAACAGCCTCTGCTGGGTTTTCCCTCTGAGCACAGCCAGAGCAGCAGAAGCGGCAGGTATTAGCGAGGGCTCAAGTAAGATCGAGGAGTCCGATCACATCTGCTCGGCTGGGAACGAGCACGGTGCTGCAGCGTGATAAAGCACTTCCCAGTGAGTTGGTAACTGAAGAGCTCATGGAAACCGGGCTGAGACTGGGTTTAAATAGTTGTTAGAGAGAGGAAGGAATGTACTCAACGCAGGGGAGGGCAGCAGGACTGCTGCTGGGGGTGACGGCTGCCGTCACTGGGGACTCTGCCTGGCAGAACAGCAGGAGCCAGCGCCAGAGCAGCAGCAACGGCTGCGCTGACACCACGGCCACCAGCTGCCCGATCGGCAGGGCCAGTCCGCGAGGAAACACCCAGTGTCCTGCGGCTCCTGCACTGGGACGGCGGCACCTCGACTAAACTGCACAACACATGCGAAGAAGCACCGGCAGGGATCTAAGTGTCCCCAAAGTACCTGTCAGCGGGGAATCATTGCTGAGGACACGGCATGGCCATGGCTCCCCTGGGACCGCCACAAAGTCCAACACATTCGGCTCCTCCTGGGACCTGCAAATAAACAAAAACTATCTGTGAGGAGGCTCAACAGCAGCAGCTCATGCACCCAGAGCCGCTGGGACATGAAAACAGCTCTATTAACAGAGAAGGCAGAACGAGTCCTGTCGATGGGGACCAGGGCAGGGACCTCAGCATCGGAGAGGATGAGCACAAGGCACGTCTGAGCCAGAGCAGGGGCTGCTGCCCCCAGCACAACCATCTGCACGCGGCCATCCCTGGAGATGGGTGGAACAAGTCCCCAGGCAGGGTAACCAGGGGTCCTTGTCCGCAACACGCAGGATGCAAAGCCCTGGATGTCCCTAGCTGGGACGCTGGAAACAGAAGCTGCAGCTAACAAACCGAAGGGGTGGGAAATGTGATGGCTGAGCTCCCCTGGGAGCAGAGGTGCGACTGGGCTGCACGAGGAGCCACCGCAGCATCCCGGGGCCCAGCAGGCTTCTCGCCTGGCAAGGTCAGGGCACGTCTGAGTGCCCAGGAGCCGAGCCACACAAACTGGGGGAGATGTGCTGGGAAGAGGGGTTATGGACCACAGGGATGTGCCAGGTGAAATCAGGAGCTCCATCGCATGGGGACCCATCACCCACACGCACTCCTGGGAGAACTCTGCTCAGCTCTGCAGCCCTTGCAAGAGCCGTGACCTTGGGGACAGGACTGGCAGAGGTACTGGCCACAGAGGAGCCACAGCACGGCCACGGCGCTCCAACTCCTGGGATTGTCCTGCAGCTGCCTCTCCTCCCACGCCTGGTGCTGGGCAGCTGGGCTCGCTCTCCTCTGCGGCCACTGCCCACAGGGGTCACCACGAACAGAACAGTTCAGGTGGAAAGGGACCTCAGGAGATCTCCGGTCCATCTTCCTGCCCAAACCAGGGTCAGCACTGTGGGTAAGGGCTTTGTGCCAGCTGGGTCTTGAAAACCTCCAAGGAGAGAGACCACACAACCTCTCTGGGCAACCTGATCTGCGACTGGACTCGTTCCACTCCAAGTACTGGGGAGCAGGACCCCAGTGGGCGTCTCCAAAGGATGGATTCAGCTGCCTCTGGAGATCAGACCACGGGAAGGACAGCGAACCCCTCTCTGCTCACCCAGAAGCCCCAGGTCCCTCCTTCCAGGAGCGCTGGAAGCACCGGGACAGTGAAAGACCCCAGCACTGCGGCTCGCGGCCACCCGAGTGTCCCGCTCTCCGGCCTCTGCCCACCCTGCCCTTTCGGCCCAGGGCAATGCGGGCTCTGGGCCACCAGCCCCATTCCACGGCACCCGGAACCGCCGGAGCTCCACGAGCCGTGCACAGAGAAGCCGGTTCAACCCTCCGCTCCAGCGGCCCATCCCCTGCCGCTGCCAGTCCTGGACACCGGGCTCCTCCGGCCCTCTCCTTCCCCCCAGGGACGGCCAGAGCAGCCAGCGGGGCTGCGGGCACCGCCGCTGGTACCGGCACGCCACTCACCGAGCTCTCCCCTCGGTTCGGGGGCCCGGCGAGGCTTCTCGCGGCCCTCCGGGGCTGGGCCGTGCCCGCCGAGGCAGCGGAGGGGGGTCACGGCAGCCACCCTGGGGAGCACAGATACTGTTAACCCCCCCCGGTGCTACGTGCGTCCCCCGCCCCCCGACCCCTGTGCCTGCCACCGGGGCCGCCGCCTGCGCCGCTCCCCCCGGCCCGGGAAGGGGCGGAGCTCCCGGTGCCCCCGCCTCGGTGCCCCTGGCCCGCAGCCGCCCGCCCCGCCCGGGACCCGCCCCGCCCCGCCTGCCTCTCCCGCGGCAGCCCGGCCCCCTGCCGCATGCCGGGGCCGCCGGCGCGGTGCCGGGAGGGCAGCGGGTGGCGGCGGCAGACCCCGCGCACACTTCCGGGCGCCCGGTCCGCTTCCGGCGGCGCCGCGCCCGCTTCCGGCGCTGGCCCCGCCCCGCGGCGGCCGGAAGCGGAAGTGCCCGGTCGAGGCGGGGCGGCGGCGGCCGCCCCGGGCTGGCGGGGGCGGCTGGCGGGCCGCGGGCGGGCGGGCGGCGGGGCCGGGCCGGGGCCGGGGCCGGCCACGATGCCCCGGCGGAAGCAGAGCCACCCGCAGCCGGTGAAGGGTGAGTGCGCAGCGGGGCCGGGGGGCGGCGGCGGCGGCGGCCCAGCGGTGACCCGCGGCGCTCGGTGTGTTGCAGCGGACGCCGAAGACGGCCCCGAGGAGACGGCGGGAGCGGCGCTGGTGCTGCCCGGCGACCTGCTGCTGGGCCGCGGCCTGGCCTTCGAGAAGGGACCGCCAGGTGCGTGCCGCCGTGCGGGCCCGGCACCGGCGCCCCGCGGGGACGGCCGCCCTGGGCGCACCTGCAGCGGCGACGCGGCCCGGCCCGGCCCCGCCGGTGCCGGCCCCCGCGCTGGGCCCCATCCGGCAGCCGCCCGCCGCGGCAGCGGGCCCGCCCGGTGGCTGCTCTGTCCCCCGGCGCGTTTTCTCGCCCGGGATCGCCCCCCGCGGGGTGAGGCCCCGGCCCCGGGCAGGGCCCCGCGCCGGTGGTCATTGCCCGCCCGGCACCGATCCCTGGCACTGACCCTCCCGTTCGGGCGCTTCAGGCACACCGCACCCTCATGGTTGGTGTGGGGCTGGGGGACACCGGTGCTGGCAGCCCGCCCCACTGCAGCCGCCACCGGGCTCGTCCCCATCTGCACCGCTCTGCCCAGGAGCCCCCAGGTCTCCCAGCCACCGGGACATGGCTTTCTGCCCTCCCGGGGGCCAGGGCCCCGTCCCTGCAGGGTCCTGCCCCACAGCCACCCCTCGGCGTTGTGAGGGTGGGGGGAGCTGGGCCGGGGCTGTCTCTCTGCCAGTCTTTGCTCCCTGCCATTCGCCCACCCCACAGCCATCCCGGCCCTTTGTGTGGCCGGCCAGTGCCTGCCCAGCTGGTGTCACATCAGGCTCCGGGGCAGCCAGAGGAGCAAACCCTGCTCTGGCTCCATTAAGGTGCCTCACAAGGACTGGTGAGAGCATCACTCGCTGCCCTCGATGGTGAGCATTGAATAATGTGGGGATACACTCAGTGGCAAGAGGAGGGGGGCATGGACTGCCCAAGCCCTGTGGCTCTGTCCCCTCGCTGTCCATGAGGGCTGTGCTTTGGTCCCTGTGCTCGGCAGCCACACCGGGTTGTGTTGTGCTGGCAGTTCCCGCGCCACGGCACAGTCCCAGCTGCCTGGCAGATGGGGTTCTGCTCCCAGGACCATGCTTCCCCACAGCCTGTGCCGGGGACAAAGCTCGCTTGGTGGCTCTGGGGGCTGGATGCTGCGAGGGCTGAAAGCCGCTCTCTGCAGCAAACCTTCTGCCATTGGAAATACCTTCCTTCCCACTCTCAGCCACCAGCCCCAGCTGGGGAGTAGGACCAGGCACCTCAGGGACTACTAAGGATGTCAGGAGAGCCATCACAGGCCCCATATTCGTCCTCACCCCGTGGGCCGTGTTGTCCCACACAGCCGTGCTCAGGGGGCAGTGCTGCAGGGATGCTGGGCCTGAGCCGAGGCGGCAGCGGAGTCCCTCAGTGTGGGGCTTGGGGTGGGGTTGAGGGCTCCCCCAGCAATAGCCAGGCCCTCGCAGGATGCCCTGTTCTGGCGTCTGCGCTTCAGGTGGTGCTTGTGAAAAGGGACTGGAGCCTGGGGGGGCCCGCCCTGTCCCGCAGCGTGGGAGCAGCCTCACCCCTGCGCCCACCCGGGGCTCTGGGAGGTGGATGCAGGAGGGTGGGCAGCAGTGAAGGGGACAGCCCAGGTTGTTTCCCGGGGCAGGGGGCAGCTGTTGGGTTGTGGGGGCTCCAGGGCTCCAGGTCAGGCACAGCTTTGGCTGCATGTCACTGCCCTTCCAGCCCCTAGCACCAGCCTGGGGGCACATCTGGGGCGTGGGGCCAGCAGGCCAGCCTGGGGCGGCTGCAGGGCGGTGGTCTCCGCTCTGTCATCCCTTCCTGGGGCACGGGCACTACCCCAGGGGCCGCAGGAGGATAGGTCTGTGCCCAGCCGGGAAGCATAAGTGCCCTCTGAGAGCCTGGCAGCGGCTTCCCCCCACCGCCATGGTGCAGCGGCACTGCGTGGGGATGGGGAAGGTCTTTTTTCCATGTGGTGGAGGGGGTCTAGTGTTGGAGCCCCATGGTCTCGGCTATGGGAGCAGGACCAGCTGCTGTCCCTGGGGCAGCAGCACAGCCGAGGGGGGGCTGGAGCAAGTCTCATGGGCACCCAGCCCCCCTGCCTGAGTCAGGCTGTGCTCAACACCTTCCTGCCACCACTGCTTCCTACCAGCCGGGTCCAGCAGCACCAGTGTGTGCTGGCTGCCCGCTGCACCCCTGTGCCCCCCTCCACCCGCCCTTCCTGGTGCCGGGGGTCTGGCGGTGAGCTGACCGCCCGGCCGCAGGGCAGAGGTGACAGGGTTTCCTGAGGCGCCCAGGACAGGGCGTCAGGGCAGGTTGTGGTCATGAGGCTCCTCGCCCTGCTGTGAGCAGCATGGTGGGCTCCTGCAGGCTGCTGGGTGCTGCCAGGGCGGGTGCAGCTGCCTGGCCCCAGTCCCCTCCTTGGGATGGGCCCTTCTGGGACCGGTGGCACAAGTGGAGGGGCTGTGCCTGGGCCAGCCAGGGGCCTGACACCGTCCCATCCCCACGGTCTTCTCAGCAGACACCCTGGTGGGGAAGATCACCATCCCAGCATATGCGCTGAGTGACGACGACTGCTCCTCTGGGTACCAGCAGCTGAGCGTGGAGAGTGACCCGGAGGAGGGCGGTGAGCCCGGCCCCGCGGCGCTGCCCTGCCGCCAGTGCGGGCTGCAGCTGGCTGCCAGCCTGGGGCAGAGCTGCCTGCAGTGTGCCGGTGCCGAGGGGGGCCGCAGCCAGCGCATCGTGTACTCCTGCCAGCTCTGCCCCTTCGCCTCCCACTACTCCAGCCACCTCAAGCGCCACATGAAGACACACAATGGGGAGAAGCCCTTCGCCTGCCCGCAGTGTGCCTACGCCTCTGCCCAGCTGGTCAACCTGACCCGACACCTGCGCACGCACACGGGGGAGAAGCCCTACCGCTGCACGTGCTGCAGCTTCGCCTGCAGCAGCCTGGGCAACCTCAAACGCCACGAACGAGTCCACAGCCAGGACAAGCCCTTCCAGTGCGCTGCCTGCGACTATCGCTGCAACCAGAGCCGCAACCTGAAGCGGCACATGCTCAGCCACCGCCTGCCCAAAGGCGAGGGGCCGCACCGGCGGGACAAGGACCCAGGTAAAATGGGGGGTGCAGGGGAGAGATGCTGGGGGGGAGCCCCCAGGGGGAAGGGGCAAGGCGCGTGTCCTGCCTGGCGCCATGTGCCACCGGCCTCAGCTGGGGCACCACTGCCCCCGGGGCTCTGGAGGGAGCTGAGCCCTCCCAGCGCTGTGCTCCCACACTCACAGCCCTGCTTGTTTCTGTCCCGCAGAGCCGCTGCTGCCAGAGCTGAGCCTGCACGTGGGCAGCGGCAGCGGCCCCTTCCTGCCCGGCTGCGCTCGGCTGCGGGGTGAGGAGGCGGCCGCGCTGCCCGAGCTGCTCTTCCCCTTCACGTGCCGCATGTGCGGGCTGGTGCTGGACGACGGCTTCGCGCAGGATGAGGGCCTGGCCGAGCAGGTCTGCGGGCGCTGCAGCCTGGCGGTGCTGGGCACCGAGCCGGGCGCCAGCCCCCGCAAGGGCACGGGGGACAAAGGCTTTGCCTGCAGCCTCTGCCCCTTCGTCACCCACTACCCCAACCACTTGGCGCGGCACATGAAGACACACAGCGGGGAGAAGCCGTTTGTCTGCCCGCTCTGCCCCTACGCCTCCGCCCACCTCGACAACCTGAAGCGGCACCAGCGAGTGCACACGGGCGAGAAGCCCTACAAGTGCCAGCTCTGCGACTACGCCTGCGGCAACCTGGCCAACCTCAAGCGTCACGGGCGCATCCACTCGGGCGACAAGCCCTTCCAGTGCAGCCTCTGCAGCTACAGCTGCAACCAGAGCATGAACCTGAAGAGGCACATGCTGCGGCACACAGGCGAGAAGCCCTTCCAGTGCCGGGACTGCCCCTACACCACTGGCCACTGGGACAACTACAAGCGCCACCAGAAGATCCATGGCCACACGGCTGAGAGCTGGGTAAACCCTCGTACTGCCAAAGCCCTCCTGGCCCCTCCAGCCGTGGGCACGGCCCTGCCCTGAGACAGCACTTAGCCCGGCTGCAGGGGTGCCCAGCCCTGGGGCACCCCAGCTGCGGCCCCTGCCCTCCCTGGGGGAGGGATGGGCATCAGACTCCACGGGGGGGGCTCAGGGCTGCCTTATGCAGGGTCCGCCGGGGTCTCCAGCAGCCCTGTCTGGCCTGGGCAGGGTGAAGCCACAACCGGCAGCTCGGGCTCCAGGCTCAGGTCTCTGCCCCAGCAGCAGCGGTGCCCGTGTCCCCAGGCACCCACGGGAGTGGTCCCTCCCTGTTCCTGCCCGCCAGAGCCTTCCTCTGCCGGAGTTTGGGGAAAAGGGGGGAGGGGGGAACGGGACTGGTCCCATGGCTGTTGCCACGCCAGTCAGTGTAATTTATATTGTGTATAAAAGCATTAAACAGTCAGTTTTGTTATCCGCTATTCTCCCTGGGGGCCTTGTCCTGCTTCAGGCGAGGGCAGTGTGGGGCTGGCAAGGTGTGCGGGGAGGGGAGGGACAGCCGCCACCACCCCAACAGACAGCCCGGTACCAATCAGGATCCATTTTAATCATCATTGCAGTATGTAAACATCGGTTACTGTCCATTAATGCTCTGGTCGGTCTGAGCAGCAGGAGATACGTGGTTACAAGCCTAGATTACGTTGGAGTCTATGAGCGGGTTAGAGAGGGGGCTCAGCGCAGAGCCCCCCGGAGACAGTTTACTGCAGCCTGTCTCGGAGCAGGAGCCTAAATGCTAATTTGGCATTACGGAGCCTCACGAGGGCCACTGTGTGCCCCAGTCACTGGGGCAGCCACCCTCCTGGGTGCCCGGACCCCGTCCCTCCTGGCCGGGGAGGGGGCAGCTCTGCCCCCCGTGCTGGGCCAGGCTCCGCGACGCTGCTCCGGGGCTCGGCCTGGGCACACTGCTCGGGTCGGGCTGAGCCCTCTCCCAGCTGGAGCCAGCAGCAGGAGGAGCTCAGCTGCCCCCACCCCGAAGGCAACGGAGGGCTGGGGGTGAGCCCCCCCAGCCCGGGGGAGCAGGGGAAGGTGGATGTAGCAGGTGAGAGGCACGTCGATTGCAACCTGTCTGCAGGTCGTACATTCCTCAGCGAAGGCCCTCGGGCGGGTGCTGTCCTAGGAAGGGGGGGCCACTACAGATCTTCATCGCCAATGCCCTCAAAGGCGTAATTGCCATGGAAGTCGTTAGCGCCCACGTCGTTAGCAGAGCTGGAGTGGCTGATCCCTCGCAGGCTGACAGAGGTGAGCTTGCTCTGTGGAGAGGGGAGACGTTAGGGAGGACCCCCACTCCCCCCGCGGGTGACGGTGACATTGTGCCCACACACAACTCACCGAGAGTTTGGCCATCGGCTCCCGGGAGGCGTCGGGCGAGTCCTGCAGGGACAGCATGGTCAGGCAGCGCTGCGGGACGTGCCACCCCCCCTTCCCACCACCTGCCACCTCCCTACCCTCAGCCACCACCTGCCCTTCTGGGACAAGGCTGGGCCACCATCCCTTCCCTGCCCCAGGAAGCCCGGTCCCGGGAGGGGGTCCAAGGCCCCTTTCTCTTCCCAGGACTGCGGGAGTGGGGCACCGCAGCTCTGCCGCCCTCGGGGCTTGTCCCGGCCCTCCCCGCTGCCAGCCCTGCTGAGGGGATAATGGCACCTCTGGGGGCGGTGGGCTCTGGTACCCGACACACAGCAAAGTCCGTGGCCACGCTTGTCTCCCCCACCAGGGCCGCAGGGTCCCCACTCACCAGCAGCGGGGGCGATTTCACAGCTTGCTGGCTGTCCGAGCGCCGCAGGGCCCCGTTCACCCGCCGGCGAAACATCTGCAGGGGAGGAGCCAAGCTCAGCAGCAGGGTCCCCAGAGGCAGCTCCAGAGATTAGGATGGCCCCTGGGGATCCCCCAGCTGGCCCCGTCCTGAGGAGAGCGAGCAGGGCCCAGCCTAGACCCTGGGGAGTCCCGGGGGCAGGATGGGATCCCCCCCCAGGGACAACAACCACCCCCAACCCTCACCTTGCGGATGCTGCCTCCAGACTTTTTCACCATCAGCTCGTCCACCATGGACTGCAGGCAGATGCTCAGCATGATGGCCTGCAAGGGAGAGGCGTCATGCACCCTGCGGCCACCCCAACACACCACCCCGAGCCCAGACCAGCCCCGTCCCTCACAGCCGCCCCCTCACTCCCATCCTTGTCCACCGCCAGCCCTACCTGCGGACTGGTGATGGTGACCCACTGCAGCCGGTCTTTGCTCATTAGATACTCGAAAGCCAACTCCAGCTTCACCTCGGACTTCCCCGGGCTGCTCCCCGAGGGACCGTTGCTCATCGGCACCTGCAAGGGCATGTGCTGAGGCTGGGATCCTCCAGTGGGAAAGCAGCCAGCTTCCCGGGCCCCTGTGCCCAGCTCCCACTGGCCTTCCACCACCATCGGGTCACCCTCACAGCAGCAGCCCTCTCAAATATCCTCACACCGATGACACCCTCAGCCCCAAAGCGCCCCCCGGGCCAGCTGGGCTAGAAGCAGGCAACAGCCAGCACCTTTCCCAGGGGAGCTGCCAGCGCAGCCCGGCACAGGAGGGTCGCACCGGACCCCACAGAGCCCTCCCTGCTCGCCAGGACCCTGCCGGCAAGTGGCACTCACCGAGGACGTGACGCGCCAGCACCGCATGCGCGTGACCTTGAAGCTGCCTTCCTTGATCTGCTCGCTGGGCAGCCGCACCTGGAAGTTGAGCTCGTTGTTGCCAGCGCTGACGATGACATGGCACCCCTTCTCCGGGAAGTCAGTGACGCAGGGGTCGAACTTGAGATAGCCATAGTACTTCAGGGTCTGCGCCAGGCGGATGAACTGCGGGCAGAGCCGGGGGAGCTCAGCACCAATGGCCACCCTCCGGGGCCAGGAACGGGCACCGAGCTCAGCGCCATGCTCTGGCATGGCAGTGGGGTCAGTCCCCTGCTGGGACTGCCCCAGTCACAGCATTGTGCCCTCCCCTACCTCCTTCTTGGAGACTTTTTCCTGCAGAGACTTTAGCTGCCGGTGCTGTTCCTTGTTGACAAGGATCCATCCATGCTCGATGTCTGACACCGTCTACCAAGAAGCAGAGGCTGGTGAGCAGCTGGGCCCGGAGCCCCGCCAGCTGTAGCTGAGGGGTGCAGTGACCCTCCTCACCCGGCTGGGCCGCTCCAACCCTCACCTGCGCATACAGCAAGTTCAGCCCCACGCGATGCTCCATTACATCGTCATCATAGGAGGAGTCCCAGTAGCTAGAAGGGAACCACAAGGGTCAACCTATTCCCCAGCTCCTAACCACGATGGGGAGAAAAACACTCCCCCACGCTGGGACAAGGCGCTGGGCTGGCTCTCTGGCCAGCTCCCCTTGGTAGCCATCAGCTGCCATGTCCCAACTCTCCCTCTCAAGCAGCTGCCTGAGGCGGGAAGGGCTGGGAAAGCAGAAACAGGGGCCAAGTCCAGCAGCGCAGCCCGGCCCCCGCTGTCATGGAAGCGAAGGTGCCCAGGTGCGTCCCTGGGGGTTGAAGCACCCGCGGGCGGCGATGGCAGGAGGGAAGGGATCCCTGCAGACCCCCAGACACCTCCCCAATGCTCCGGCAGCCGCTGTCCCCCCAGCCCTGCCGCTCACCTCTTGCGCAGGATGATCCTGAACTCAGGGTTGTGTAGGCTGGTGACGGACACGTACGGCAGCTCGAACTCCTGCAGCTTCCGCACAACTGAGGGGAAACGGCAGCTCAGCAGTGGCTCAGGGAAGCAGGAGCCCAGTGGACCCCTGCCAGCCAGGGCACCCCCGGGGAGACCCCGGATCCCCCCACCCCAGGGGTCCAAGCACGCAGCTCTCACTCCTGGCAAGGCACCGCTTTCCCTCTCCCAGGGCAGACGTCCCACCACAGCCCCCATGGGACTGTCCCCAGCGTGCGCCACTCACAGGAGAAAGCTCCATCCTTGGTCTCCCTCACTAGGAAGAGGCTGAAGTAGCCAACCAGGTCATCCGGCAGATCCAGCTTGGAGGCCACAGCCTGGCAGCGAGAGCGGGAGGTCACTTCCCACACAGAGAGGCAGCACTTCTACATCCTCGCCCTTCTACATCCAGTTCTGGGCACTCCCGATGGCAGGAAGGCAGCGCCTCTGCTGCACTGGGGACAGGGCAGGGGGGGCAAGGGGACAAGTGGGGCCCGGGGGATCGCTGCCACCATGAAACAGCTGGGGGCCTCCCCACACCAGTATGGGTGCAGAGAGGGACACGTCAGAACACCCTTCCCGGCTCCACTGCTCTTTGGCCCCCCAAGACGACCCTGCTCTGGGGTAGGGATGCAGCGGGGGGGCAGGGTGAGGGAACCCCTGCGTGCATGGGGAACCACAGAACTGGGCAGGAGGGCCTGGTCCTGCCCAGCACAAGAGCTTTGGCACCTCAAGGACATCCTCCGTCTGGTCCGAGGTGAGGATGGTGACCTTGACCTTCTGGCCGTTGGAGAGCAGCACTTCCAGCACCACCTCCTCTGTGGGTATCTGCTGTGTCTCCTGGAGGGAGAAATGGGACTGGCACCGTGGCCCCCCCACCGCCAGCCATCCTCACACCACCCCGCAGCCCGAGGGCCCGGGTACTCGCCCCACAGTCCACCACCTCCCGTGGCTCCTGCACTCCCCTCACCTGCTGGGCCTTGCGCAGGAAGCTGTTGAAGGTCTCGCTGCCTCCCAGTGTCGGGTCCTGCCGAACTGCGGGGCGGGGGAAGATGAGCGAGGAGCCGGGCGTTACACGGGAAGGAGCAGGGACCCACGGGTGAGGAGCCGGGTGTTACACGGGAAGGAGCAGGGACCCACGGGTGAGGAGCCGGGTGTTACACGGGAAGGAGCAGGGACCCACGGGTGAGGAGCCGGGTGTTACACGGGAAGGAGCAGGGACCCACGGGTGAGGAGCCGGGTGTTACACGGGAAGGAGCAGGGACCCACGGGTGAGGAGCCGGGTGTTACACGGGAAGGGGCATGGACCCACGCCGATGCCCATCCGCCCCGCAGCCCCCCAGTTTGCACCCATCCTAAGCGTGCACAGGGGCACGCTCCCCACAGGCGAGACCCCTGGACAGCACAGGGAAGGGGAAGGGGCAGGGACTGAGAAGCAGCACCGCTTTGCAATGGCTGACATCCAGCAGGCAAGGCCAATTACTACCAGAGCACTACCAATTACTACCACAGCAGTATCAAGATGGGCCAGAGCAAAGGGATCAGCGTGGGGAGGGGGATGCAGGCAGTGCCCCGGGGCGAGGCAGGGGCGGCCGGCCCCCATGCACAGCACAGGGCAGCCCCCGCTTACCAGCCTGCATGTATTTCTCCAGCTGCTCCCGCCGTTGCTCTACCTCTGCCGGGGTGAGTGTGAAGATCTTCTTTGGGGGAAAGGCTGGGACCACGTTGGCGCCATACTCTTTCCTTAGCTGGGGAGAGAGCAGAATGCTGCGGGAGCCTCCAAGGGAGACGGGGGCTGCTCTGACCCCCCGCCCCAGCTGATCTCCAGCGCCCTGGCAAGGGGAGTGGAGAGCTCGCCAGTGTTCCTTATCCTAACGGGTGGCAAGCAGTTTGCAAGAACCCAGGTGGGACATCACAGAGCGGGAGAGCAGGCCTGCACCCGATGCCAAGGAACAAAAAACGAGACCCCGGCCAGCCCCGCAGCAGCACTGGGCGGCACATGCTTGCCCACGGCCACTGCAGCACCTGAGGCTCTGGCTCCGCAGCAGCGTGCGGCGCTTTCACAGAATCACAGAATGGTCGGGGTTGGCAGGGACCTCTGGAGATCATCCCGTCCAACCCCCGGCCAGAGCAGGGTCACCCAGAGCAGGTGGCACAGGAACGCCTCCAGGCGGGGTTGGGATGTCTCCAGAGACGGAGACTCCACCACCTCTCTGGGCAGCTTGTGCCAGTGCTCTGCCACCCTCACGGGAAAGAAGTTCCTCCTCGTGTTGAGATGGAATTTCCCGTGTTCCACTTTGTGCCCGTTGCCCCTTGTCCTGTCCCCGGGCACCACTGAGAAGAGCCTGGCCCCATCCTCTTGCCCCCCGCCCTTTAGCTATTGCTGAGCACTGATGAGATCCCCTCTCAGCCTGCTCTGCTCCAGCTCAACAGCCCCAGGGCTCTCGGCCTTTCCTCAGCACAGAGATGCTCCATCTCTTGATCATCTCGGTAGCCCTTTGCTGTCCCCTCCCCAGCAGTTCCCTGTCCTTCTGGAACCGGGGAGCCCAGAACTGGCCCCAGTGCTCCAGCTGTGGCCTCCCCAGGGCAGAGCAGAGGGGGAGGATGACCTCCCTCCACCTGCTGGCCACGCTCTTTTGAATGCCCCCCCCAGGAGACCATTGGCCGTGTTGGCCACAAGGGCACATTGCTGGCTCATGGGCGACTGGGTGCCCCCCAGGACCCCCGGGTGCCTCTCTGCAGAGCTGCTCTCCAGCGGGTCAGCTTTCCCCCAGCTCCCTGCCTGCCCCGGGCACTGCAGCGCGGCCCCGCGGGAGGGGGGATGTCGGTGGCAGCTCCCGCCGGGGACAGGGGGCTCCCTACCTGCTCGTGCAGCCCCAGGAGCTGGCTGTAGCGTACTCGGCAGTGCAACACCCCGTTCACATGGATGTTGTAGGCCTGCGGGGAGAAATGCCAGTCAGATCCCAGCACCTGCTGGACAGAGGAGCCCTGGGGTCTGCCCGGCTTGGGGCCCACGAGCCACTCCAGGGAGAAGCCCTGCCACAGCCCGGGAAGAGGCGATGCTCCCAAGGACCCCGCCGAGGGGCAGGTGGGGCACCCCCAGCCCTCCCCTCCTGTCAGCAGAGCTCAGCCGTGCTCCGGGAAGCACCGGGACCCACCAGGAACCCTCATGTGCTCTACGACGGGCTGGGCACCGCTGCAGGAGCCAGTTTGCCTCGCAGGCACTGGCCCTAGCCCAGAGGCACCAATCCCGGCAGCGTGTCCCCCACCACCTGGACCCCCCCCAGCGCTGCCCCGGAGCACACAATCCCCCCAGCGCTTCCCTTGTGGCGCCGGGACACCCTGCAGCCCCCAGGGGCATCATCCCCAGCAGCCTGGAGAGGGGCAGGACTGCCCATGGAGGCCAACGGCCAACAAGGAGCCCCAGGAGGTACAGCCACGACCCCCAGCACAGCCAGGACCAGGAGGGGCTGCCATCAGCAGCCAAGGGCTACGCGTTAGCAAGTGGGGACAGGCCAAACACACAGGACTCGTGCAGGTAAGTACAGTAACAGCACTGAAAGGTTTCTGTGTGCTGCTCCTCCAAGGACGTGTCGGTGCAGACCTGTAGCCCAGTGGATATGGGCTCAGGAATCAGAATCATAGAACTGCGCAGGTTGGAAGTGACCTTTCAGATCATCTAGTCCAACCATCAACCTAACACTGACAAAAGCCATCGCTAAACCACACCTCTAAGCACTATGTAAGTGCTTAGAAAGTTCAAGCGCATCCAAGGGATGTGTCTGATGGACACCAGGAAGGAGTAACCCTGCAGCCACCCAGACACGGGGACAGTACGGAGCCACGTGGTGGACATGGGTGTCCCCAAGTCAGCAGGCAAGGACACCCCTCCCTGCAGCAAGGAGAGGCGGCTGCCAGCGGCTGTTCTCCATCCCTCAGGCCCCACGGCACATTCGGAGGAGTGAGCACAGCAACGCGACCCGGGCTGCGCTCAGGCCAGCGGAGAGGGGACCCTGGCGTCCAGCCACGGAGAGCTGCGTGGCCAAAGGCTGTGGTCCTGGGCTGGCTCCGCTGCCTCCCCGGGTGCATGGCCACAGACAGCCCTCACCACAGGGCAGGGGTTTCCTTCCTCATGCGCTGCCTGCCCGCCCTGGGGCCACCACAACATGCCACAGCGCTACTGGGACACTGGCTGCTCCAAAGCGCAAGGGTTGCTGCAGAGAGCCCAGCAGGACGTGCCCCCACGCCATGCCACCCCCCAGCCCACCCTCTCCCCAGGCCTGGGGAAAGGCTGGAACCCCTCTGGGACAGCTCTGCCCCAGCATGCACCAGCCCAGCCAGGGCTCGCCTGCCCCACAGGTTGGGGGGAGCCCCACAAGGACGGGGAGGTGGCTGCTGTGGTGGACCCCACTGCTACGGAAATTACATGTGCTAGAGCTAAATTTCAACTCAGTTTTTCTATAACACCACAGAGCGGGTCCCTGGCTGCTGCCCTGGGTGCCCCCTCTGCCC
This sequence comes from Rissa tridactyla, assembly GCF_028500815.1. Lineage (NCBI taxonomy): Eukaryota > Metazoa > Chordata > Aves > Charadriiformes > Laridae > Rissa > Rissa tridactyla. The sequence continues at coordinate 127,391,176 of NC_071468.1, read as the reverse complement.
CATACCCCCAGCCAGGCTCAGCTTCCGGGCAATTCGCTGCAGGCAGCGTCCTCCCAGGGGACAGCACTGTCCCCTCTGTGCCCGAGCAGGTCCTGCCATCCCCAGAACAGCGTTTGAGGGGGCGGCAGGACCACACCACAGGGGCTGGAGATGTGCCTCCAGCTGGTCACGGCAACCCAGGCAGGCACCTCCCATGGCTGTTTCCCTTACTGGAAGCCCCAAGGGTCCTCCTGCCCCCGAAAGCTGGGGCTGCCTGGGGTCAGCGGAGGCACCCATCCAGGCCACTCTGGCCCTGCACGTGCTGGAGCTCACAAGGGCTTCTCACGCCGTCCTCCAGCCCAAAGGCAACAGCCCCGCAGCTCAAGGTCCCCACAGAGGGCCCAGGACACCACGACAGATGCCGGGTGGCCCGGGCAACACCCACAGCTGCCCAGCGCCAGCACAGGGGTCCGCAGTCTCCACAGGATCACCAGCTCTCGCCAAGACCCTGGGCTGCAGACGAGCCCTCCTCTGACACCGGGGACGAAGTCTTCCCCCACCCAAGGAGCCATCACGGCACCTGAGGGCAAAGTGCAGGGGGAGGCACGGGGCTGAACATGCCTTGGCCGTCCGCTCCTCCAGCCCTTGGGTGACCACAGCCGCCTGTGGGTCACCAGGTCCCTTCCCGCAGCTCACGGCTGCCATCGGTGTCCCCAACACACCGCCTCGGGCTGCTGAGAGGGTGGGGGAAGATCCCCCCGAGAGGGACCTCGGCAAAGGGGGCAGGCGAGGGATGCCCATAGCAGCTGGCGCGAAGGAGAGGGCGGCAGGGCCGGAGGGAGCCAAAGGGGCTGCAGAGCCCCGAGCCGGGGTCTGGGGGGAGCGCGGAGGCGGATGCAGCCCCCGCGGACGCGCAGCGGTACCTTGCTGCGGCCCCGACGGCGAGGGGGGTCTGGGTGTCGGGGAGCCCTGGGGCCGGGGCCCCACAGCAGCGTCGCCGGGGACCCGATCCCGGAGGAGCCGCCAAGCCCGGGGGCGTTCACGGCGAATCGAGCAAAACAGGAAGCCGGGACGGACGGATGGACGGGCCAGGATGAGCCGGGGGGGCGCCGGGGACGGGATGGAGCCGCCGCCCGCTGTCCTCCCCCCACCGGACCCGCCGCCCCCCCGTCGCAGGGCAGGGCCCGGGGACCCTCCGAGCGGCGGCTGCACCCCGGGGAACCCCCCCCGGCCCGGCCCCGTCCCTCCCGGGCCCGGGGCGCAGGGGCGGCGCGGCCCGGCGCCCGCCTGGCCCGGGAGCGGGGGTGTCTGGGGATGGCGAGCGGCCGGCCGGGGGCTGCCCGCCTCCCCCGGTCCCGGCTTCGCGCAGGCGGCCGGGGCTGCGGGCCCGCACGGCCCCACCGGGCGGGGACAGCACCCGCCCCGGGACGGCGGACCCGGACCCGGGCCGCGGGACCGCTCCGCCCCGGCCCCGCTCACCACGTAGGCGGCGCCGCCGTCGCCGGCGCGGGTCTCGGTCTCGGGGATGGAGAAGTGCATGGCGGGACCGGGGCCGGGGCCGGGACCGGGACCGGGCCGTGCCGAGTCGCGCGCCCCCGCTACCTGCCGCGCGCCGCCATGTCGGGCCGGGCGCTCCCCGGCACCGCCCCGCGGGGCCCCCGCGATGGCGCGGCCGCCGGAACCGCCCGCCGGGGCCGGACCGCCCCGCCTCGCTCCGCCCCGCACCGGGGGGGAGCCGCACGGCCCCCGGCAGCGGGGACGGGCCGGTGACACCCCTCTCCGAGACCCCCCCGGGGCAGCCCCGCCCCGCCGCGGCCGGTGCCGAGCGCGGGCCCGGAGCGGGACGGGCGGCGGGGGGCGCGCAGGGCCCGAGGCTCCCGGTCGTGCTGGGAGGGAGCGGCCCCCCCACGGCCATGGCGTGGCGTCACCGCGCGTCATGCGGGGGGCGTGACGTCACGGCAGAGCCCTTGGGCCCCGCCCTCCGGCCGGCAGGGGGCGCTGCGGGGCGGCGGCGGGCGCCATGGCGGAGCGGGCGGCGCCGGGCGGTGAGTGAGCGACGGGCCCCGGTGGGACGGGACGGGCCGGGACGGGCCGGGCACCGGTGGGCGGCGGGACCCCCCCGCGGCACCGGCTGGGCCCTGCTCCCGCCCCCTGCTCGGCACCCGCCCGGCCTCCCCACACCAGCCTCCCCCGGGCCCCGCGGCCGGCCCCGGCCCCGCTCACGCTTCCCCTCCTTCCAGGTACCGGCTCCGAAGCAGTCGCGCCGGTGCCGGCGGGACCGCAGGTGAGCGGGGCCAGGGGCCGGCGTGGGGCTGGGGGCCGGGCCGGGGGCCGGTGTGGGGCTGGGGCCGGGCCGGGGGCCGGGGGCTGCCTGACTGTCTGTGCCCGCAGGCCCCGGAGCTCTCCCGGGAGGAGAAGCTGCAGTTGCGGAAGGAGAAGAAGCAGCAAAAGAAGAAGAAGAGGAGCGAGAAGGGGCCGGCGGCCGAGACCCCCGAGCTGGGGACACCATCCAGCCCAGGGCAGCCGCAGGGTGAGGATCTCCTTGCCCCCAAGGCAGCCCCCACGCTGGAGACCCCCGCAGCAGACCTCCCCGGCAGCCCCATGGCGAGACCCCCGGTGGTCTCCCCTGATGGGAACACCCTCGCCTAGAGCGTCCCTGAGCCAGGAGCATCCTCTGGTCAGGGGAGGCCACGGGGGGAACTCTGGAGTGTCCCAGCTCTCTGCACCTCGAGTGCCTGCGGGGGCTGAGATCTAGAGAGGCCGGTCCCCTCCCCACCTGAACATGGGGCTGGCCTGGGGGTCCCCATGCTGGCTGTGTGGGGGTGGCGATGACGGAGAATGTGAAGCTGCCCCTCCGAAGGCAGAGCCTGGCACAGAGGAGAGTCTCCCTGCCACGGGCTGTATCTCCTGGTGATGGAGCCTGGGCTCAGACTTCTCCCTTCCGTCTCCTGCAGTGGCCGCTCACCCCACGTCCCCCCCCGCCTTGGCCGATGGCCCCAGCGATGGCGAAAAGCCCGCAGGGGGCAAGAGCAAAGCTGAGCTGCGAGCCGAGCGCCGGGCCAAGCAGGAGGCGGAGCGGGCCCAGAAGCAGGCTAAGAAAGCAGAGCTGAGCCAGGCAGCCACGGCGGCCAAGCCCAGGCTGACCCCCACCGAGCCCCAATCCGGTAAAGCTGTTGTCACCAGGGGGTGGGGGAGCGGGGAGGGGGCTGTGGCGGGGCGGCACCACCTCTCACCCCCCTCTCCGCCATCCTCACAGTGGTGAAGCGGCTGCCAGAGCATGTGCAGGTGGATGACCCTGCTGCCCAGAGGAAACTGGCCAAGAAGCTGGAGCGGCAGCAGGTAGGAGGACGGCTGGGTAACGGGCTGTGTGCTCTAGGGCAGCTGTGCTGTGGCGGGGTCGGGCTGTGCATGTGGTGGGACCAGGGCCAGCTCTCCGGGGGGCCACGAGCGAGCGCTGTGTGTGACTGGTGGTGCTGGAGCGAGCAGGGCTGTATGGCGGCTTTGGGTAAGCCATCATCCACATGTGGTCGACAGCAGCTGAATATGAGCCAGCAGTGTGCACAGGTGGCCAAGGAGGCCACCAGCATCCTGGCCTGTGTCAGCACTAGTGTGGCCAGCAGGAGTGGGGCAGTGACCGTCCCCCTGGACTGGGCACTGGGGAGGCCCCACCTCGAGGGCTGTGTCCAGGTTTGGGCCCCTCACGCCAAGAAAGACCTTGAGGGGCCGGAGCGTGTCCAGAGAAGGGCAACGGAGCTGGTGAGGGGTCTGGAGCACAAGTCTGGTGAGGAGCGGCTGAGGGAGCTGGGGGTGTTCAGCCTGGAGAAGAGGGGGCTGAGGGGAGACCTTCTCGCTCTCTACAGCTCCCCGAAAGGAGGGGGTAGCCAGGGGGGTCGGGCTCTTCTCCCAAGGAACAGGCCATGGCACAAGAGGAAACGGCCTCAAGCTGCAGCAGGGGAGGTTTAGGATGGATATTGGGAACAATTTCCTCCTGGAAAGGGTTGTGAAGCATTGGAAGAGGCTGCCCAGGGCAGTGGTGGAGTCGCCATCCCTGGAGGGATTGAAAAGCCGGGCAGACGTGGTGCTGAGGGCCATGGGGTAGTGGTGGCCTTGGCAGTGCTGGGTCTATGGTTGGACTCGATGATCTGAAAGGTCCCTTCCAACCTGGGCAATTCTGTGGTTCTGTGATTCCATGATCACCAGCACTGTTTGGCTACAGGTACCTCTGAGGCAGGACTATGGCACCAAGGTCAACCTGTTCTCCCACTTGCACCAGTACAGCCGGAAGAAGCCACTGACGCAGCAGATGAGGTATGTGGCGTCCCAGCCCAGGCCCCTGGCCATCATTTGGCTCTGTTTCGGCTGGCCCAGCTGCAAAATGGCCCTAGTGAAGGGGTGTCCTGGTCCTGTGCATGGGACAGGCATGATGGGATGGAGGGGGACCCCTTTGGTCACTTTGAGGAGCGGCGGCAGGGGCAGACAGACGTCCTGCCTGTGGGGTGAGGAGAGCTGCCCTCAGGCGATGCAGGGCCACAGGAGAAGGGGCTGTAGGGTCGGGACTGACAGCTCCCTTCTTGGGCCATCTCTCAGGTTGTTTGGCTGGCGGCCTGGTGGTGGGTTTGTTGTTCCTGGGCTCTAGAGGGTCAGCGCTCACAGCGCTCTCATGTTTGTCCCCACAGCATCCCCTCCACGGTAATTCACCCGGCTGTGGTGCGCCTGGGCCTCCAGTACTCCCAGGGCATCATCAATGGCTCCAATGCCCGCTGCATCGCCCTGCTGGAAGTCTTCAAACAGGTATGCGAGCAGCTACCCCTGCCCACCGGGCAGTGAGGGCACCAGACACAGGCCTCCCTTCCTCTCCATTGACTGCTGGGGCTGTAGCTGTGCTCAGTCGTCTTCAGCCTCTTCCCTCTGACCATGCCCAGGGCTGAGCCCTGCTGGTATCCTCTTCTGGCACTGATGCAGTAGATTTGAGTTCCTGGAGCACCCCGTTGCCCCGCTGTGAAAGTGTGTCAAGCTTAGCGATATGGTTTAGTCGTGGTTTTTGTCAGTGTTAGGTTGGACTAGATGATCTGAAAGGTCCCTTCCAACCTAGGCAATTCTATGATTTTATGGTTCTAAGCTGTGTGGTACGCACTCGTGCCTGGTCTGCAGCCTCCTGGGCAAGGGCGGTCGCGTGCAGTGCCTGAGCTCATGCTCTCTTCTCTTGTCTCAGCTGATCCGGGATTACTCCACTCCCCCCAACGAGGAGCTGTCGCGGGACCTGGTGGCCAAGCTGAAGCCGCACATCAGGTGAGGTCTCCCAGTGCCAGAGCGGAGGGAACCGAAGCTCTGCTGAGTGTGGTCCATCGGTCACCTCACCGGGTTGGTGCCCACCAAAACTTGGGCTGACTTTGCTGGGGCTCTGGGTTCTTGGGGCTCTCCCTGCCCACGACCCCCAGGCCAGCTGCACCCTCCCTCTTCCCCTCCGTGCCCTCCAGCCTGCTCGGAGCTAAGCCCATTTCCTCTCTGCAGCTTCCTGAACCAGTGCCGGCCCCTCTCAGCCAGCATGGGCAATGCCATTAAGTTCCTCAAGAAGGAGATTTCGTGCCTGCCTGACACCCTGCGAGAGGAGGAGGTGAGTGGCCTCAGGCCAGCAGCAGGCTCCAGGGTGGAGGGACAGCCCTGGCGCAGGGACAGGGCGAGGTGATGGGATGCAGACTGGGAGCAGTGCTGCAGAGGAGCTAGAAGACTTGGCCATCAGTGTCGCCTCCCACCCAAAGGGGCTGGGCGGCTCCGCAGCAAACACTGGGCTGTTGGTGTCGCTGGGCTGGGAGGACTGGAGCTCGTCAGAAGCTCCAAATTAGAGCTCCAAACATGAAATGGGAGAAACTGCAGCAGCCGCATGTGGTCTCAATGAACGCAGCACAGGCCCGGCCAACAACCAGCGTTGCACCTGCATCGAGAAGGGACTCTGGGGCAGCTGGAGGGCTTGTGGGCTGGTCTGGCTGGTGCTGTGCGCTGCAGGAAGGCCACAGCAGCTGGACGCCGTGAGCTGCCCTTGCCCAGCAGGACTGTGTGTGAGAGCTTTGACAGATGAAGAAGAATGTGTTTTTTCAGTGCTCAGCTACGTCCGATGAAAAAGCTCAACAGGATCCCATTGCTGTGGAGCAGGGGCAGGGTGGTAGTGCAGGTCAGGAGGACCCTGTTGGAACGGGTCCAGCGGAGGGCCACGAAGATGATCAGAGGGCTGGAGCCCCTCTGCTGGGAGGACAGGCTGAGAGAGCTGGGGGGGTTCAGCCTGGAGAAGAGAAGGCTCCGCGGAGACCTTCCAGCCCCTGCCAGTCCCTCAAGGGGCTCCAGGAAAGCTGGGGAGGGACTCTGGAGCAGGGAGGGGAGCCATGGGACAAGGGGGGACAGTTTTACACTGGAAGAGGGGAGATTTGGATGAGATATTGGGAAGAAATTCTTTGGTGTGAGGGGGGTGAGCCCCTGGCCCAGGTTGCCCAGAGAAGCTGTGGCTGCCCCATCCCTGGAGGGGTTCAAGGCCAGGTTGGCCGGGGCTTGGAGCAATCTGGGCTGGTGGGAGGTGTCCCTGCCCAGGGCAGGGGGTGCCACTGTGGGGGCTTTGAGGTCCCTTCCCACCCAAACCATTCCGTGATTCTGTGACCCCTGGGGCTGCGTGGCCAGTGGGCTGAGAGGAGTTGGGCTGGAGGGTCTGAGCAGTAAAATCTCCATGGGATGACCAGAGCAACTGCCCCAGGACATGCAGGGGAGACAATGGGCAGAGCTGGGCAGGTCTGATGGCAGCTCGAACGCGTGGTGAGGCACCGTGGTCTGCTGGGAAGCTTGTGCAGGGGCAGGAGTGACCACGTGTGTCCTGCGGAGTCCCTGGGGAAGGTGCCATACAGAAAACAGCAGGGCAGGGCTCGCCGCTCGCAGGGGAGACAGCAAGGGACAGCAGAGCGTGGGCCACGCTGTATGTGATGGCACTGTCTCCCCAGGCGAAGGAGAAGCTGCAGGACACTATCGACAAATATCTGCGGGAGAAGATTGTTTTGGCAGCTGAAGCCATTTCGAGGTCGGCCTTTGAGAAGATAAATGACAACGATGTGATCCTGGTGTACGGATGGTAAGAGGAGAGCCGGGGCAGCCAGGCCAGTGGGTGGAAGAAGGCAACAGAGCAGCTGAGTGGACACGGGAAGGTCTTGAAAAAGCAGTTTTTCAAGGGTGGGAAAGCCAGCGTTGCCCAAGGGGGAGGGAGGGGTTGCAGCTTTGCGTCCAGCAACCAGAAATAAAACAAGCAGGGAGGGGACAGTCAGGGGCTGCCGGCCAGAACTCGGCTGTGGTGGAGAGATGGTAAATGGAGGCACAGGGGGGACGTTTGTGACCAGCGGGGCAGGACTGTGGGTGTATGAGGGTATCAAGACAGAGCCGGGCATAACCCTGGGGTCAGCACTTGCTGACTGGCCGTGGATGTATTGTCAGTGCTTTAGAAGAAGCAGAGAGCTCGTTAGGACTCTCGTCCTGTCCTGGCAGACGGACGGACAGATGAGCTGGCGTCACGAGGTGGTGATGGGGCGCTTTCTGCCGGGCAGCTGCCGAGGGGAATGCGAAACCCTCTGTGGAGCGCGGTGCTGGCAGGCCTGGCTGCGTCCCCGCAGCGCCGCTGCCCAGGGCTGTGTCCTGACAATGGTGTTTCCGATTTCTCCACACGCTCTCCAGATGCTGGAAGCGCTGGAGCCCACGGACTCATTAGTGGAACAAAGAGGAGAGTCTGGTCAAGTAGCCTTATGGCAGCCTATACTGCGGCATTAGCGCCTCACGCTCCGTTTGTGAATGCCCGAGTTTGCAGTGCCTGCCGTTTTGGCTAACCCGGACTGCCAGACCTGCCGGCCTGTACCGTTACAGTGGTGGGCAACACCTTGACTGGGCCAAGAAATGTCTGACAGAGGTGTAAAACCATTGCCATCAGAGAAGCCTGTACCAAAGGCTCGTCCATGAGACTTTGCTGTTCCCATTCAGGGCTCAGCACTGTCCCCTGCTTGCCTGTGTCCAGAGTTAAGTGTTTCAAGAAACCCAGATTCACCGCTTCTTCAATACAGGGCATTTACAGAGCAGCCGTGGCTGTTTACTGGCATTTTAAACAAGCTGCAGCGAAGTCAAATCTCAGGAAGCAAAAATAGGGAAGCTCGTTCTTCCTTCGAGGGTCTGTGGCAGAAAGCAGAGGTGGGGAAGGGAGGCAGAGACCGCTGTGGCGAAAGAGCCCGGGTGTCATGTGGGTCCTGGGCGGTCGGCGGAGGAAGGGGCAGGGGGCCAGCGTGGGTCTGGAGCGTTATGAGGGGGAAACTCGGAGAGGGTTTTGGGGGGGATCCCTCGCTGTGGTCGCAGAGGGGTCAGGGTCAATGCTGCTCGCAGGGAGGGCTGAGACATCTCTTTTCCCAGGGGTGATCCTCTGAGTGAAGATGGGGAGAGGGAGCAAGCGTAGCAGGAGGGGGTCTGGAAGGGGCAGCGCTGGTAACAGCGAGGGTGGATCTCATCTCTGCCCAGACTTGTCTCCAGGCAGCACTACTAGCCCATCAGAGTCTCGGTGGGAGCCCAACTCCCGCCCTGGGTAAGAGACATTGCTCTGTTTGGGCTGGATGTGCCCAGGGACCTGCTGTGGCAGCCAGCCCCTGCCATCGGGCGCCTGTCCAGGCTGTCCCTGGGGTGAGACCCCATGCTAACGCGCAGGAAACCTCCTGCCCGGACGGCACCTGATGAGTCCCACACCACACCAGGAAGGTTTCCTGGCACTGGGCTGCATTTCTGGGTGATGCTGGCGGGACGGGGCAGCCTCCTAACCCGTGTCCAACAGCTCTTCCCTGGTGAACCGCACGCTGTGCGACGCCCACGTGAAGAAGGGCCGGGCTTTCCGTGTGATCGTGGTGGACAGCCGGCCGCGGCTGGAGGGCCGGGAGACGCTGCGCCGGCTGGTGCGAAAGGGCATTCACTGCACCTACGTGATGATCAACGCCATTTCCTACGTGCTGCCTGAGGTGAGGAGCAGAGCGGGGCTGCGCTGGGGGGGGCTGCGTCGTGGAAAAGGTGCCAACAGATCCCTGCGCTTCCCTGACAGGTGTCCAAAGTACTGCTGGGAGCCCACGCACTCCTGGCCAACGGCTCCGTCATGTCCCGGGTGGGGACATCCCAGATAGCCCTGGTCTCCAAGGCCTACAACGTGCCCGTGCTGGTGTGCTGTGAGACCTACAAGTTTTGTGAGCGAGTGCAGACAGACTCTTTCGTCTCCAACGAGCTGGGTAAGGCTTCTGTCCCCTTCCTGCCACCTGGGACCCGCTCTCTCTGCCTGCTGGTGGCCAGGATGGACTGATCTGCCCTGCCATTCCCCTTCCTGGCCGAGGGGCCACCACTCGGAGGAAGGGTGGCCTGGCAAGCAGCGGTCCTGCGTGCTCCTGGGGCAGGATGGAGAGCTGCCATCCCTCCCCCTGATCCTGCCTGCTGCTGCTCCCTCCACAGATGATCCCGATGACCTGATCGTGCTGCGGAAGGGCCAAGCCCAGCTGGGTGGCTGGGCAGAGAACAAGTCCTTGCGCCTCCTCAACCTGGTCTATGATGTGACGCCGCCTGACCTGGTGGATCTGGTCATCACGGACTTGGGCATGATCCCCTGCACCTCGGTGCCTGTCGTCCTGCGTGTCAAGAACGTGGATCAGTAGGAGAGCCAGCTGCACGGACCCTAATAAACCAGGCCCCACAGTACACCTTGTCTGCCTTCTGTGAGGTGGCAGGAGCCCGGGTGGCCCAGGTGCCCATACTGAGGAAGTATGGGCTTCATGAGGTGACAGTGAGGTGGATCGAGAGCTGGCTGAGTGACAGAACTCAGAGGGTTGTGATCAGTGGCACAGAGTCCAGTTGGAGGCCTGTAACCAGTGGTGTCCCTCAGGGGTCAATACTTGGTCCAATTTTGTTCAATATATTCATTAATGACCTAGATGAGGGGACAGAGTGTATCCTCAGCAAGTTTGCTGATGATACCAAGCTGGGAGGGGTGGCCGACACTCCAGAGGGCCGTGCTGCCATCCAGCGTGACCTGGACAGGCTGGAGAGCTGGGCAGAGAAGAACCTAATGAGGTTCAACAAAAGCAAGTGTAGGGTCCTGCACCTGGGAAGGAAGAATGCCAAACACCAGTATATGTTAGGGGCGGACATGCTGGGAAGCAGCTCTGAGGAGAAGGACCTGGGGGTCCTGGTAGACAGCAAATTATCCATGAGCCAGCAGTGTGCCCTTGTCGCCAAGAAGGCCAATGGCATCCTGGGCTGCATAGGGAAGACTGTGGCCAGTAGGTCGAGGGAGGTCATTCTCCCCCTCTACTCTGCACTGGTGAGGCCACAACTGGAGTACTGTGTCCAGTTCTGGGCTCCCCAGTTCAAGAGGGACAGGGAACTACTGGAGCGAGTCCAGCGTAGGGCAACCAAGATGACTATGGGACTGGAGCACCTCCCTTATGAGGAAAGGCTGAAAGAGCTGGGACTCTTTAGCCTGGAGAAGAGAAGGTTGAGGGGGGACCTGATTAATGTTTACAAGTACCTAAAGGGTGGGTTTAAGGAGGACGGAGCCAGGCTCTTTTCAATGGTTCCCAGCGACAGGACAAGGGGCAATGGGCACAAGCTAGAACATTGGAAGTTCCGTTCAAATACACGGAAAAACTTCTTTACAGTGAGGGTGACAGAGCACTGGAACAGGCTGCCCAGGGAGGGTGTGGAGTCCCCTTCTCTGGAGATTTTCAAGACCCGCCTGGATGCAGCCCTGAGGGATGTGCTCTGGGCAATCCTGCTCTAGCAGGGGAGTTGGACTAGATGATCTCTAGAGGTCCCTTCCAACTCTGAAGATTCCGTGATTCCGTGTTACCACAGGCCCAACTCTGCGCTGTCCTTGGGCACACTGGCACTTGTGCCCACTCCGCCTGACCCCTTGCCTCCCGCTCCAGGCAGCAGCGGGGAAGGATCCTCCCTGTCTCTGGGACCTGGGGGAAAGGGTGATGCTGGTTACAGCCCCTGGCTGCGGTGCTGGCAGCCGGTGGGGCTGAGCTTGGGGACAGCCGGGCACCTCTGGCTCCCTGCAGTGCCCTGGGTGTGCCGGGACTGCTCCCACCACGAGAGGGGCTCGGTGCAGGGCCCGGACCGAGCTGGGGGCTCTGGCAGGGGGAGGGGGTGTCCCTTCTGCAGCATTCCCGTCCCTTCCTGCCGTGGTGACATCAGTGCTTGGCACAACTTCGGGCAGGGATGGCTGTGGGCTGTGTGTGCCCCCCCCCAAAGCCTGTCACCGCCAGTGCCCTGCGTAGTCCCAGCCCCGGGGGGCAGCCGGGAGGGCAGGAGGCCCGCGATTGTGGTCTCTGCCCAAAAAGGCGTTTTTATACCCCGGTGTCACCTCCGCGGGGGGAGCCCGGGGCGGCGGCGGGGAGACACGTGTCCCCGGAGCGGCGGCGGGGGCGGGGCCGGGGGAGGGGGCGGGGCCACACAGAGCGCACCACCGGGCGGGGGCGGGGCCTTGTGGGCGTGGAGGCGGGGATATGCAGATCATCCCGCCACGCACGACGGGAGCCGTTCCCGCCGCGCCGCCGCCGCCCGCGGGGGAAGGCGGGCGCTGCGCGGGTGAGGCCCGGGCCGAGGTTGTGGGCGCGAGACGCGGCGTGGTTCGGGGGGGCGTGGGGTGTCGCGGGGGTTGTCGTCGTGCGGTGTGTGTGCGTGCGGCGTGGTGCGGGGGGTGTTGTGTGTGGGTTGGAGTCATACTTACCTGGCAGGGGAGACACCATGATCAGGCAGGTGGTTTTCCCAGGGCGAGGCTCATCCCCTGCACTCCGGGTGTGCTGACCCCTGCGATTTCCCCAAATGCGGGAAACTCGACTGCATAATTTGTGGTAGTGGGGGACTGCGTTCGCGCTCTCCCCTGGTGTTGGTGGTGCAAAGAGAGAGGCGAGGGCGTGGCGGGTGTTGGGTGCTGCTGTTGTCGTGCCCCGTGTTCCGCGCCCCGGACGCGGCGTGTCTGGGCTCCCGCAGACCGCGGTGCCCGCGGTGGGTCGGTGCGAGCCGGGGGAAGGGAAGGGCCTGACCCGGCGCCGTCTCCCCCCGTCCCGCTGTCGGGGGCTGCAGCGCCCCGGGGAGCTCGGGGGTCTCTGGGTTTATCATCTCCGCACCCGGAGTAAATTCTTGGACACAAATCCCCCTTCCCCCCCCGGCCCGCAGCAGCTCTTCCGTTCCCTGAATGGGGGTTCCTGAGGGTCTGGCCCAGGGACATCCCCCCCCCGGGGCCTCTGTCACCCCGCGCTGCTGCGCTGCCCCCTCCCCGTCCCGGGGCACAGCCCCCCCCGCCCCCTCGCCAGGCCAGAGACGGGCGGGACCAGGTTTTACCACACGAGTTTATTTTACATAAAACGTTAACACAGATGCAGGCTGTTGCAACCGGAGTGAGGGACCAGACAAGCGATGCGACAGGGGGACGATGGCCGGGGCCGGCGCTGCGTGTGCTGCCGCCAGACCCGGCCGGCCCCGGGGGCTCCTCGGTGGCCACGGGCGAGGGGAGGGGTCCGCAGCGGGGACCGGGTCGTCACCGAGAGGAAAGGCCGAGAGCCCGGCGCTGGGCAGGAGCGGGGTGTGCACATCCCCCGGGGGGAGGGACGCTGCGAGGGGCGCAGGACAAGCGGGGTGTAAAACCTCAGGGGTGAGGGGTGACCCCCGAGGGGTCAGCGACCCCCGGAGACGGCAGGGAGGCAGCGAGTGACACACGCTCCCGTTCCCGGTACGGGGCCTGGGCTCCCCGCAGCCCTGGTGCCGAGATGGAGCTGCCGGCTGGGGAGAGCCGGGGGCCGGGCAGGATTTCTGTGCTTCCAGGCACTGCGGGTCAGGGCCCTGTGGCACCACCTGGGGGGATCTTTAATTCCCTGGACGGGGGGGGGTCGGTGGTGCCTCTTCAGGGAGACGGGAGGGAACAGACGGGGCACGGCAGAAACTCCCCTCTGTGGCAGCGGGACCCGCCCCGGCCGGGGCTGCACCCGAAAGGTTGGTGCCTCCTGACACGAGGTGCGTCCGAGGGGAGCGGGACCCTTCTGCCCGCGGGCACCACTGGGCCTCAGTGGGACGACGTCCCCGTGGGTCTCCCTGTGCCACGGGCTCTACGGCAAAAGCGCGGCTGACAAACAGCCAGATGTGCTCAACGCCAAACCTGCGGGCTTGGCCCAGGGAGTAGCCAGGGGCCCGCAGTGACCTTGGGGCATCCTCTTCGAACACACAATACCGGCGCCCAGAAGAAAGTGTCTACGTGTCTGCTGGAATCGTCGCTCAGATCTCTGACATCAGACTCTCCCGAGCCTGAACCGCGGATGAAGTCACAGGGTGGTTTGGGTTGGAAGGGACCTTAAAGATCATGCAGTTCCAGGCCCCTGCCCCGGGCAGGGACACCTCCCGCTAGAGCAGGTAACCCACCCGTCGCATGACGTACCTGGCAAGGAAAGGTCGAGAATCCCCAGCCCCAGCTCCGTGATGGCGCTCGCCCGGTTTGAGCGGGTCTGTGCCTGGTGAGAGAGCGCGGAGGGACGGCCGTCACCCCGCCAGCGGCACTATCCTCCGTGTCAGTGACTGGCGCGATCGGTGAGTGCAGTCAGGCTTCCACAGGGGAGGAATTTGTCACATCGTTGTCCGAATAGGACAGAAATTTACACCCAGGCTGCGGCCGGGCGGCCACAGGGAGCGAGCGATGTCCGGAGACAGACAGACGTCCACGTACTCAAATGCCCAAAGCCTTTATTCTGCTCTTTCACCAGAGAACCAGGGGAGAGCGCGAACGCAGTCCCCCACTACCACAAATTATGCAGTCGAGTTTCCCGCATTTGGGGAAATCGCAGGGGTCAGCACACCCGGAGTGCAGGGGATGAGCCTCGCCCTGGGAAAACCACCTGCCTGATCATAGTGTCTCCCCTGCCAGGTAAGTATGACTCCGCCCCACGCACAACACCCCCCGCACCACGCTGCACGCACACACACCGCACGACGACAACCCCCGCGACACCCCACGCCCCCCCGAACCACGCCGCGTCTCGCGCCCACAACCTCGGCCCGGGCCTCACCCGCGCAGCGCCCGCCTTCCCCCGCGAGCGGCGGCGGCGCGGCGGGAACGGCTCCCGTCGTGCGTGGCGGGATGATCTGCATATCCCCGCCTCCACGCCCACAAGGCCCCGCCCCTGCCGCCCCGGCCCGGCTGTGGCGCGCTCTGCGTGGCCCCGCCCCTTTCGTAAGGCCACGCCCCGCCCCGGGACACCCGCCTCCGCTGCGGCCGCCCTCGCCGAGGGGATGCGGGAGCCACGTCCAGCAGCCGCGGAGACCCCGGTCCCCGGACATCGGGCCGGGCTCCGGTGGCCGGCAGGACGCTGCCGGGTGGTACTGGTTTGTACTGGAGTCCGGTACAGGTCAACACAACGGCACCTGGAAGGCCGATGGAGGAAAGCGCCCACAGCCCGGTAGCTCCGGTTCTGGACTGTGGGGGGTCCGGGCACCGGCAACAGCACGGCGAGAGCAGACGCCTATGGAGGAGCTGCCCCATGGGCACACGGTGCTGTGAAAGCACCCGGGCACCTTCCACGGGGAAGGAGAGGGGCTGGTAAGCGCCGGCACTTGGAGCACCCCAGACCCACCAGTGCTGGCCATCCCTGCCTGGCACCCCAGGGGCCCTCGCCCTCCCTTGGCAAATGCCAGCCCACCTTCCATCACTCTGCTGCTGGCTGGGCACTGCCGGCTGGGCTTGTAAACCTTCCCCCGCCATGGGGAGGCACTGGGACTCTCAGGGGCTTATCCCCGGAGCCTTTGTAGCAAAAAACATCCCAGTGGTGTTTCACACACCCACTGGCTGATTAAATGTAAACACATAACGGGGTGAAGGCCTCGGGCACGCTGCTTCCCCTGCCTGCGTGAGCCATCGTCCCTGCATGGAGCTGCCATCAAGGCCCCTGGGAGGGGGGGTGGGTGCTGCGGGTGATGCCATTCCAGCCTCATGGCTGTCGTGAGACAAACCCCAGTACCCGCAGACCGGAATGGCTCTCGGGGACATGCCGTCTGCTCGTGGGCTGGCGGTGTGTGGGAGAACAGCATGTGCTGTACTTGTGCAGAGCAAGGTCAGGGAACAGAAACACTCATACATAAAATTCTAGGAAAACTTCAGATACTGCAGGAAAAATTTGGAGGAAAAAATTTTGACTGGTAGGAACGGCTCCCAGGCATGGGAAAGTGGGTAAGAAAATGGCTTGGGACGGCACTGAGGTCTGCTTGGGTTTATTAAATCTGGTGAGTGTGGATGGGAGGGTTCAGCTGATGCTACATTGGCGCAAACTGGCAGGTGAGAGGCTGGAAGGAGGCCTGGACGGTGCACGTGAGGACCAGAGGAACGATGCTGGGTGCATCGGGGATGGGGAAGAAGAGGAAAAGAAGAGGAGATGAGGAAGAGATGAGGAGGAGGTGGAAGGGCTTGCACTCTGACTGCAAATGGTTATAAAGTCTAGCAGCAGGAGTGGGTGCTGCGACAGCGGGGCCCCAGCAGCAACGGACACTGAGCTCCCAGGGCGCCGGGAGCCACTCCGCCATAACTCCCGACCCTCAGAGAGAGACGCCATGGGTCTGCGTGGCTCATCGTGGCATGCGGCAGGAACCCAGCCAGCGCTTCACAGGCCTTTTCCAGCCCCCACAGTTACACAATACGTGCCAGCATGACCAGGGACTCGGCGCGGCAGCAAGATTTAATTAACAAAGGGGTGAACTAATATGGACATAAAAAGGCAGAAAGGAGGATCCAGGAAACTATAGGTCTGTCAGTCTGACCTCGGTAGCAGGGAAGGTCATGGAGCAGATCATCTTGAGTGCCATTGCAAGTCATCTAATGGACAACCAGGGGATCAGGCCTAGTCAGCATGGGTTTGTGAAAGGCAGGTCCTGCCTGACGAACCTGATCTCCTTCTATGACAAGATGACCCGATTATTGGACGAGGGAAAGGCTGTGGATATTGTCTAGTTAGACTTTCGAAAAGCATTTGACACTGTCCCCCATCGAATTCTCATGGAAAAACTGGCGGCTCATGGCCTGGATGAACATATGATCTGCTGGATCAAGCGCTGGCTGGATGGGGAGTCCCAAAGAGTGGTGGTCAATGGAGTTAAATCCAGCTGGTGGCCGGTCACAAGTGGTGTCCCTCAGGGCTCGGTGTTGGGACCATTTCTGTTTAACATCTTTATTGATGACCTTGATAAGGACATAGAGTGTATCATCAGCAAGTTTGCAGATGACACAAAGCTAAGTGGGGGTGTTGATCTGCATGAGGATAGGGAGGCTCTACAGAGAGACTTGGAGAGGTTGGATCGATGGGTCAACACTAACGGTATGAGCTTCAACAAGGCCAAGTGCCGGGTCCTGCACTTGGGCCACAACAACCCCACGCATCGCTCCAGGCTTGGGGCAGTGTGGCCGGAGAGCTGCCTGGTGGAAAAGGCCCTGGGGGTTCTAATTGACACGCGGCTGAACATGAGCCAGCAGTGTGCCCAGGTGGCCAAGAGGGCCAATGGCATCCTGGCTTGTGTTAGAAATGGTGTGACCAGCAGAAGGAAGGAGGTGATTGTCCCCCTGTACTCAGCACTGGTGAGGCCACACCTTGAGTATTGTGTCCAGTTCTGGGCACCTCAACACGAGAGAGATCTCGAGGTGCTGGAGCGAGGGCAGAGGAGGGCAACGAAGCTGGTGAAGGGCCTGGAGAATAAATCTGATGAGGAGCGATTGAAGGAGCTGGGACTGTTTAGTTTGAGGAAGAGGAGGCTGAGGGGAGACCTCATAGCTCTCTACAACTACTTGAAAGGCCATTGTAGAGAGGTTGGTGCCGGTCTCTTCTCCCAGGTAATTAGCGATAGAACAAGAGGGAATGGGTTCAAGCTGCAGCAGGGGAGGTTTAGGCTCGATGATCCCAAGGGTCTTTTCCAACCCGAATGATTCCATGATTCTACGGACGGGAGAGGCCGCGGCTGCAGCCCCCCCCGCCCCCGGCTGTGATGGGCGGTGCCTGGCATGAGGGGCGTGGCCTTACGAAAGGGGCGGGGCCACGCAGCGCGCCACAGCCAGGCCGGGGCGGGCGGGGCGGGGCCTTGCTGAAAGAGGGCGTGTCCATGCAGATGAGATCCCGCCGCCACGCACGACGGGAGCCGTTCCCGCCGCGCCGCCGCCGCCCGCGGGGGAAGGCGGGCGCTGCGCGGGTGAGGCCCGGGCCGAGGTTGTGGGCGCGAGACGCGGCGTGGTTCGGGGGGCATGGGGTGTCGCGGGGGTTGTCGTCGTGCGGTGTGTGTGCGTGCGGCGTGGTGCGGGGGGTGTTGTGTGTGAGTTGGAGTCATACTTACCTGGCAGGGGAGACACCATGATCAGGCAGGTGGTTTTCCCAGGGCGAGGCTCATCCCCTGCACTCCGGGTGTGCTGACCCCTGCGATTTCCCCAAATGCGGGAAACTCGACTGCATAATTTGTGGTAGTGGGGGACTGCGTTCGCGCTCTCCCCTGATATTGGTAATGTAAAGACAGATATTAGTTTTAAAACACAACAGGAGTTGTACCGGGACTGTAGTTACTACCGATGGTGCTGCGGTGTTCGATTCTGCTTCCACCTGTCGCGATATCTGCCGCTGTGAGACGCATGAACGACGCCTCCGCTCTGCTATTGCGCTGTGTCACCTCACGCATCCCGTCTCCGAGCCGTTGCCCCCTCGCTTCGGATGTCCCGCACCGCCCTGTCCACGCGTGACCCGCCCCGGCTCCGCCCCGCCCGTCAGTAATGACGTGTCCGTGACGCCATCTCCCCGCGCCTTTCCGCTTTCCCTGCTGGCGGCGGCGCGGCCCGCAGCGGCCTCTGGGATGGCGTCTAACGCCGCCCGCGGGCCGCGCTGCCGGGAACGGAGCCGCCGGGGCCGGGCGGGCCGGGGATCGGTGACCACCGGCCGCAGCCGGGAGCGGGAGTCCCGGGACCTCCGTACGTACCGGGGGGCGCTGGGTGCGGGCCTCTCATCGGGGCACGATGCGGTGCCGGGGCCCGCAGCCCGCCCCAGGCGGGCTGCGGGCCCCGGCACCGCATCGTGCCCCGACTAGAGCACCCGGGGCTGCCGGGCTCGGGTGTTCCCCCCCGCGTCCGTGTGTCCCCCGACGTGTCTGTGTCTCCAACCCCGTGTCCGTGTCTCCCTCCCCCACGTCCACGCGTCCCCGAGCCCCCTGTCTGCGCTTCCCCCCCCGGTGTCTGTGTCCGTCCCCCTCCATGTCCTTGTCTCCAACCCCATGTCCACACATCCCCCCGCCGTGTCCGTGTCTCCCATCCCGCATCCATATATTCCCCTCTGTGTCCCTGTGTCCCTCCCTGCTGGTGTCCGAGCCCCGCTGTGACCCGGTGCTGCTCCAGGATGGGGCTACTGCCCAGCTGGGCGTTAGTAGCCCGGTGGCGGCCGTGGCCGGGGCTGGCAGAACCCTGCCGTGTGCTCGTGCTGACGCTGGGGTTCTCTTTCAGCAGGAGAAACGCCGCCGCTCGGAGATGTGGATGCTTTGGGCCGCTCCGAGGAGGGCGATGAAGCCACCAAGACCCAGAAAAAACCTGCCCGAAACCAAAAACAGAAAAATATTCCCAATGACCCCAATGGCCCGGCCCCTGCGGAGACCGGGGCTCATGGCGAGCCCTCGAGGACCTCGGAGAACGGGTCCGTGCCGCCCCCAAAGGCCCCCGGGAAGCGCGGTCGGAAGTCCAAGACGGAGATGCTGCTGCTGAAACTGTCTCAGGACTTGGAGTGCCCGGCCCCGGAGCCCATCTGTGTGCAGAAGATGCTGGGGAGCAGCGAGCAGGCGTCGGAAGGCCTGGAGACCCCCCCCGGCGGGCGCCCCAAGAGGCGGGCAGCCAAAGTGTGAGCAGGGGCAGTGGATGGGGGGGCCGGGGGGCATTTGGAAGGGCAGTGGGATACTCTGCCTTGCCTTGAGGAGTCTCCGTGTCTTTCCTGAAGGATTTTGTCCCACGTCAGTGGGACAAACTGGTTCCCCATCCTGCTATTCCTGCTTTTGGAGAATGTGTGTGGGCCCAGGAGCGCGGGGCTGTGGGGCACAGCAGGGGTTGTAGATGAGCTCGCCTGCGGCCAGTGTTTGACGGCAGTGGGTTGTCTGCGGTGGGGAGGAGGTTCCCTCGGTTCCTGGCAAGCCTGGGAGGAGGATGCTTGCCTGGGGGGGAGCAGAAGAAGCTGTGGGAGCCATGTCCTGCTCAAAGCACAGTCCTGTGGGGAGCCCGCGTGCTCGGGGGGCAGCTCGGGCAGCAGCTGCGCTCTCCAAGTGCCTGTGCGACCCAGGGTTTGCAGGGTCAGAGCTGGCGGGGCTGCAGCGCCCCGGTTCCCTCGCTCCGCGGCACAGAGGCAGGGCGCAGTCGGGTGCCCGGTGCGGGAACCCCCTGTGCTGAGGTGCTTGCGGGAAGATCTCTGGCTTTCCTGCTTTCTGGCTGGCAAAGGGCCACGCGCTGCTCTGCCAGGCACCATCCCCTGCCTCTGCCGGGAGCCGGGAGGCCAGCGTTCCCTGGGGAGGGACAGGGGGTGATGGATGTCTGAGGGGCTGAGCTGGAGGCTGGCAGCATGTCCAGACGGGCTCTGCCGCAGCCCGGGCAGGAGCAAATTGCTCACCCAGACCCCGAGCTGGTGGAGTGCGTCCGCCTGGTCCTGGAGGGAGGGAGGGCTGGTCCCTATATGCTCCCCCAGCTCACCTCCGGGCAATGCCTTTGGTGTCCCAGGGCTTTGCTGTACCTGCAGGAGCTGGCGGAGGAGCTGACGTCCGTGTACCAGCCCCCGGCTCCCACTGAGGGTGCCCAGGAGCCAGAGCTCGCGCGTGTCCAGAAGAAGCGTCAGAGCCGGAGGAGGAAGGAGGAGGAAACAGACAGTGATGATCCCGCGCAAGATGCTGACTTTGTACCCTCGAAGGAGGTGTTGCTGCAGGCAGAGGAGGAGGAGGGAAGCGATGCGCCGCTCAGTGAGGCATCGGAGCCAGAGCTGGAGGCACTCCGAGGACATGGTGGGAAGGTGGCATCTGCAGGGGTAAGGGCAGGGTCTCTGCCTTGGCCGCTTCTTTGGTCTTGCATGAGCAACACGAAGTGTCTGAGCTGTCGTGTGGTGTCCCCAGCTCCGGCTGTTTGGATGCCGTCCCTGGAGCAGGACTCGGTCGGGGATGGCGTGTCAGTGCCTGTCAGACAGGCGTGAGCTGTCTGGGTTTAACTGCCAGCAGAGGCAGCTCCGAGCGAGGGTGGGTGGGGATGGGGTCCTGGAGGCTGTCCTGTAGTTCGTGGAAGTCCCCAGAATGGGACTTTGTGTCGTGATGTGGTCTGGGTGACCGCTGCGGCCGTGGCTAGAGGAGAGCTCTGTGCTCGTGGGCTGCATCGGTGCCGTTTTGGATGGGTGCGTCCCCCTGGGGCTGGTGGGAGCGTTTCGGCAGGCAGAGGCAGCCCGGGACAGGCCCTTTGGCCAGGTCCTGCTCTGAGTCTGCTCTGGTCCCCAGAGATCCAAGCCCCAGTGCCGAGGCCTCGCTCCCAACGGCTTCCACAACTCCATCATGGCCCCGGTGGAGAAGTGCTCCAGCCTCACCTGCAGCCTGTGAGTGGGGGCTCAGCATCGCTGGGGGGGGTTGGGGCGGGCTATGGGGAGCGGTGGCTGCTGGTGCCCCGGGTACCATCGCTGTCACGGGCGTGAGGAGAAAAGAGCGTGCGCTGTGGGGAACGTGGGTGCTCTGCTGGCAGCGCTGGGGATGGAGCCCCATCGCCCGGGGGAGGCACCGGGGGGTGACGGACGGGGCTGGGCCAAGGTGGGGGTGAGGGCAGGGTCTGAGAGCCCTCGGTGGGGAGCTGCCTGCGCCGGGACGCGGGGGCTGTCGCTGAGATCCATCGCATCGGCTGCAGGCGGGAGCAGAAGTACTCGCAGTGGGAGTTCCCTGACTGGATCCCTTTGGCGCACAAGTGGACGTGGCTCTCGGAGAGGTACCGTGGAGCAGCACAGGGATGGGGGGGCACCAGCTGCATGATGGGGCAGGTCCCGGCAGTGCTGGGGGTGAGCTGGGGGGGAGAGCAGGTGGCCGCACCCGTCGGGGCAGGACAAGGGCACGGTCGGTGCTGTACCCTCCATCCCTCTGGTGGGATCAGGCCCCAGCAGGAATGATGGGGATTTCTTGGTGTGGGCTTTGTGGAGTCTCATGGATTTGGCCACGGAGTCTTGGTAGCCCTCTGGGTGGCCAGCAGCAGGGCACGTGGGCTGTGTGGAGGCTGGGTGGGTGCTGGGGTACGATCCTGTGATGGGGTGAGGGGCAGGGGTGAGGAGATGTCCTCTCCTCTCACCTTCTTCTGCCTCCCCAGCGAGGCTGCCCCATACCTGCCGGCAGAGGAGAAGTCTCCCCTCTTCTCCATCCAGCGGGAGGGCATCGAAGATGACGGCGTCTTGTACAGGGTGAACAGGTCTGTGAGGGGTGGCCAGGGTCGTGGGTGTCCTGCCTGGGACAGGCAGTAGCCCTCAGGGCTGTGCTTCTGGCAGGTCCGGGGGCTGGGCGGCCACCCCGGGGCAGCAGGAGTGCCCTGGGGTCCCACCGCCCCCCGGCCCCGTGACCTCCCACCCCACGTTGTCCCTGCTCTTGCCCCGTGTCCTTACCCCCCTCCTTGTGGGCAGGTTCAACTCCCTGCAGCCCCACGCGGAGCGCCTGGACGTGTCCTTCTTCGTGGGCGGCCCCGTGTGGGCCATGGAGTGGTGTCCGTCCCCGGAGGGCTCCGCGGCCGCTCAGTACGTGGCCGTCTACTGCCACGGCAGCATGGAGGAGACGCACAGCGTGGCCGGGCTCCACGGGGGCCCCGCGCTCCTGCAGCTCTGGGGCCTGGGCACGCTGCAGCAGGAGCCGGGGTGAGTGCGCGGCGGGGGCTGCGTGGCGCCGGGGCTGGGGAGGGTCCGTGTCTCTTCTTGTCCCTCCGCGGCTGAGCGGGTGGTGAGGTTCGTCCTCCCCCAGAGCCACCTCCTGGCCCCCTCGGGGGCGGTGCTGGTAGCCAGCCTCGCTGCTGGCGTGTACTGGAGCCGTTGGGCTCCAGCTCCCGCCTTCCTCATCGCCCGACCCCTGCCCACAGCTCCGCTGACAGCGCCGCGCTGGCCTACGCCATCGCCGCCGACCATGGCTGCATCTGGGACATGAAGTTCTGCCCCAGCGGAGCCTGGGAGCTGCCCACCGCCACCAGGAAGGTGGGTGTGCGGCCGGAGGGGGCCGCCTGGGGTCTCCCCGGGGTCCCTCAGTCCCTGCCCTCGCTGCAGCCTCCCTGGGCAGGGGACGGTGCCGCGGGGCTGAGCCCGTGTGTCATTCCGCAGCCCCCGCAGATGAGCCGGCTGGGCCTGCTGGCCGTGGCCTTCTCGGACGGCAAGGTGCTGCTGTACTCCCTGCCGCACCCCGGCGCCCTGCGGCGCTCCAAGGCAACCCAGGTAAAAGGTAGGAAGAGCCGCGCTGCCGGGCGGGGGCCTCCCGCCATCGTCCCACCGCGACGGGCTGGGCGGCGTGTGAGCCCCGGGGCCCCTCTGCCCACGCCGGGGGGCCCTGCTGTGCTGGGGGTCCATGGGGCGGGTGCTGGGGGACCGTCCCCAGGCCAGCACCGGCTGCGGCGAGCCCCGGCTGGCCCTGCGCTTGGGACCTGCTGCTGGCAGGGAGGCAGGGGAGGGGAGCGCGGCTGGTTTTTGGTGTCGGAGGGTGCCAAAGCGGTGCTGGCCCAGAGGTTGGGTCGTGGGGATGCTGCTGCAGCCTGACTGGGGCGCGGGTCCCTGCCCAGAGCAGGGCCCTCGACTGGGCGGACTGGGAGGGCACTCAGGGCAGCGCTGGGATGACTGGAGGGGGCTGCAGGGCGAGGCGTAGCTGCCGTAGTGTGTTCCTGAGCCTCCCCCTGCCTCCTCGCTCGCTGCCGGGAGCGCGTCCTGTTGCGGCAGAGCTGCTTATTCCAGCCTGGCTCGAGCTGTTTGTCATAGCCGGGATCTGGGGCTCCGAGCTCTCGTCTGGCTCGGGTTAATGGTGCTTGTAATAGCCTCATCTGCTGGACGCTGGGCGAGATTGATGACCGATGCGTGCTGCTCGTGGCCGCTCAGCCGTGGCTGACAGCCTGCAGGTCCAGGGCTGACAATGGGAAATTGGTTCCCTGCACCCCAGCCTGGCTGTGGCTCCCGCCGGCACGTAGCTGCCTTTTCCACCCCCGTCTCGGCGTCCCTGCTCCTGCGCCGGGTGGTTTGCACTGGTGCCGCAGCCCCCACGTGGGGAGCTTGCGGCAGGCACGGATCTTCCCCCCCCACCCCACCCCACCGCCGGCAACGCTCCTGCGCGTCGTCCGGGTCCCGTCACGTCGCCTCAGCCCGGCTGCGGCTGCACCTCCCGTCCTCGCCCTCGCAGCCGGGCTGGGGGTGCTGGTTTGCAGACGCAGGATCGGTGCCAGACTGCGGCGTCGGGGCCCTGCCGGCGGCTCCCGGTTCAGCGTGGCTGTGCTGGCATTCCCTGGGTCTCTGGGGACCCGCACCCCATGTTTCCAGCCCACGGAGCCCGGTGCTGCTCCCCACGCCGTGCCCTGGCTGTCACAGAGGTGCCAGAGAAGATGCATGGCTCTGCCATATCTCGGCACGGCGCTGCCTCCGCCTGCGGCTGCCGCGCTCTGGGGTGCAGACGTGCTTGTCTGGTGCCTGAGGACAGCCCCGCCACGCTGGGGGATGGGGGGGTCCCTCTGGCCCGAGAAGTGGGGAGCGGGAGCCCCACAGCACTGGTGTCGTGGGTCACTGGTGGGGGAGATTCTCCGTCGGACACAGCCGGTGCATGTGGGGTCCTGCCGGCTCCTCGCCCCGAGCCGTTTGGGCGCAGGGATCTCTGCAGTGTCTGCCGTTCTGCACGGCTGCTCCTTCCCTCCCTGCGGCAGTCACCGTCTGGGCTGGCCCACGTGTGCCACGGGCTCCCCTTGAGTTTGGTGACGGCATCTTCCATGGGTGCAGCTGGTGGTGGTGGGGTGCAGCCCTTCGGGGTGCCCCTTCCTCCAGCACAGGCAGTTGTGGCTCCTGGGGGTCCTGCTGGTGCCTGATCTTGGGTTTTCTGCTCTGTTCCTGCTGTTTTCTGCTGCTGAGTGCACTCACTTGCTGCTCCTCGGCTGCAGTGGGGACACTGGTCCCAATGCATGGCAGGACGGACAGGGAGCCCCGGGCCAGGGCCGCAGGGAGCAGTGAGCCGGGTTCTGGGCTGCTGAGCAGCTCCCATCGCTGGGGGCTTCTAGGAAAGCTGGTGCCTGCCCTGACCCTCCTCTGCTCTCTTCTAGATGGGTCCTTCCACAAGCACGTTATCTGCAAGGTCAGTGTCCTCTGCCGCTGTGGTCCCCCGTCGGGGCTGGCACCCGGCCGCCTCCTGGCTGGTGGGAGAGCTGGGGAGGGGGCCGGGACACCTGCAGAGCTCGCCGGCCCCGCGGTGCTGGGGTGGCAGAGCGGAGCCGTGCTCCCATGGGTGTCCCCATCTGTTGGGACGCGGGTGGCACCAGCGTGGGGCTGTGGCTGATGTTTGCCCGCTGGCCTCCAGGTGCAGTGTGTTGCCACGCTCCAGGTGGGCTCTGTCCAGGCAGGGAATGCCTCCGAGTGCGGCCAGTGCTTCAGCCTCTCCTGGATGCCGTGCAAGCCCCATCATCACCTCGCAGCCGGTTTTTATGACGGTGAGTCCGCCCCTGCACGAAGAGCCCTGGCCCTGCAGCAGGAGCTTTGAGCTCCTCCAGCCTCAGCCCGGGGCAGGGCATGGCGGGGCTGAGGGTGAGGTGTGGGGGCAGCAAGTGGCAGACCCCCTGCAGGAGCCTCTCTGCCCATCCCTGGGGCAGGGGGACGGCTTATCGCAGGCTGGCCACAGGCAGCTTCTTGTACCTGTCGGCTCCAGGAATGTGGCTCTGGCTTAACCCCCACCTGTCTGACTCCCTGCGCTGCTAGCACCTGCCTTTCCGAGCCGTCCTGTCCCCCTCTGAGCCCTGGCTACAACTCCAGTCCTGGCTCGGCCGCTCCTGCAGCCCCTGCCTGCGCCACTGCCCATCCCCGGACGCACGGGACCCACGCTAGCCCTGGCACAGTGGCTCCCGGCGCTGGCGCAGTCGCGGGGCGGCTCCTGAGGGGCACGGGTCTCGTCCCCCAGGCACTGTGGCCATCTGGAACCTGCTCACCAAGTCCCTGCTGCAGTGCGTGCACCAGCCCGACGGCTCCTTCAAGCTCTACCCTTTCCGGTGCTTCCTGGCCCACGACCACGCGGTGCGGAGCATCGAGTGGTGCAAGGCCGATAGGTGAGGGGCGGGAACGGCGCTGGTGCGGGCGCTGCCGGGGAGAGCGGGATCGCTCCTGCAGACGGGGCTCCTTTGCCAGGAAGGGCTTAAGAGGACTCGGTGCTGATGGCACTCGTCCCCCTGAGGCACCGAGGAGGTTGGGTTGGGCTTTCTGGGGCTCGGGGGGTTTGAGCCGCTGCCTGTGGGAGGACCGCTGTGCTGCGGGAGCAGGGCCACCCCGTCCCTGCCACGGGGACGGGGACAGCCCTGCGCGGGTGTCTCAGTGCTGCCTTTCTCCTGGTTCTCAGCAACTTCCTGGTCACGGCAGGGAGCGACCGCAAGATCAAGTTCTGGGACCTGCGGCGGCTCTACGAGCCCATCAACAGCATCAAGCGGTTCCTCAGCACCGAGGTGGCCTGGCTGCTGCCCTACAACGGGGTCACCGTGGCCCAGGACAACTGCTACGCCTCGTGAGTGCCGGGGCCATGGCGGTGCCCACCCTGTGCCCGGGGACCAGCCTGCTGCTGGGGTCTGGTCCCACCTCCCCGCTGCCCCCAGGGCCCCCTCTGGTCTGTCTCTCCCCGGCAGCATCCAGCTGTGCCGTGCTGGGTCAGGCTGCGTCTGCGCGGTGTTGGAGGGCCGGGGGGATGCTGCCCCTGGCACAGGGGAAGGACGAGGCCCTTGGGCAGCTGCTGCGTGGCCCCAGGCTGACATGGTTTGGCAGAAGGGTTCTGGGGTCTCGGTGTGTTCTCAACCTCCAGGAGCCGCCCTGAGCTGCTGTGTGATGTTGTGACATGTCACCAGAGCGAGGACAGTCCCCCCTCCACCCGCCAGGGTCTCTGGGGAGGTGGGCTGTTGCCTGGCTCTTGCGGAGCTCCGTCCTCATCCATTCCCTTTCCCTTGCAGTTACGGTCTCTGTGGGATCCATTACATCGACGCCGGGTACTTGGGCTTCAAGGCTTATTTTGTGGCCCCTCGGAAGGGGACTGTGTGGGTAAGAGGCTGGTGCAGGGCAGTTCTGTGCCGGGGGCCGTGTTGGAGGGGTGGGCGCCTGCCCCAAACCCAGCTGGTCCCCACGGCACACGGTGGGGGTGACACCGCCGGGCTGGCTGAGTCCCCGGCTCGTGGGGACACCCTGTGCCCCTCAGAGCAGAGACAGTGGCAGCCGGGTGAGGTGGTGTCCTTGTTTGCGGTGCCATTTCCAAGCCTGGCCCCCCCCGGGGAGCGGAGGGGGGTGCGTGGGGGCTGGGGGTGGTGGGGAGCCTGCCGGGACCCCACACCCCTCCGCTCCCGCAGAGCATATCTGGCTCGGACTGGCTGAACACGGTGGCCGCAGGAGACATCACCGGCGAGCTGTTGGCTGCGGTGCTGCCCGACCTGGCCGTCAACCCCCTCAACGTCAAGCGCTCCTCGGACCGCAGATTTGTAAGGGGCCGCCGTGATCCCTGGGGACTGGGCAGGGTGGGAGCTGGGCTCCCGGGTCGCTGGAACGGCGTCCTGAGCTGCCGCAGGGTGTCTGCTGCCCCACGCCTGTGTGTGTTGTGTCGTGATATGTGTGTGTCGTGACGTGTGTCTTGCCTTTCCCGCCTGGGGGGACGCTGCGTGGCGGGAAGGGCGGTGGCAGCAGCCTCAGCCCTGGGGTTGGGACCTTCGGGGTTAGTCTCACGCGTGGGACAGTCCTGTCCCTCTTTGTCCCCTGCCCTTATGGTGGCACCCCCTTGCTCTCCCCTGCCCCAGACCCACCGTGCTGCGAGGCAGGGCAGGACCCCAGGGCTCCCAGCCCCGCTCGGTCCCTGGTGGTCCCTGCGGAGGAGCGGACGGAGCCTCCGGAGCCCCCGGCCCTGCCCTGAGCCCCGTCTCACCCACAGCCGGTCTACAAAGCTGATCTGCTGCCAGGGGACGGTGAGCCAGCGCTGCCCAAGACCCGGCACTACAGGGAGATGGTGACCAAGAGCTACATCCGATTCCGGGACACGGACCTGGTAGGAGGGCGGGCGGCGGAGCTGGATGGTCCCGACCCCGGGTGGGACCCATGGGAGCAGGCTGGAGTCTGAGGGGTTGTGGCAGCAGCAGGGTGACTTTGCGGCAGCCCCTCGCCTCCAACGGAGCCCAGTCTGGCCTCTGTGGCACCGTCCCCACAGCCTGGGGGAGCCCCCGGTTGCTTGGTCGCAGGGTGGTGGGGGGCACGGCCCTGGGCAGAGCAGTGCTCGGTGTCCTGGCTGTGGCAGCCGTCTGGGGCGCCCAGCCCTGGGAAGGAGCCTGGGGGGTCACAGCTGCCTGATCCCCCCCTCCCCGGTGGGCCGGGCCATGTTTGGAGGGGTTGGCGTGGGGCAAATCTGGGTCCGAGCTGCTGGAGAGGCACCAGGGTGGTGGGCTGGGGTCTGCCATGCTGCAGCCCCCCCGTGCCCAGTCCCTCCGTCGGGGTCTGGCTCCTGCTGCCCTTCGCCGTGGCTGTTTGGTGGGCGACCCGTGTCCCCTGGCCGAGCAGCAGGCGCCCGGGGCCGCGGTGTGCGCAGCCCCGGCCGCGCTGCTCACAGGGGTGCTGCCGCTCCGCAGCGCAGCTTCAGGAACTTCCCCAGCCGGGAGCCCATGCGCAGGATGCACTCGCAGGAGGCCAAGGCAGAGCTCAGCCTCGACCGCCTGCAGCTGGAGTCCCTGCACAAGGTGAGGGGGCTGCCGCCGCCGGGGGGGTGCCGGCACCTCGGCCCCCTCCCTCCTGACCCCCTTCTCCTCCCGCAGGTGCGTTTCAGCCCCAACCTGGACTCGCACGGCTGGCTGGTGTCGGGCGGGCAGGCGGGCATCGTGCGGGCGCACTGCCTGGCCGGGCTGGCCTCCGCCACCAGCCGCCGGCTGCTCCCCGAGTGCCGTGCCCGCTTCAGCTCCCTCTTCGGGGACCAGCCCGGCAGCCCCAGCCCCCCCGGGAGCCCCCCGCTGCCCACCGAATAGCGCCGGGGCGGGGATCCTCCTGCTGCTGCCACACGCACGTGCCCCCGGCAGGAGCCCGGGCCAGGGGCAGGCTGCGCCAGCCGGGGTCCGGGGGGGCTCCATGGCCGTTCTTGGTGCTTCTTACCCCTTGGGGGAGGGATGTCTGCTCCTGGCCCTCACTGGAACGCTCGGGACGCGTGTCCCCATGCTCTGGGTCCGGAAGGATCCTTTTGCGCTGTTTGGTCTGAGCTGGTGCGGGGAGGGCGGTGGGACCGTGCGTGTCCCTGGCTTGAGCTGTGGGTCTTGGGGCCTGAGGCTGGGGGAGCACCCCCCGGCCCCCCACTGGCGTGGGGCTGTGCTTGTTCTTGCCTGCTGCCCCCCGTCGCCGGCTGAGCCCCCCCGTGCAGGGGATGGACGGGGCTGGCAGCGGTGCCAGGAGCTCTGAAGTTGCTCACATTGAGCCTGTGTTCGACTGTGCAGTAAACGTGGTTTGTTTTGTAAAGGCTGGTTGTGGTGCTGGGGCAGGCGCCGGTGCCAGGGGGGCCATGGTGGTGCTGCCCTGGCCGCCATCTGCCCCTCATGGGGGAAACCGTGGCCGTGTCCCCCCTCCCCGCTCCCCTCCTGGCTGCCTGCACCGCTGCTGCTGCTGCTCTCCAACAAGTTTATTGGCGGCTGCGGGCTCTGCCGTGGCCCGCTGGACTCCTGGCACAGAGAGATGGACGGACGGATGGACGGACACTCCACGGGTGCAACAGACACGGACTGGCAACGGTGGGGACGGATCAGGCCCGGGCATGGCGGGGAGCGAGGCCAGGGCAGCCGGCGCCGGGGGCTGAGCTCCAGCCTGTGGTTCCCCCGTCCCCTAGCAGCGGCCCCCCCAGCAGCCTGGGGAGCCCCTGGGGGGGCAGTGGGGGCCAAGGCTGGGTTGGGGCTCCCCGTGCCCCCCGGGATGTCCCCTCCCTCCCCTGGCACCTTCAGTGGCTCCCTCCTGTCCCCTCTCCTGCGGGGGACAACAGGGCTCTTCCCCGGGGGGCTGCACGGTGGGGCAGGCTCCCCCTCCTCCTCTGGGGCTGGTCCCGGCAGGCTGGGGGCCAATGGCAAGCCTGGTCCCGTCCCGGGGGTGGCTGTTCCTGGAGGAGCCCCTGTGCCGTGGGGGCCAGGATGTGCGTATGTCCCCCCCGGGACCCTGCATGCTCAGGCGCACCGTCCCACCCCGGGGCTCCGCAGCAGCAGGGTGGGTGCAGCGCAGGGATGGGACCCCCAGCGCTGCACCCCCTGCTCCAGGGGCAGCCCCCGCTCCCCAGCAGGCAGAGGGGTCTCAGGCGCGGGGGTCCTGGCAGTGCTGGCAGGCTGCCGCCTCCTCCCGGTACCGCTCCACCTGCACCGTGCACCAGGCAAAGCCGAACCTGCGCCGCAGCTGGATGGTGGCTTCCCGCAGCACCGTCTCGGGGTCGGCACTGGCATCTGGGGAGGGCAGGGCAGCGTGGCTCAGCCCCGGTGTGTCCATGCGTCCCCCCCATTCCTGCAGGAGCCGCCATCCGGGGCACTCACCGACAGCCACGTGCACCGACACGGCGTGGTGGCTCAGCGTCAGCGCCCAGAGGTGCAGGTCGTGGGTGCCCTTCACCCCGCTCACCCCCAGCAGCACCTCCTTCACTGCGTCGAACGCAACGCCCCGCGGCGCCCCTGCCAGCAACGCCTGGTCACGGGGGGCGACAGACACCCCCGGCCCCACCAGGGTCAGGGCTGGTGGTGGGAGCAGCCGGAGGTGGGGGTTCCCCCAGGCTGTGAGCCGGGGACAGTGGCTCCAGGGGGAGGCCCCGCCACGCTGGAGAGGATGGAGAGGCTGGGGGGGCTCAAGGGAAACAAGGGAAGGACAGAGGAGGGGGCTGGGTGGGGGCCAAGAGGCGTGAGCTGCCCCCAGGAGCTCCTGCGCCCCCACTAGCCCCCTGCACCCGTGACCCCGCACCCTCCTCGCCTGCTGCAAACCTTCCATGAGGACTCTGAAGACGTCCTTGAGGATGGTGAAGGTGGAGCCGAGGACGAAGATGGAGAAGAAGAGGGTGCTGATGGGGTCTGCAATCTTGCACTGGGGCTGCAGAGAGCAGGGGGTGCGTGGGGCTGGGGGCGGCAGAGCCGAGCTGGGCACCGAGGCAGGGGGGTGCCAGAGCCCAGCGCCCACCCCACAGCACCCTGTGTGGGGCTAAGGGAGTCGTTCCCCTGGGTGGCGGAGGAGGGTCCAGCCTGGGCACCTTGAAGTAGATGATGGTGGCAGCCACGAGGACGCCGACGCTCTGCAGCAGGTCACCCACCACATGGATGAAGGCAGCGCGGACGCTGGTGCTGCCGGGCAGGGGGGCACGGCTGGGCAGGCACCCCCCGGTGCTCTCCAGGGGCTCGTAGCCCCCTGTGCCGTGGCCGTGGCCAGCGGGGGACTGGTGCAGGATGTAGGCCATGCTGGGGAGAGCAGGGCTGGCTCAGCGCTGCGCCGGGCAGGGTGCAGGGGCCTCGGTGGCACCCCTGGACCTGCACCCGTCAGCGGCGCCTGGGCAGAGGGGGCATGGGCAGGCACGCTTGGGGGCACGCATGGGGCCAGAACAGGGATTTGGGCTTGTGCCAGGGCTCAGGCTGGGCATGGGGGCAGGGGATGTAGAGCCCTGGCTCTACAGAGCGGGTGTAGAGAGGAGTAGAGATAGGGGGTGTACGTGCATGGGCTGGAAGCCGGGAGCGCACTGGGGACAGGGAATAGGAGGAGGCAGCGCTTGGGGACATGAGAGCTGGGGGCACAGGGACAGAAGGTGACCTGGGAGCCTTGGGGCACCGGGGGCACATGTGGGGCAGGGGCACGGGAGAGGAGGCTCAGGCCGGGGGTGTGTGGGGGGATGCGGGGACGCACAGCCCTGTGCAGGACGTACATCAGGTTGACGCCGACGGCGCTGGCGGAGGTGGCCAGCATGGCTCGCGCCTCAATCTCGTAGTCGTTGCTGACGATGCGGGCGGCCGCCAGGTAGACAAGAGCCCCGGTCACCACCCAGATGGAGAGGACGGAGGCCAGCGCGCCCAGCGTCTCTGCGGGAGGGGGGCTGTGAGTGCCTGGGGACACACACGGCCCACCCACCTGTGTGTCCCCCCAGCTCACCTGAGCGGTGCCAGCCAAAGCTCATGGTCTTGGTGGGCGGGCGGGTGGAGACCCAGAGGGAGAAGAGGCTGACGGACATGCTGCCCACGTCCGTCAGCAGGTGGGCTGCGTCCGTCATGATGGCCAGGCTGTGCGCCAGGTACCCGCCTGCGGGCGCAGGGCAGCTGGCACCGCGCGCCCCGCCAGCCCCCCGTCCCCATCCCCGTCCCCCTGTTACCTATCACCTCCCCGACCATGAAGAGGCAGCAGACGGTGCAGGCGACGCTCAGCTGCCGGCGGGCCTGGAGCCTCCCTGGGCCGGGGCTGGGGGCTCGGGGGCTGCAGTGGCAGTGGGGAGCCGGAGCCGGGGGGGGCGGTGGTGCCGGGGTGTCCTGGGAGCCTGCAAACAGACTGGGGGCGGGGGTCACTGCCGGCCGCCCCGGCTCCTGCTGCCTCTGCCCGGCACCCCCGGGGCTCCCGGTAGCCGCAGTCTGGCCCGCGGGGGTGCCCGGGCTGGTCCCGGGGGTCCGCCCCGCCGGCGGCGGTAACAAAGCCGGGGCACCGGCAGGGTACGGGGGGGCCGGGCCCGCGGCAGCCGAACTCCCCCGCCGGGACGGGCAGCCCCGGGACCGCGGGGGGCGGCGTGGGGGCCGGTGGGACCGAGGTGTCGCGTCCGCGGCCGTTGCGGGGACGGGAGAGGTGGGGAGTGGGGCGGGGGGCGGGCGGGGGCTCAGGGCGCTGGTGCAGGGGGCACCGGTGCGGGAGGGGACGGATGGACGGACAGCGTGCCGGTGCGGGGGGGGCGACGGGTGAACGGTACCGGTGCGGGTGGGTGATGGATGCACGGTACCGGTGCGGGGGGGTGGCGTTTGGGCGCCGGTAGCTGCCGGACGGGCACCGAGGGGGGAGAGGGACTGGCGCACGGCGCGGGGGGGCTGGTTCCGCTGGGATGGAGGCGCCGGCCCCGGGGAGGGGGTGGGTGCCGGTGCCGGGGGGTGGGTGCCGGTGCACGGAGGGTCGGGGCTGGCTCGGGGTCCGCGGAGGTGCTGATGCCCGTGCCGGATGGATGAAGGCGCGGGGGCCGGGGCGGGATGGACGTGCCGGGGGGTGCCCATGTCGGGGCGGTGGGAGCTGGGCAGTGCTGGACGTGTCGGGGGCTTGCGGGTCCCGGGGGACGGGAGGTGGCGCTGACGGGGGGTGCGGGTGCCGGGGAGGCCGGGGGAGCTGGGGGCGGTGGGGGGCGATGGACATGCCGGGGGTGATGGGGGACCCAGTGCCGGCGCTGCGGGTGCGGGGGATCGAAGGCTGCAGATGCGGGGGATGATGGAGGTGGCGGTGCTGGGGGATTCCGGGGGCAGCGCGAAGTGGCGCTGGCGTGGGGTGGTGGGGTGCCGGGGGTGGCAGTGCCGGGGCGACGGGGGTGCCGGGGTACTGGTGATGGAGGTGCTGGTGCCGGGGGTACCGGGGAGATGAGGGTGCTGGGGGTGCCGGTGATGGAGGTGTTGGTGCCGGGGGTGATGGAGGTACTGAGGATGCCGGAGGTGCCGGGGTGCTGGTGGCTGAGGTGCTGGGGGTGATGGAGGTGCTGGGGTGCCGCTGATGGAGATGATGGGGCGCCGGAGGTGCCGGGGTGATGGAGGTGCCGGGGATGGAGGTGCCGGTGCCGGGGCGATGGAGGTGCCGGTGCCGGGAATGGAGGTACCGGGGGTGACGGAGGTCCCGGTGCCGGGGATGGAGGTGCCGGTGCTAGGGTGATAGAGCTGCCGGTGCCGGGGATGGAGGTGCCGGGGGTGATGGAGGTGCCGGTGCCGGGGGTGATGGAGGTGCCGGTGCCGGGGATGGAGGTGCCGGTGCCGGGGCGGTGGAAGTGCCGGGGGTGCCGGCGGTACCTCTTGAGGCGCAGGCTGCCGTCGGCGCGGCCGCCCCTCGGGCTGACCAGGCGGGCGCTCTCGGTGCCGCTCGGGGGCTCCATCCCGGGGCGAGCAGCTCCGCGGGCACCGGCCGCCGGCGCCAACGCGGCCCCGCCCCCGCCGCGGCCCCGCCCCCTCCCGGGCCACGCGCAGGACAGCGGGCGGGGGGGCGGCGGGGGGGCTACGGGGGAGCGGGGCCGGTCCGGGGGCGGCGGGGGAGCGGGGGGAGCGGGGCCGGTCCGGGAGCCAGGGCCGTGCGGGGGGCTCTGGTTAATGGTAGGGGGCGGGCTGGTGGGGGGGGCTGCGTGGGCATTGGGGGGGCGGCTCGGGTATGGGGGGCTGCGTGGGCGAGGGGAGGCTGTTCGGGTACCGGGGGGCTGCTTGGGTGTGCGGGAACGGTGTGTGTAGGGGGGCTGCTGCCACTGGGGGGGCTGTTTGGGGGGGGCCGGGCTGCTGAGGTACAGGGGGGACATCTGGCCACAGGGGTCTGCGTCGGCTCTGTGACAACGTCGCCGTCAGTGTGGCTGCAGCCGGGGGTCCGTGTCTGACCAGCCCAGTGACCCGCCATGGGTGAGGGGCTGGCAGAGGAGGGGATGCAGTGGCCGTCGTCCACCTGGACGGTGCATCCCATAGATCCTCCTGGAGAAGCTGTGGAAGCGTGGGCCGGGTGAGCACAGTGAGGTCCATGGAAAACTGGCTGCGTGGCCAGGCCCAGAGCGGGGTGATCAGTGCCACAACGTCCAGTTGGAATCCAGTAACAACCAGTGTACCCCAGGGTTCAATACTGGGTCCAGTCTCATTTAACATCTTCATTAACGATCTGGAGGACAGGGCAGGGCCTACCCTCAGTGAGTCTGTGGGTGACACCGGGCCGGGGGGAGCAGCCGTACCGCAGAGGGTCGAGCTGTTCTGTCCTGCAGAGGGGTCTGGATGGGCTGGAGAAATGGGGTGATGGGGACCCCGTGAAGTTCAGTGAGGGAAAGTGCAAAGCGCTGCCCTGGGGAGGAACAGCCCTGCAGCACCAGTACTTGCTGGGGGGCACCCGGTTGGAAAGTGGCTCAGCAGAAGAGGCCCCGGGGGTCCTGGTGGACATCAGGCTGACCATGACCCAGCAACGGGCCCTTGTGCACAGGAGGCAAAGGGCATCCTGGGCTGCTTCAGGCAAAGCATTGCCAGTCGAGGGAGGTGACAGTCCTTCCCCTCTGCTCAGCGCTGCTGAGGCCACCCTGGAGTCCTGGGCCAGCGCTGGGTCCTGTTATGTCTTCTGCGGGGACAGAGGTGGCTTTAGCAGGGACAGAGGTGGCTTCGTGCCCGCAGCTGGCGTGGTGCCCTGTGTTGGGTTTGTGGTGGGATGCCATGGGAGCGCGCTGGTGGCTGCGGTTGGTGCTGGGCTCTCAAGGGCTTTTCTACTCCTCATCCCCCGCACCAGTGAGTACACTGGGGGGGCACAAGGAGCTGAGGAGGACACAGCCAGGACAGCTGACCCCAACTGCCCAAAGGGACGTTCTATGCCACATGACACCATGCTCAGCGTATAAAGCTGGGGTGGGAAGGGGGGACGTTTGGAGCGATGGCATTTGTCTTCCCAAGTCACTGTTCCGCTGATGGAGCCCGGCTCTCCTGGGGGTGCTGCACCCCTGCCTGCCGTGGGGAGCGCTGAATTAATTCCCTGTTCTGCTTTGCTGGCGTGCACGGATTCCGCTCTACCTATTAAACTGTCTTTATCTCAACCCACGAGTTTTTCCTCACT
This sequence comes from Rissa tridactyla, assembly GCF_028500815.1. Taxonomy (NCBI): domain Eukaryota; kingdom Metazoa; phylum Chordata; class Aves; order Charadriiformes; family Laridae; genus Rissa; species Rissa tridactyla. The sequence continues at coordinate 127,356,173 of NC_071468.1, read as the reverse complement.
TTTACCCTTCCGATTCTCTCCCCCATCCCGAGGGGGGGTAAGCGAGTGGCTGCGGGGTCCTGGCTGCCGGCCGGGGCTGAACCACGGTGCGTGCCCGGTCCGGGAGGGACACGGAGGGACCGGAGAGAGCCCAGCGAGGGGCCGCCAGGGCGCGGGGGGACTGGAGGGTCCCTGCCGCGGGGGGAGGCTGAAGGGGCTGGGGCTGCTCAGCCCGGGGCCGGCTGGGGGGTGGATCCATGCGGATAAATCCCTGCAGGGAAGTGCCGAGGGGACGCAGCCAGGCTCCCCCAGGGGTGCCCGGACCAGGGGCCACGGGCACACACTGGCCCCCGGGAGGGTCCAGGGGCCACACACTGGCCCCCTGCTCGGTGCGCGGGTGACACGGGCGGGGGGGTGTCTCCGTCCCTGGGGACTCCAGCGGCTCCGGGGGGCCGGGCGGAGCGGGGGGCTGGGCCGGGGGCACCCCCGCGGGGCCTGGCCTCCGCCATCTGTTGGGCACCGGCCGCGCTCGGGGCCCCGGTGACCGTCCGGAGCCGGGGGGACCCCGGGGAGACCCCAACCCCCCCCCGCGGGTCACCCCCCCCCCCGGGAGACCCCCGGTCACCGAGGGGCGGGGCTCCCGGCGGGGCGGGGCCTTCCGCGGGGGCCGCCGGGAGCCGCGCGCGGCCGCGGCCCGTCCCGGCAGCCCCCGCGGCGCGTCCCGTCCCGCCCGCGGCGGGGAGATGGCGGCGGCGGGCGCCGAGGAACGCTGGGGCGCGGCGGGCCCCGAGCGCGGCCCCGGGCCAGGGCCCGGTCCGCTGGGCTCGCTGCTGAGCCGGCTGCCGCTGGCCCCGTCCCCGCGGCGGCGGACCGCCAGCCAGTGCCAGCCCGAGCCGCCGCTGCTGCGCACCAGCAAGCGGACCATCTACACGGCCGGGCGGCCGCCCTGGTACAGCGAGACCGGCGCGCCCGTGGACGAGGCCTTCGTCATCGGTGAGCGGCGGGGCCGGGCCGGGCCGGGCGGGGATCGGCACCGGGACCGGGGCCGGGATGTGGAAGGGATGGGACCGGGGCCGGGGCCGGGGAAAGAACGGAATCAGGGCTGGGATAGGGACCGGGGAAAGGATGGGATCGGGGCCGGGGCCTCGGCTGGGATCGGGACTGGGGTTGGGGAAGGGGTGGTGCCGGGGCTGGGGCTGGGGCCGGGACCGGGTCCGGGTCTGCGATCGGGATGGAGCTGGCGCCAGGGGAATGACGGAGCCGGGACAATGACGGAGCCGGGGCCCCGCTCGCCCGCAGGCCTGTGCGGCGGCAGCGCCTCGGGCAAGACGACGGTGGCGACGCGGATCATCGAGGCACTGGACGTGCCCTGGGTCGTGCTGCTCTCCATGGACTCCTTCTACAAGGTGAGGGCTGGGGGGTCTGGCGTGGCACTGGGCGGTGACGGTGCCTGCGGCTCCGCGGGGTCTGGCGTGGCACTGAGCGGTGACGGTGCCCTCAGGTGCTGGACGAGGGGCAGCAGGCGCTGGCGGCCCGCAGCGACTACAACTTCGACCACCCCGATGCCTTTGACTTCGAGCTGCTTGTCAGCGTCCTCCGCAAGCTCAAGAAGGGCAAGAGCGTGAAGGTGCCGGTCTACGACTTCACGACGCACAGCCGCCGCCGCGAGTGGGTGCGTGCTGCAGGGGAGCTGGGACGGTGGCTGGGTGCTGCAGGGAGAGCCCCCAGGACGGGGGGGATGCCTGTGGGGCAGGAGAACGGAGTGTGGGGGCTGTGGGGCCTCGGAGGGCAAAGGGGTGTTGGGGCTGGGGGCCATCAGGGGTGGGAGAGTCACTCTGGGGGGATTGGGGGTGTAGGGGCAGGGAGGGAGCACAGAGACGCGGAGATGGATGTGGACGTGGGGGCCAGTGCAGAGTTCAGGGAGAGACTGGGGTTTGGAGTGTGCAGGGAGGACAGGGGCTGGGGGAGGGCGTTTGGACAGGGTTTGGGGTTCTGGGGCACGGCTCTGGGGTTTGGGTCAGTGCAGGGGTGAGAAAAAGGGCCTGTGAAGGTTGGGTGATTTAGGATGGTTATGGGGCGTCTCACCCGTGGGTGATGAGAGCCCAGCGTGGGTCGGGGGCTGAGGCACTCTCTGTGCTGGGTGTTGGCATTGCTGCAGCATGCAGGAGTGGGGCGGGGTGACAACAGCTCTTGTCTGCCCACAGAAAACGGTGTACGGGGCCAACGTCATCGTGTTTGAAGGCATACTGGCTTTTGCGAACAAGGAGTTGCTGAAGGTATCGCTGCCTGATGCGGCTGGTGGCCTGTCTCGGCGCGTGTGGTGGGAGGAGGTGTGCAGTGGTGGGACAGCGATGGCTGGGAGCTGCGGAGGGAGAGCTCACCCACCGCTGACTGCAGAGCACCTTGTGTCAGAGGCTTCAGGGGAGGCAGCAGCGCTGGATGCCATCGCTGGGGCAAGGGGAACGAGGCAGGTCTGACGGGGGGCTGCATAGGGGGTGCTCACCCCTCCCAGTTTTCCAGCTCCTGGACATGAAAGTGTTTGTGGACACGGACTCTGACATCCGTCTGGTGCGGCGGCTGCAACGCGACATCATGGAACGTGGGCGCGACATCGTGGGTGTCATCAAGCAATACAACAAGTTCGTGAAGCCCGCCTTCGAGCAGTACATCGAGCCCACCGTGCAGGTCGCCGACATCGTGGTGCCCAGGGGTGAGACTGCGCTGTGTGCCAGACGCGACCCGAGTGTCGGGAGCGGGTGTCCTGGGACAGGCTTGGGTCAGCCCGCGCCTGACCCGGCTTCTCCGCTCTCCTGTCAGGTGGGGAGAACTTTGTGGCCCTGGACCTCATTGTGCAGCACGTGCACAGCCAGCTGGAGAAGGTGAGGTGTGGGCTGGTTGATTGCTGCTAGCGCGGGCGAGGAGGAGGAGGAGGACGGCACACAGAGGGGAGGAGGCGGCTGCTCACAGCCCTGTGCTCCTGGAGCGCCCAGAGGCGCCCGGTGTCCCCTCTCTCTGTACAAAAAGTCTTCGTGCAGCTCTCGGGGCAGACTGCGCTGTGACACAAGGGCTGGGGAGATGGGGACGGGTCTGGGCACAGAGCCTGCCCTGGCAGTGACGCTGGACACTTGCGGTCTGGCCTGGCCTCGTTCCCCTGCTGTCCCCCTCGGTCCCACTCGGCTCCTGGTGGTCTCAGCTGTCCCCACCTTGCTTGCCCCTGGCTGCACCCCGGCAGCCCACCCTTGCCCCCTGGCTGTGCCCAGCGGTGTTTTTCCTGCTCTGGGGTGGGAGCTGGACCGGGTGGATGTGCCTGGCTGGTGCAGTGACGATGTCCTTTCTTTCCCCTTTCGCCTCGCTGGATGACCCTGCTCTGCCACCCAGCGCGAGATCACTGTCAGGTAGGTGGGGACGCTGCCAGCCGCGGAGGGGCCCGTTGCTGGGCTGGGGGTGCAGAGCTGCCAGCACCTGCTCTTCCCTGAGTCCTGCCTCTTCTCTGTCCCCGCTGGACGGAGCTTTGCTGCGATGTCTGAGTGCAGCTGCTCTTCCTTGACTGCCGAGGTGCCTGCCCTGGTAGGGAGTTGGAACAAGATGATCTTCAAGGTCCCTTCCAACCCAAACCATGCTGTGATTCTTGGGGGCTCTCTCGCTGTGGCCGCAGGCTCCTGCGTGACCTGTCCCACGGCAGCTATGCCTGATTTGGGTGACGGGCTCCCTGCGCTGCTCCTGTCCCTTTCTGGAGCATGGCTCCTGCGCTGAGCGTTGGGTTGCCCCGCACTGCTCCCTTCTATGGGAGAAGCGTCCTGGACAGGGATCTTGTACCTGCGCTTTCCGAGGGACCGGGGTGGGAAGGCCAAGCACTTTCTGGTGTCCAGCCTGTGTGGTGGGTTCTCTTGGAGCCTTCGTTTGGGGGCCGCGTCCCACTCCAAGGGGATCCAGCATGGTGGCTCTGTGCGTGTGCTGTGTGGCTCTGATGGCTGCTTCCTTGTTGCAGGGCAGCTCTGGCCTCTGCCCACCAAGGGCAGCCCCTGCCGAAGACGCTGAGCGTCCTGGAGAACACGCCGCAGGTGCGGGGCATGCACACCATCATCAGGTAGGTCCCTGCCTCCTCTGGGATGTCTTCTGTGTGCACAGAAGGACTGTTCTGCGGGATCACAGTACAAAACCTGGTGTGAGTTTTCCCTCCTCTGCCTGTAGGGCTTCGGGCGTAGGTATTTTCTTGGAGCAGAACTGCTGAACGGAGCTGGCTCCGGCATACAGATGCTTTTTTGGTGATGAGACCTTGTCAGGTCTACCCTGGAGTGACTTTTGAGCCCCAGGCAGGCTTTTCTTACGATGAGAGGAGACTGGTTAGCTGTTTCCTAGCTGGAGCACAGACCCGGCAGCTGGTGGCACGGGATGAGGTGCTCTTGCTGCCCCGTGGTTTTATAGACAGTGTACAGAAGGACCCAGGCTGCTGCTTCCATGGCTTTGTCGCTCGCTTGATCTTTTAATTCCCCGCCGATGATCCTTTTTTTCTATGTGACAGTAGTTCTAGCGTAGGGTCAAGTGCTGAATCCCATGGGACTGCTAAGATGTTCATTGTTACTGCAGTTGCAGAAGCTGCAGACTCTGCGTGCGTTTCTGTCACTGGGTTGTAAAACAGAAAGGGGATGCTGAGCTCAGCAGGGCTCTTCTCCTGCGCCTTCTCGCACTCTGGGTGGCTGCCAGCACCCACAGAGTCATAGAATTGTTTTGGTGGGAAGAGACCTTTCAGATCATCGAGTCCAACCATCAACCCAGCACTGCCAAGGCCACCACTACCCCATGTCCCTCAGCACCGCGTCTGCCCGGCTTTTCAATCCCTCCAGGGATGGCGACTCCACCACTGCCCTGGGCAGCCTCTTCCAATGCTTCACAACCCTTTCCAGGAGGAAATTGTTCCCAATATCTATCCTAAACCTCCCCTGGCGCAACTTGAGGCCGCTTCCTCTTGTGCCATGGCCTGTTCCTTGGGAGAAGAGCCCGACCCCCCCTGGCTACCCCCTCCTTTCAGGGAGCTGTAGAGAGCCAGAAGGTCTCCCCTCAGCCTCCTCTTCTCCAGGCTGAACACCCCCAGCTCCCTCAGCCGCTCCTCACCAGACTTGTGCTCCAGACCCCTCACCAGCTCCGTTGCCCTTCTCTGGACACGCTCCAGCCCCTCAAGGTCTTTCTTGGCGTGAGGGGCCCAAACCTGGACACAGCCCTCGAGGTGGGGCCTCCCCAGTGCCCAGTCCAGGGGGACAGTCACTGCCCCACTCCTGCTGGCCACACTGGTGCTGACACAGGCCAGGATGGTGGTGGCCTCCTTGGCCACCTGGGCACACTGCTGGCTCATACTCAGCCGCTGTCGACCAACGCCCCCAGGTCCTCATCCGCCGGGCAGCTCTCCAGCCACTCTGCCCCAGCCTGGAGCGTCCCTGGGGTTGGTGTGACCCAAGGGCAGGACCCGGCACTTGGCCTTGTTGAACCTCACACCATTGCCCCTGGGCCATCCATCCAGCCTGTCCAGATCCCTCCGTAGAGGCTTCCTACCCTCCAGCAGACCGACACTCCCGCCCAACTTGGTGTCCTCTGCAAACTGACTGAGGGTGCACCCGATCCCCTCCTCCAGGTCGTCGATAAAGACATTAAACAGAACTGGCCCCGACACCGAGCCCTGGGGAACACCGCTGTGACCGGCCACCAACTGGACTGAACTCCATTCACCACCGCTCTCTGGGCCGGGCCGGCCAGACAGCTTTTCACCCAGCGAAGGGTACGCCCATCCAAGCCATGGGCAGCCAGTTTCTCCAGGAGAATGCTGTGGGAAACTGTGCCAAAGGCTTTACTGAAGTCTAGGTAGACAACATCCACAGCCTGTCCCTTGTCCACTAAGCAGGTCACCTTGTCACAGAAGAAGATCAGGTTAGTCAGGCAGGACCTGCCTTTTGTAAACCCACGCTGACGGGGCCTGATTGCCTGCTTGTCCTCTAATCGCACTCAAGATGATCTGCTCCATAACCTTCCTCGGCACCGAGGTCAGACTGACAGGCCTGTAATTCTCTGGATCTTGCAGCCCTTCTTGTAGATGAGTGTCACATTTACTCGCCTTCAGTCAACGGGGACCTCCCCAGTTAGTCAGCACTGCTGGTAAATGATGGAAAGTGTCTCCGTGAGCACTCCCACCAGCTCTCTCCATGTGTTGGGTTGGGGAATGTAACCTCGTGACCACGTGCAGGCTGTGCACCTCTTTGTAGGAAGCAAGGTGTTCCTTCTCCAGGCTCCTCCGGTGACTCCTCCCCGTTGAAGTTGGGCTCCGAGGGCAGTCCATGGCAGTGAAAAGCCAGGGGATGTGCCTCGCCAGGTGATGTGGCACCTTGTGTGCACTGGGCAGAGACCAGCGCAGTGTCTGAAGCCCACATACCTCACCCCTAGGCTGTGGACTTCAGTAGTTCTGAGTTCAGGTCCGGCTATGGAATTTCAGAGCAGATATGGCCCTGTCCCTGCTGTATGGGGAGGCCAGGTGGAAGGCAGATCCTGGGGGAGGAGCACCCCCGGAGGCTGAATGTTGTTTGCTTGTGCAGGAGCAGCGTTCCCTTTTCCGGGGTTATGCAAGGAGAGAAGAATGCCAGTCTTTGTGCTGTCTCTGGCCTTCCTGCTCACAGGCTCTGGCACGGACCTTCTGTGGCTTGATGCTGGCGTGTGCTGCTCTTCGACCAACACGAGCCCAGGCTGGTCCGTGAGCAGTGCCGAGGGCCAAGGCACTAGCCAAGGCAGAAGGTTTGAGCAGCCCTTGTCCCAAGGGGACGTCACCGTGGCAGGTGCTGAATCCTCGCTTGTCTGTAGCTGCGTTTCCCCTCTTCCTCCTTGAAGTCTGTGTCCTTTTGCCGTGCTGGGAACAGCCTGTTGCGCTTCCGCCTTTATGCCACAAGCGTCTAATAACCTTAATCTGCTTAGACTTAGGAGTTTGTTCAGCTGCTGCGGGGAGGGAGGGGATCAGACCCGGGCAGGTGGTGGTTGGAGTCCGTCAGCGCTGCTGGTCTCCAGGTCCCGTCGCGATGGTGTGCTCGGAGCCGGGCGGCGCGAGCGGCGGGGCTGCGGGAGGGCGGACTTTGCCCCTTCCAGATGGTAGAGGAAAAATACCACATTTGTGAGGGGCGTTGACTTGGCCTGTCAGCCGCCCCCTCAAATCCTGCTGCAGCCCAAGGAAGCAAGGCAAGCTGAGGCAGTGCTGTTACTAAGATCTCCAAGCTGAGGAATTCTTCTGGTAAAAAGTTCTGGATTCGGTGACAGCAAGGCAGCTTGTATTTCTGGTGCCTGTAGGTGATACTTGGCAGCGCTCACTTAATTCTGCGTGACTTCAGCATGGTGTGGGACTGTTAATGGTCCTCATGCATGACGCTCTGGGCTTCCCTCTGCTCCAGAGACACTGCTCCCTGCCTGCTGATGCTCTCCTGGGCTCCCCGGAGGCATCCGGACTGGCAGGGGATCGAATGCACACCTTTTGCCAAGCTTCCCACGCCTCCTTCTGTGAAATTACAGTGTCTTGGCAAAGCTGATCTCTCACCTTCGTTCCGTCTGCCGCGGTGCTGTCAGCCCCTCTCCGCCCTGGCAGCCCTCCCGCCGTGCGGGTGCTCCCACCGGTGCTGCCTTTTGGAGCGTGTGGATGCGCCAGGGAGCTGTGAACCAGGATTTCCATCCTGCCTTTCCCAGAGCAGCTCCCTCAGGGGCAGCCTGTTGATCTCGGTGTGCCAGGCTGCTGCTGGCCAATGTTGCTTCCCTGTTGCTCCAACACTGGAAGCTCTTCCGTGCTCCAGCCTTCTGTCTCTGAGGGCCCTCCCGGAGGATTGCGTTGTGGCAGCAGATGAGCATCTCGCTGACTATAGTCACGGCAAATTCAGGCTTGGCATTGCAGGGAGAAGTGGCTTCCAAAGCGGTTGTTCTGTTCCTGTGGAGAGGCGGAAAAACAGTCCTGCACTAGAGTGGATGAATGAATTTATTCATGACCACGCTGAGGATGGACAGTGCAGTAAGGGTGCGGGTCACGTCCTCCAACTTACAAGACGCTCGTGGAGGGGGCCCCAGGATGCCCCCCGCGGTGCAGCCTGTGGGTGGCGTGGGTCACCTGCCTTATTAGCAAGTTTGCTCTGGGTTGAGCCTTTGGACTTTGTGCCCTGGCAGAACATGTTGTCCTGCGCTGGAGCTGCCCTTGAGAAGCATGTCACTGCTGGCGCTTCAGTGAGGGCACAGCAAGGTGCTCCCTGCGTGCCGGGAAGTCGCCGGCGCCAGAGAAGGTGGTTCAGACACGAAACCTGTCCGTGCTCAGGTTTCCCTGGGCCTGAACGTGATGGCTGGCTTTTGGCTACAGCTGCTCCTGTTCGTGCCCGCTGGTCCCTGTCAGGGCGCTGGTGCCATCTGCTGAGGGTGCCGGGGAAGATGGAGGTCCTGGGAGCCACTGGCCGTAGCGCTGCCGTACCCCGCTCCTTGCATGAAAAGGGAGTCGTGCTCAGACCTTTGTGGCCTGCAGAGAGGGACCTGTGAGTCCTGGGGGGCACCCAGTCGCCCATGAGCCAGCAATGTACCCTTGTAGCCAACACAGCCAATGGTCTCCTGGGGGGGGCATTCAAAAGAGTGTGGCCAGCAGGTGGAGGGAGGTCATCCTCCCCCTCTGCTCTGCCCTGGGGAGGCCACAGCTGGAGCACTGGGGCCAGTTCTGGGCTCCCCGGGTCCAGAAGGACAGGGAACTGCTGGGGAGGGGACAGCAAAGGGCTACCAAGATGATCAAGAGATGGAGCATCTCTGTGCTGAGGAAAGGCCGAGAGCCCTGGGGCTGTTGAGCTGGAGCAGAGCAGGCTGAGAGGGGATCTCATCAATGCTCAGCAATAGCTAAAGGGCGTGTGTCAGGAGGATGGGGCCAGGCTCTTCTCAGTGGTGCCCGGGGACAGGACAAGGGGCAACGGGCACAAAGTGGAACACGGGAAATTCCATCTCAACATGAGGAAAAGCTTCTTTCCCGTGAGGGTGGCAGAGCCCTGGCACAGGCTGCCCAGAGAGGTGGGGGAGTCTCCGTCTCTGGAGACATTCCAACCCCCCCTGGAGGCGTTCCTGTGCCACCTGCTGTGGGTGACCCTGCTCTGGCTGGGGGCTGGATGGGATGATCTCCAGAGGTCCCCTCCAGCCCCTGCCAGTCTGGGATTCTGTGGCGCAGGGACCGAGGATGCTCCTCCACCCCTGGGACGCCTTTCGGAGGCTGTGGAGGAACCTGCCTCTGCAGCCGCACCGACGGGCCTGTCCCACCTGGGTCAGGGCTGGCTGGGACAGGCGGCTGCCCCTGCCCCTGGCACAGCGGCCCCGGGGCCGACAGCTACTGTGGGGCTTGTCGGGTGGCCCGTGGAGGCAGGGCTGCTGCCGGGCTTGTGCGCCTGGAGCTCAGGCTTCCGGAGCTGCCGTGGGTGGGCGCGTGGGTGAAGCCCACCCGTGGGGGAGCGCATGTACCGACAGCCCACGCTGTAGGCAGCACGCCTGCTTCTTCCCAACAAGAACTGATTTTCCAGCTTTCTCAGGGAGTCCCCTGCTCTCCCCAGGCTTGTTGGAAACGTCCACGTTAGTCGGGTGCTCTGGTCACTGCAGGGCGCTCCGATGTCAGCTCCGACGTCAGCTACCCGGGTCTGGCTGCAAAAACGTCTCGGGATAGTAGTGAGTGTTTATCCTTCTCCTGAGCTCCGTTGACTGTCTGCCATCGTGGTGAGATGTGTGAGAAGCGGCAGATGATGTCCTAAAATACAGAGTAAAAATATTCAGTATCCTTCTGCCTCTTCTGGACTGTTGCCAGCTCCACCTCTTCCATCTGGCTACTGGCAAATGTCTGCAGGGTTCCTTTGTTCCTCACGTTCTCCAGAAAACAGCGGGGCTGTACGCGGGCTGCGCTGCTTTGGGCACTGGCCGCAGAAGAGAACACAGATTTCAGCCACGTCTTGTTAACCACAGTCCCTCGGTGTCAGCCTGCCGCGGTTACGGGAGACAGAAGCTTGTTCTTGGTGGTTCTTCAGTAAAATGGCGCTTACATTACAGCCTTGTGCTCCAGACCCCTCACCAGCTCCGTTGTCCTTCTCTGGCCACGCTCCAGCCCCTCAAGGTCTTTCTTGGCCTGAGGGGCCCAAAACTGGACACGGTATTCCAGGTGCAGCCACAGCAGTGCCGAAGGCAGCCACGGGCTGCGAGGGGTGTAGCGGGACATCAGCGGATTCTTTATGGTCACGTTTTAAAGGAGGAGCAAATCTCAGAACCTCCTTTTCCTGCTGAGCGGCCTCTTGCTGCAGGTGCTTTGCCTTCAGGCGCTTGATGCCGAGCGCTGGTGGAGGAGCTCTGCCCACCTCGGAGCGGGGTGGGACAGGGACAACCCTGCCTGTTGTTACGTACCCCCTCGTGTTCCTGTGCTGGGGGGGACGCCTGTCGCAGGAAACGCAGGGTTTCATAGAGGAGTTTGTGTGCTGGGGGTACAAAACGCTCCCAATAAGAAAAGGCAGCCCCTGGGGTTTTCTCCCTGTGCATACAGTCGGCTTCACCCGCCCTGAGGGAGCAGGGGAGGTTCCCTGTGAATTACAACCCCACCGTGGCTTTATTACGTTTTCTGTTTATTTTACTTCTTGCTGCCCTCAGCGCTTCGGTGTTGTGGTGTGATAACGCCAGGTGTTTCAAAGTCTGGTTCCTGGCAGTTTATCTCTGAGTTGGGACATGAACGGAGGGGAGGTGAGAGCGTGTCAGGCCTTGTCCCATCGCCGGTGCCGGGTAGCCCAGCTGCTCCTGGCCCTGGCGTGGTCTGGCCTCCCGCGGTGCTGCCGGCGCCGGCTCTGCTGCCGTGCCGTGGTCCGTGCCGGGTGGGCTCCCTGCCAGACCCCGTACAAAACACTTGCCGCTTGCTCCTGAGTTGCCGCCTGGGGTTCTGCTGCTCCTGCCCCCGTTTCGCTCCCGGCTCTTTCCACCTGGTCAGCAGTTAACGTCAGAAATCTCCAGCCCTGCAAATCTGCCAGCAGAGACTCAGCAGCCATTAGAGGTCGTGCTCGGAGCGAGTAATGCTGCGCCGCTGCAAACGCTTCTTGGGCACCTCTGCTCAGGGTCGGGGTGTACGTCTGCGGTGAGCTGCTCGTGGTATGCCCGCTCATCCCTCCTTTTTGCTGTTGGCTTTATTCGCTCCGCTGCCCCAGCTAGCCCACCATGCGGAGCCAGCGCTGAACTGTCCCGTGTCCCAGAGCACGGAGCAGCGTTGCGTGGCGTCCTTTCACTTCATCCCATCTGCACGATCTGCTGCGGGCTTTGTGTCCCCCTTCCAGGGTTCTTGACCATGTGGTCCTTTCTAGACAACACCCCAGGTCTTCAGCAAGCCCTGGCACGGCGGTGGGTAGTAACCGTCTCCTCCCCAAGAGCTTCCAGGCTCCCACAGGTGTGCTCTGCTCCGTCCTCCGGAGCCCCATTTGCTCCAGGGACTCTGCTCGTCTCACACCTGGGTCCTCCCTCAACAGGAACAAGGACACGACCAGGGACGAATTCATCTTCTACTCCAAGCGCCTGATGAGGCTGTTGATCGAACATGCCCTCTCCTTCCTGCCGCTGAAGGTGAGTGGCCACTTCTCTGGTGTGGCCACAGCCACGTGTCCCCCTCCCCGGGCCACACAGCGCCCAGCGTCACCCACACTCCCTTCTCCTCCCCTTTCTGCAGTCGGTCACGGTGGAGACGCCGCAGGGGACAATGTACGAAGGGAAGCGGTTCCACAGGCAGAGGGTGAGGCGTTCTCCCGGCCCCTTTCTCCCCACAAGCACGTGGCTGCCCTGTCTTGGGTCGTCATGGGCTGGGAAAACCTGCTGCCCCCAGGGTCCCTGCCTCCGCAGACGAGCTGCTCGGGGGCAGTTGTCCCCCCTCCTGCAGTGCAGGAGCCTCGGGAGCTCGCCGGGGCGGCTGCAAACCCAGCAGACATGTTCTCCTCCCTTCCCCAGATCACCGGTGTGTCCATCCTGCGGGCAGGGGAGACCATGGAGCAGGCCCTCACCGCGGTCTGCAAGGACATCCGCCTGGGCAAGATCCTCATCCAGACCAACCACGACACGGGGGAGCCCGAGGTGAGCGGCTGAGCCTGCCGGCACCGCAGTGTGGTGACCCCCACTCCTTCCCCGGAGCCCCCCGGTACCGCGGGGTGGTGACTGTCCCTCCTTCCCTCCCCAGCTCCACTACTTGCGCCTTCCCAAGGAGATCAGCGAGGACTACGTCATCCTCATGGACAGCACTGTGTCCACCGGAGCTGCGGCCATGATGGCCGTGCGGGTGCTGCTGGTGAGTGGCCGGGGCGGTGGGGGGCATGGGGGGGTGCTGGCCCCCCTGCCTCCGGCCAGGCTCTCAGGGTGCTGTGTCGCCACAGGACCATGACGTGCAGGAGGACAGGATCTTCCTGCTGTCGCTGCTGATGGCGGAGATGGGGGTGCACTCCGTGGCCTACGCCTTCCCCCGCGTCCGCATCATCACCACCGCCGTGGACAAGCGGATCAACGAGGAGTTCCACATCATCCCGGGCATCGGTGAGGGCGGGCAGGGGGGCCCCTGCCCCATGGATCCCCAGGCCCCCGGTGGGCGCCCCGTGGCCACCTGTTTGGGGGGGGAATTGTGGTGGGGCAGGCGCTGCCATCGCCTCACTCTGTCCCCTCGTCCCTCAGGTAACTTCGGGGACAGATACTTCGGCACCGATGGCCCCTCCACCTGGTGTGAGAGCGACGGCATGGACTGCTGAGCTGGCTGGCCACCGGGCCACCAGCCGGGCTGGCCACGGGGCCGGACCCCCACCTCCGCCCCCAGGAGGGGCTCCGAGCTGCCAGCTTCTGACCCCCTCCCCGCAGGATGAGCTCCCCCCTGCCAGCCTGTAACAACCCCCGGCAGGAGCAGCCCCTCGCAGGTCCATCCTCCCCAAGGAGGAGGAGGAGGAGGGAGTGATGGCGTCTCCTGCAACCTGGGGGGCGAGGGGGGGTTCCTCCCCAGGGCCCCTCTCTGTGCCCCAGGCCAGCTGTGCATGTGGGAGGGGCCCTGGGGGGACGGTCACCCCCTTTCTGGGGAGGGGGAATGGGGTCCTGTCCCCTCGGGGCTTCCTCCGGGCCTGGCCGGGCGCTGGGCAGGCTCCTTGCTGGAATCTGTATTTATTTGTATTTATTTTGAGGAGCTGCCCCCCCCCTGCCCCCCGGCTCTCCTGTGTGGCAGGCCAGCTACTTGAAAACCATCAGGGATTGGGGATGTCCCCAAGGAACCACCTTGTCCCGTCCCCCCCCGATCACACACTCCATCCCTGGCCGGGCCCCGGCTGGCCGGTGGCACTGGGGGGAGCAGGGGCTGCCTTCGGCCCCCCCCTCCAGACGGGGGGGGTTGACATTCAAACGCTCCCCCACCGCCATCCCGGCCCCTGGGCAGCCGGGGTACCATCCCTGGGGCGGGGGGGGGACAATCCCTGGGGACCATCATTAGGGGACCATCCCCAGGAGGACCACCCCTGGGGGGAACCATCCCCCGCGGACAACCCCTGGGGACCATCCCTGGGGGGGACAACCCCTGGGGCCCACCCTGGTGCCCCGAGGGTGGCCGGAGCCCTGGCCTGCCCGGCCCCTGCTGCCCTCCTTGCTCAGGTTCTTTGCCCCCCCCCGAGGCAGCGGGGGTGGCTGTCGGGGGTCCGGGGCCCGGCTGCCCCCCCCTTCCATGGCTAAAGAGGCTCCGCTATGCCCCAGTCCCGGGGCTGCCCCCCCCCCCCGCTGCCCCCAGCGCCTTCGTTTTGTACCCCAATAAAGGAGCAGCGTGACCCCCGCGCCTGCCGCCTGCGCCGGGACAGGGACGGTACCAGCTGGGGGGGGGTCCTGTGTGCCGGGGGTGCGATGGGGGTGTCACTGGGGGGGGGTGTGCGATGGGGGTGTTACTGTGTGTGTTGGGGGGTCTGTCACTGCTTGTGTGTGGGGGTGCGATGGGGGTGTCACTTGGGGGGTGTGTGCAATGGGGGTGTCATGGGGGGGGCTGTCACCGTGTGTGTGTGTGGGTGCGATGGGGGTGTCACTGTGTGTGGGGGTGTGCGATGGGGTGTCGCTGTGCATGTGGGGGTGTGTGGTGGGGGTGTCACTTGGCAGGGTGTGTGCGATGGGGGTGTCACGGGAGGGGCTGTCACTGTGTGTGTGTGTGGGTGCGATGGGGGTGTCACGGGGGGGGCTGTCACCGTGTGTGTGTGGGGGTGTCACTGCACACCGGGGGTGCTGGGCTGTGTGGTGGGGGTGTCACCGCGTACCGGGAGGGGTGCTGGGGGTGTCACTTGTGCCGGGGGTGTGCGGTGGGGGTGTCACCGCCTGCGCCGATGCGCGATGGGGTGTCGCCGCATACCGGGGGTGCGGGATGGGGGTGTCACCGCGTCCCGGCGGTGCGGCGGGGAAGGGCAAGGGCCGGGGGGCCGGTGCCGCCCCGGCGCCTGCGCAGAGCGGGGCGGGCGCGGCGGAAGCGGCGGCGGGCGCGGGGCAGGGCCCGTCCCGGGGCGGTCGGTGCCGCCGTTCCCGCTCTCCCTCCCGCCGACATGGCGGAGCCCGGGCGGCCGCAGCGGAAGCTGTCCCGGGTCGGGGAGAGCCTCTACCGCGTCCTGGGCCTGCAGAAGGGCAGCTCCCCCGAGGAGATCAAGAAGGCCTACCGGTACGGGGGGCGGGGGGCGCGGCGGGGGCCCGGCCGGGGCCGGGGGGTGAGGCCAGGGGAGCCCGACCCGGGGTTGAGGCGGGGGGGGTCCGTCCCGCGGGGGGGCCGGGCCTGCGGGGCCTGTCCCTGTCCCCGGCCCCGTCCCGGCCCCATCCCTCTGCCGTCCCTGTCCCATCGCCGGGGGGCCAGGCCTGCGGGGCCTGTCCCCGACCCGTCCCCGACCCCGTCCCGTCCCCGACCCCGTCCCGTCCCCATCCTGTCCCTGACCCTGTCCCGTCCCGTCCCCGTCCCCATCCCCATCCCGCGGCTGTGCCCCGCAGGAAGCTGGCCCTCAAGTACCACCCGGACAAGAACCCCGATGACCCGGCGGCGGCCGAGCGCTTCAAGGAGATCAACAGCGCCCACGCCACGCTGAGCGACGAGGACAAGCGCCGCCTCTACGACCAGTACGGCTCCCTGGGGCTCTACGTGGCCGAGCAGTTTGGGGACGATGCCGTCAAGCACTACTTCCTCATGTCCAAGTGGTGGTTCCAGGTGAGCCCTGCCCGGCCCGGGCACCGCCGGGGCTGCGGGGACGGGGGCGCGGGGGGTCTCACAGGGGCTGCCGTGTCCCCCTCCGCAGGCCCTGGCGTTCTGCTGCGGTGCTCTCACCTGCTGCTGCTGCTGCTGTTGCTGCTTCTTCTGCTGCGGGACGTGCTGCCCGCCCAAAGAGGACGAGTCCTACAAGTACGTCGACCCCAAGGACCTGGAGGCGCAGATGCGTGCGGAGGACAGCGGTGAGTTGGGCTGTGTGCCTGGCCCAAGACCCGCTGGCCTTGTCTTGTGTGGGGCCCCGGGGCAGCCCCCCCGCCTCATCTCAGGGGGGACGGAGCTCTGGCCGGAGGCTCGCAGCAGACTGGGCTGCGGCTCTCGCTTCGCTGACAGCCCTCGGTGTTCCCTCTCCTGACCAGGGCTGGTGGAGGGGACCACCGCGCGGGCCATGGGGGTGCCTTCTCCTTCCTCATCTTCCCTGGACGAGGGCTCCCCGAAGCCCCTGCAGGGGTCTGCAGCCGAGAGACATTTGTGCCCGTGCCCTCCGGGAGTGTGGGGGGAGCGGTGTGCTCCAGGCTGGCTTCGTTCCTTGGGCACTGGGCATACTGGTGGCTGTGGGGACTGCCACCGGGTCACCTTTGCAGGTTTCCGTGGGACGGGAGGCACTGCTGCAGGGCTGGGTGCTGCGTAGAGGTTCGGGAGCCCTCGGGAGGGTGTTGGGATGTCCCGGCTACCTGCTCGCCAGCACCACGGGACAGGGCTCAGCCGCTGACTCGCAGCTCTTCCTTTCCAGATCCGCAGATCCCTGTTGTGGCGCAACCCCCGCCGGCCAGCGCCGAGCCCTTGCCGGTTGCCAGCGCCAGGACCGATGCCTGAGGCTGGGCTCAGTCCTGCTGGCTCCCCCAGGATGCCGGGCAGGGATCCTCCTTTGGGACTGTCACTTTCCGGGACCCCGGTCGCACCACCCGGCGTGGCTCTCCAGCCTCCGGGTGGCTAGAATCTCAGGTTAATTTGGCCAGCATCAAGGCGGGGGCTTTTCCGCCCCTGCTCGAGCTCCAGGGCGATGCCCCTGTCTCCCAGCACTGGTGGTGGCGGTGGCCTGGAGCCCGCGCTGCTGTGCCCCATCCCCGTGCCTCGCCTGCTGCTGTGCCCCCCCCGGCCCCGGGCACCGGCAGCCGTGGCGGAGGCCTCTTCGTCCCGGCTCTGTAGCTCACGAGAGGCATCCGAGCACCTCCGAGACCGTTAGCACTGTAACCTCCGGGGCTGGGCTGGGCTCCCTGCCCTCACGGGGACCCTCCTGACGGGTGCTGGGTGCCAAACGCTGCTCGTGGGGTTGGGGTGCCGCCTTCTGTGCCCCCTTCCTCCCAGTGCCGGGGCACTGGCTGCACCCCACGCTCGCTGCTGCTGGCAGGCTCCCTGCAGGGCTGGGCCCGGTACAGGCACTTTCCTTGGGTTTGTTTAGGTTTTATGGGCACCATTAAAGGATGACAGGAGGGGGGGGAGCTTGTCTCCGCGTGGTCTCTGTCCCCTCAGGGGCTGCCTGAACGCGCTGTGGTGGGCCGTGCCTCTGCCTGGCTCTACTCTGTGCGTGTGGGGTGTCGCTGTGGGTCCCACAGGGGGGTGGAGTAGGTGGGTCGTGTCCCAGGGGCTGCTCGAGGGGGTGCTGAGTGTCACTCTGTCTCCTCCTGTCACCTTCCTGGGCCAGCTCTGTGTCCCCCAGCCCGTGCTGGCTCCCTCAGGGCTGTGCTCGTCCCTTTCCTTGCTGCTGTGGCACGTCAGGCAGCCCGGCCGGGCACCCTGGTCCTGCTGGGGTGGCCGCGGGGACTGTCCCCATCTCCATGTGGCCCCGCAGGAGGTGGCCGCCCTGGGGAGGAGCAGCGGCGCTGCGGCTTGGGCTGAGGGCTCGGTGCTGCCCCAGAGCCCCACTCGTGGCTCGGGCAGCGCTGCCCACTCCTGCCCTGCTCTCAGGAGCCGTGGCCACCCCCGGGGGGACAGGGGGACGCAGTGAGGCCTTGGCCCGTCCCTCCCACTCCCCCAGGCAGCAGCCCCCGCCCACAGCTGCAGGGGCTCTGTCTCACCCCCTAAATATAGCCGGAGTGTCAGGGCGAGCGGCGGGACGGGGGTGTTCCTGGCACCGGCCCTCCCGGGCGCCCTTCCACGCTGCTCGTCAGGGGGGCTGGCACTGGACAGGGTCCGTGGGGCCCGGGAGTCCCTGGCCTGTTCCCAGCCCCACTGCCTGCAGGGCAGGGCCCCCGCCTCCCAGCGAGACCCCAGCAGCTCTGCCCTCCCCGGGCCCTGCGGACCCCGCACCGGCCTGTCCCCGCTGCCTGGGGTCTGGCGGGACGGGACCCCAGCCCCTCGGCGTCCCCGGGCTGCTTGTCCTGGGGGAGCGGGGCTCTGCCGTGGTCGGGGGCTCAGGGCTGGGATGGGCACAAAGCAGGGGGTGTGCGGCTCGGCCCCCGCTGCCGCTCCGAGGCTGCTCTGGCTGCCAGTCCCTGGGCGTCGCTTGGTCGCCATAGGTCACCCGGTCCCCGTGGGTCAGCCGGTTCCAGCGGGTCGCTTCGTCCCGGTGGGTCACTCGGTCCCCCCCGGGTCAGCCGGTCCCGGTGGGGCCCCGCCGCGGCGCCGTGACTCAGTGTCACCCGACGCCGCCGACAGCTGCGGCGGCCCCGGCGGGGCGGGGGCGGCTAAAATTAGCGCGGAGCTCAGCGGGGCCGGGGCCGGGGCAGAGCGGGCACCGGGCGGCCGGGACCGGGACCGGGACCGGAGCCGGAGCGGGGCCGTGGTGGGCAGAGCCGGGCCGGACCGGAGCCGGAGCGGGGCCGTGGTGGGCAGAGCCGGGCCGGACCGGGCCGGGCCGGGACCGCGGCGATGAACTTCGCGGTGGGGCTGAAGCCGCTGCTGGCGGAGGCGCGGAGCATGGAGAGCCTGGAGAAGCAGCTCATCTGCCCCATCTGCCTGGAGATGTTCACCAAGCCCGTGGTCATCCTGCCCTGCCAGCACAACCTCTGCCGCAAGTGCGCCAACGACGTCTTCCAGGTGCGCCCCGACCGGGCCCCCAACGGCGCGGGGGGGCTGGATCCGGCACCGGCACCGGGACGAGCCGTCGGGACCCCCGGCGGGGCCGCGCTCGGGGCCGCTCCCGGCTCGGCGGGGGCTGCCCGGTCGCGTCGGGGGCCGGGGCCGTGCCCGTGCCCGTGCCCGTGTCCGCGGGGGACGGGGGACACACGGCCGGCAGGGGCCGGGCCCCGCGGGGTCTCGCTGCCGGCGGCAGAGCCCGGGAGGGGGTGCCGGGTCGGGAGCCGGAGGGGACGGGATTGCGTGGGGGCCGCGGCCGTGACCCGCCGCCCCCCGCAGGCCTCCAACCCGCTGTGGCAGTCGCGGGGCTCCAGCGCGGTGCCGTCGGGCGGCCGGTTCCGGTGCCCGTCGTGCCGCCACGAGGTGGTGCTGGACCGGCACGGGGTGTACGGGCTGCAGCGGAACCTGCTGGTGGAGAACATCATCGACATCTACAAGCAGGAGTCGGCCAGGTGCGGGGACCCCGCGGGGGCACTGAGGACCCCACGGCGTGGGGGGGGGGGGGGACGAGTCCCGTGGGTGACGGGGAGCCCACGGCGGGGGGGGGGGAGGAGGCAGGAGCAGGGCTGGCGGTGGGAGACGACGCGGAGTGTGGGGTAATGGGGCCCTCGCGGGACTCGGGGGGCGTCCTTGGGGTCCTGGGGTTGTCTCTGGGGGCCGGTGCCCACCGGTGGGCCGCGGTGCCCGGCCCCCCCCCCCCCCCCCCACCCGCAGGCCCCTGCACGCCAAGGCCGAGCAGCACCTCATGTGCGAGGAGCACGAGGACGAGCGGATCAACATCTACTGCCTGCGCTGCGAGGCGCCCACCTGCTCCCTCTGCAAGGTCTTTGGGGCGCACAAGGACTGCGAGGTGGCCCCGCTGCCCGCCGTCTACCAGCGACAGAAGGTGGGCGCCCTGGGGGGGGGGATGGTGGGGCCAGCAGGGGGCTCGGGGGTTGCCCGTCCAGCCGGCCCTCATGCCCCGTCCTGTCCACCCCCCGCCCAGAGCGAGCTCAGCGATGGCATCGCCATGCTGGTGGCGGGGAACGACCGCATCCAGGCCATCATCACTCAGATGGAGGAGATCTGCCACACCATCGAGGTGTGTGTGTGGGGGGGGTGTTTGTCCCTGGGGCCGTGCCCGCGGTGGGGACACGGTGGGACCGGGGCAGCCCCTGAGGCCGGTGCTCCCGCAGGAGAACGGCCGGCGGCAGAAGCAGCACCTGGGGCTGCGCTTTGACTCGCTGTACGGCATCCTGGAGGAGCGGAAGAAGGAGCTGCTGCAGAGCATCGCGCGGGAGCAGGAGGAGAAGGTGCAGCGCGTGCGGGGCCTCATCCGCCAGTACGGCGACCACCTGGAGGCCTCCTCCAAGCTGGTGGAGTCAGCCATCCAGGCCATGGAGGAGCCGCAGATGGCCGTGTACCTGCAGGTCTGTGCGGGTGGGGGGCGTGGGGGGGCCTCTGAGGGGGCTGGGGCTGCCCTGCAGGGCTGGGGGGGGACTCTGGTCACCGCAAAGGCTCTGGGGGTTTCCTCGGGGATGTGCTGGGCTGTGGCTGTGGCCGGGGGGGGTGTGTTTGTGTGTGTGTGTGACATCTGGCTCCTGGGGGTCCCATTGCTCCAGGGAGTCACTAACAGCCCCCCCCGCACTTTCCTCCACAGCACTCCAAGGAGCTCCTGAAAAAGTGAGTGGGGCCGGAGGGGACAGGGCTGGGGGCACAGGGAAAAGGGGCAGGGTGGGGGGCAGAGGGTGGGGGACACGGTGGGCAGGGGCAGGGTGGGGGACTCGGCTGTGGCTGGTCCTGCTGGGCATGGCCGGGGGCGCGGGGGCCCCGTGGGTGTGGGACGCTGGCAGCTCCTGGGGCTCTGCCTGCCCTGCAGGATCACGGACATGTCCAAGGTGTCGATGAGCAGCCGCCCGGAGCCCGGCTACGAGAACATGGACCACTTCTCCATCAACGTGGACTATGTGGCAGAGATGCTGAGGACCATCGAGTTCCAGACAGGTGCCGGCGCTGGGACAAGCGCTGCCATGGCCAGGGGGTGCATGGCACTGCCCGGGGCGCCCAGCCCTCGGGTGGGCAGAGGCCCCCCCGCCCCACCTCGTGCCCTGCATGGGGATGCGTCCCCTCGTGCGCAGGAATGGGGAAGTGCGGCCCCTCAGCGCCGCCCGGGGACCCTGCAGGGGGTCCCTGTGCCGCCTCTGCTCGTGGGTTGCTGCATCCCACACCAGGGCCGTCATGTCCCCCCCGCGGGAGGGGGGACCCTGGCTGACCTGTCCCCTGCCCCGCAGAGCCCCTGGGCGAGGAGGAGGCAGACGGACCTGGCGATGGCAGCGAAGCCACGGCAGACGAGGACCGGCTGGACAGCCTGGAGGGGCCCGAAGCTGTGGAGGGTGAGTCCCTGCCATGCCGTGCCGTGCCGTGCCACGTGTGCCATGCCATGCCATGATGTGCTGTGCTGTGCCATGATGTGCCGTGCCATGCCATGCTGTGCTGTACCGTGCCTGGCTGCGGCGTGTGGCCCCAGGGCTGCGGGGGCAGTCGGGGACAGCGGAGCCCGTGGAGGGGGGGACAGGCTGTGCCATGGCCAGCACTGTGTCCGTGTGGCTGCGCCGTGACCCGCAGGTCCTGCAGCGTGCCGGGGCGTCCCTGCCTCCAGTTTTGTCACTCGCTTTCCCCCTGCAGATGTGGGGCCGAGGCAGAAACCGGCGAGTTCTCCCCATGGTGAGACCCTCGCTGGGACTGAGGGGGTGGGGACGGGGCCAGGCCGTGGGGCGGAGGAGGCACCTCCTGGGGATGGATGGGGATGGGGATGCGGATGTGGGGGGAGTGGGGTGGTCACCCCTCGGCGACCCCCAGGCCCTCCCCGTCTGCCCCGTCCCGTGGTCCCCACGGTGCTGAGGCCAGTTTCCCGCACAGGTCAGCACTGAGCCGGCGCCGAGGGCAGCACCGGCACCCGCCGGCACATCCCTGTCCCCCCTCCCCAGCCCTGATGCTGCAATTCCCCAAAAGCCGGAGCTGCCCCTCCCCGACATTAAACCATGTGTGAGGACGTTGTCTCTGCTGTGGTGTGTGGGCACGGGGCTGACCCCCCCCCCCACCATGGCTCCACGCTGACTCCCTGGGGACCCCCGGTGCAGCTTGGCACCAGCACCCCAGGGTGGGATTGTGTTCGGGAGCTTTGCGCCCCAGACCCCTGCGAGTGCAGGGGCTCTGCCCCCCGCCTGCAGCCCCTTCCTGGGGGCGAGGAACTATGTCCGGCCCCCCCTCAGCCCCCCGCCGGGCCGGACGCCGTGTCGGCCGCACGCTCCCCTGGGTGCAGCGAGCAAACAGTGCCGGGATGAGCTGGCTGAGTACACAGCCAGCAGCGTCGCCACCAGCGCCGGGGTCGGGGCCTGCGCCCCCCGCTCCGGGAGGGCCACGGCAGCGCTGTCTGCGTCACCCGCCTCGTCCCGCGCCACCGCGGCGTCACGGCTGATGCAGCAGATGATGCACATGGCGAGGGGCTCCTCGTGGGGCCGAGGATGGGGCTGGGCAGGTCCCCTGGGGCTGGGGCACCACAGGGGTGTCCCCAGCTGCCGCCCCCCTGTCCCCTGCTGGAGGACAGCAAGGGCTGGCTGCTGGGACCCCCAGTACCCGGCAGACCTGGGCACCCCTCAGCGAGCCCCAGGACATGCAGGGTGGCCAGGGCTGGGGTGCAGAACCCCGGACGATGGGGGAGGACGGGCACGGATGGGCTGGCAGGAGCCAGGGAAGCGTAATGCCAGCACCAGGCAGGTCCGGATGAACCCAGGGCTGGGGCCCAGGGGGTTGCCCAGGAGGGCAGGGGTGCCCCGGCAGCCAAGGAGAGCCCCGTGCCTGGGTTGTGCCAGCAGGACCCTTCCCCTGCTCCCAGACGGTTCCTGGCGAACGCTGGGTCCCCAGGCAGGCAGGGGACACAGCGGGGACAGGAGCCAGGCTTGTGCAGCCCCTCGGCTGCCCCCTGGGGTGCGGGGAGCTGGAGCCAGACCCCCCCCAAGGGCTCAGGGACAGCGCAGGGGCTGGTGACACAAGCTGGGGCAGAGGAAATTCCCCTCGGGTACCAAGAAAAACTCCTTCTCCCAAGAGCACGGCGGCCCTTAAAATGGGGCTGGGGACCCCAGTGTGGACCCTGCTTGGGCAGGGAGGTGGGCGAGAGGGACCAATGCTGCAGCTGAGCCCACCACGGGACACGGCCCCACACGCCCCCCCGGCCACGGGACGCGGCCCGGCACAGCTCCCTCCCCGTAGCCCGTGCTGAGCTCGCTCCCGCTGTGGACATGGGCTCCAGCTGCAGGGCTCAGGCTCTGCCCGCCCGGGGCAGGACTTTGCCTTTGTCCTTGTAAGGTCCCCACTGTCCCCTTCCTCCCGCCTGGCTCCATCCCGCTGGTGGCAGCTCAGCCCCCCGAGCAGAGCGACTGGTCCCCGAGGGTTTGTGAGCCGTTGCTTATGGCAGAGGCAATGTGGCTGGGGGGCATCGACCCCGTGGCCCAGCCTGGCTGCTCCTGGTCACTGGCTGCTCCTTCACATGCCCGAAACGTGCCCCGGGAGGGCTCGCGTGGTCCCTGGAGACCAAGGGGAGGCTGAGTGGCCTCTCCATCCCTGCACCAGCCATTCAGGGATGTGACATTGGCCTTTCGCCACCCCTCAGGGACCCCTGTCCCTGTCACTTTCCAGAGATTTGGTCATCCAGGAGGGCTCACAAGGACCTCAGCAGCCCCTCGGCACCCTTGGGTGACACCCCGGGGGTCGAGGTGTCTCAGGAGAGCTCCAGCTCAGTTCTCCTCCATTTTGGGTAGTTTTCCTCCTTGAGCCCAATTCTCCAGGTGCTTGTGGCCCGTCTCTGCCCTCCCCAGCCCCAGCCCTTGGGCAGCCCCCAACCACCCGAGGTGGGGGTGGACGCTCTCCTTGACCTTGCACGTCCCATCCCCGGCTGGTCTCTGGCCGCCTGACTCCCCCCGCCAGCCCCCCGCACACCCGGTGATGTTTGCTCAGTTCCTCCTTTGTCGTCTGTCCCTCCCATGTGTTCGTACCCGCCCGCCGCTGGCTCTCCACCGTGGGTTCCCAGCATCTCCAGGACAACCGCCGCATCCCTGCGGGCACCGAGCCGGGAGCCGGTGAGTGCACCAAGAGCTACTGCCCAGCCCTGGGGGCCCCATCTGGAGCTGAGCCCATCGAGGGATGTGAAGGGCAACACCAACAGACTCTTCCTGTGGTGACACCGAGCTGTAGAGGCGGCAGAAACGAGCTGTCCCGGCAGAGGGGGCCAACAGCAGCCGGGGCTGGGGGAGAGCCCTCCCCTCCAGGCAGCAAGGGGATGTCGTGCCTGCAGAGCCCGGGTCGGGTTGGGGCTCTGGGGTCCAGGGAAGGGCCACGGCGCTCCTGGAGGGACCGGAGCGTGTGCTGCGTGAGGGGAGCTGGGGCTGCTCAGCGCCGAGCAGAGAAGGGGGGTTGGATCCCTGTGTCCACCTGCCTGATGGGAGGGAAGGACGAGAGCCAGGACCTTCCCAGCGGTGCCCAGTGCCGAGACCGGAGGCAACAGGCACAAGCTGGAACACAGGAGATTCCACTGAAACTTTTTTCCAAATTTTTGTTTGTTTTTTTCTCAAAAAACCCCACTTTTTTTACAGCGAGGCTGATCAAACAGGTTGCCTGGAATAGGCTGCCCAGGGAGGCTGCTGCCCCTCCGCCTGTGAAGTGTCCACAGACACGCGGAGTGGGAATGGCCTCTGGAGCTCCCACAGTCCCAGCCCCAGCGGGTTGTCCAGGTCCGTGTCCAGACTGGTTTTGGGTATCTTCAAGGAGGGAGAAACTACAACGACCTCCCTGGGGAGATCATACTCCAGTATGGCCTTTCTTGCCAGTACAGTCTTCCAGTTCCAGGTTTCTCACATCCAGATGGACTTTCCTCTTGCAAAGCCCGGACGGACACAGCCTTGAGCCAGATCTCAGTGGGAGATCTCCCGAGGCCCTTCCACCCTCAGCCATCCTGGCACCTGGTGACCGCTCTCGCGCTCGTCCTCAAAGGCCTCCCGGCTTCCTCAGCTCCTTCGCCGCCGCCTGCCCACCCCCACCTACCGGTTCACTGGAATGGGCTCGGAGGGGTTGTCCCTGCTGCCTGCGTTCCCGCCTGCGCTCTGGGGCTGACCTCCGCTGCCCCATGGCTGCCGCCATCACGTCCCCAAGCAGTTCTTCCCAAACACCCTCCAGAAACCTTCCTCACCACACCAGTCCTGCTGTGCTGCCCTTCTGGCCGGTACCGGGGCGGCTGGAGGCCCCTGTGAGGACCAGGACCACCCTGGGGGAGGCTGAACCTCCCCCAGCTGTCCCTTCATCCATGTCCTCCACTTGACCAGGGGTCTGAAATGCCCCACCACGGCGTCCCCCCCTCCAGTCCTGACCCACTAGTGCTCAGCAGCACCACGTCCCCCACGCAGCAGCCCCCCCCAACCCCCCAAGTGCTCCTGCACGGGCCGGCTGTGCCTCTCCCGAGGGGTCTGCATCTGCCCCCCAGCCCACCCTGTCGCGGTGCTCCGACAGCAGCTCAGGGGTGTTGTCGCATGCAGAGCTCTGGTCCCCCCCCCGCCCCGCATTTGGGCACAGCACCCCTTTGCCCTGCTCCTCGGTGGCAAAGCGCCTGCTGCTCCCATCGCTCTGCGCCCTTCGCTCTCCACCGCACCCAGGGCGGCCTCTCCTCAGGGCTGGGGAGCCGCTTCCCCCACGGAGACCCCGCTATGTCCCCCCCACCCAGGGACACACGTAGCCCCGTCCCCAAGCCCGCTGTGCTCGGTGCTGCTCCCCCGGCTCTGCTCAGCCCGGCCCCCCCGCCCCGCGTTCCCGGTGAGCCCCGGCCGCCTTCCCCGGCCCCGCACTCGCTCACGCCTCCGGTTTCCACCACGTTTTATTACAAAATCGGTGCGGGCCCGTCGCGGGGCCGGTACCGCGCCCGCTTGCCCCGGCGCCGGGGATGAGGCGGGCGCAGCCTGCTGCCGGTGCCGGTGAGTTCGCCGGTGCGGCGCGGAGGCTGAGGCGGTGGCCGGACCCCGGCGCAGCCCCGGGGAGGGGGGAAGGTCCGGGGGTGGGGGCTCTCAGCGCCCCACGGCGTCGAGGATGAGGCGGTTGCTGTCGGCGCGGGCGCGCTGGCTCTGGGCGCGGGCGAGCAGCAGGAGGTGCCGCAGGAGGTGGAAGGTGAGGTCGATGGAGAGCGGCGGCTCGTCCCTCCGCGCCCGCCACGGCTCCGGGGGCGGCGGCGCCAGCGGCGGCCAGAGCGGGCGGCCCCGCTCCTCGCCCGCGGCCGCCGGGACCGAGCCGTCGGGGCGCGCGGGGCGGGCGGCGGCGGGCGGCGGGCGGGCGAGCAGCAGCAGGAGGGTGAGCAGCGCCCGCCGCATCCTCGGCTCCGTCCGCACCTGCGGGGCCGGGGGCTCAGCGCGACGGCGAGAGACCGGGGCGGCTGCAGGGACCGGGGCGGGGGGCCCGAGGGGATCGCGTAGCCGCCAGCGCGGGGACCGGCCCGCCGTGGGTGCCCCCCGCCCCTCCCGCGGCCACCCGCACCGTCCCGTACGCGCTGCGCCCTCCCCGGCCCCCTCCACCGGCGCGCTGCCCCCGTCCCGTGCGCCGCCCCGTACCCGGTGCGCTGTGCCCTGTCCCCTGTCCCTGCCGGTGCGCTGCCGGTGGAGCGGAGCGCGGTCCGTCCCGTGGGAGCTGAGCGGGCGGCGCGGCCGGTGGTTATATAGGTCCGGGAGCCCGGGCTGACGTCAGCGCCGAGCAAGCACCGACCGGCGGGGGGCGGGGGCGGGAGGGGCACCGGGACGGCGGCGGGGAGCGGGGTACCGGGCCGCGGCACCGAGCGCCGGGACGGCGGGGCAGCCCCGCTCCTCCCGGTCGCGGGGACAGCCACCCCGCTCCCGTGCCGGCGCCCACCCGGAGGGGCCGGTGCCGGCGGGTGCCCGGGGCCGGGGGCTTCTGGCCGTGCTGCCCCCCGGCCCCCCCGAGGCCCCCGGCTCGCCCCGCTCCGCCCCCCCCGCCCCGTTCACCGCGCGGCTCCGGTGCCCGCGGTGCCGCTGTCCGCGGTGCTGAAGCGGCGGGGCCGGCCGGAGAGCACGGGCCGGGGCACCGGGACACCGTGAGCCGCGCCGGGCCGGCGGAGCGGGCTGACCCGGAGGTCCTCGGCCCGGGGCTCTCCCGGTGTGCCGGGGCCGGCGTCGAGCAGCGATGTCCTGGGCAGACACCGGGTGCAGCGGCAGAGCCGTCTCCGGGCAGAGGTGGGAGACCACCAGCCACCGGCACCCACCGGCACCCACCGGCACGGTTGGGTGCTCCGGGCCTGGCTGTGGCCTGGCATGGCAGCACCGTGCCCCAGGCAGAGGTCGCGGTGCTGAGGTCAAACCGTTGCACGCGTGGTGGCCGGGCGCCGCAGACAGCCCCGAGCGGCAGCGAGGCACCACCAGCCAAATTCCGTGACTCATAGAGCGAAGGCACCGGAGCCGGCAGCGCTGTGCTGCATGCAGGATGTTCCAGCCCGGGGCACCGGCCGCTGCTGCCAAGAGGTGAGGTAGCTGCTGGTGCACCACACTGCTGCCGGCAAACCCCCCCGGCAGCGCTGCGGCCCTGCCTGCACCCCCTGGCAGCGCTGCGGTCGCCTGCGGGCAGAGGGGACCGGAGCTGACACCCAGTGCCGATGCTGGTGCAGGTGCCAAGATGGGCCCGGAGCGGGCTCTTTCCACGGGGCCGGTGCCAGGCAGAGCCCAGGGACGGAGGCTCAGGCTGGCCCGTCACACGGCGCGTCCCACACCGGGCTGCGCAGGGGCGCTGGGGCACGGCCCTGCCCGCAGCGAGGCAGCACACGGTGCCGTGCACCCGTGATGTGGATCTGGTGTGAAGGCTGGCACCCGGCACCGCCTCCCCACAGCTCTAGGGCAGAGCCCTCAGCAGGGGCTGGGCTCGACCCACCCCAGCCCTGGCAGCCCCCCCACCGCGGGGCTGGCTGCGCCCAGGGACAAGTGCCTGGCTTGTTCCTCGCTCGCTGCCGACACGCCAGGGCCTCCTGCGCCCCTGGGCGCAGCTGCAAGAGGTTCAGCGTGTTGGGGCTGCCAAGTCCTGCCATCCGCAGCCTCTGACCAGCGGCACCCACCCCGTGGGCTGGGGAGAGCCTGGTCTGAGCCCCGCAGCCCCCCCAGCCCCCTGAAGCCCCGGTGCCATCCCCCCACAGCCCCATCGCACGGCCCCAGCCCCACAGCCGAGTGCGGCTCCGCCGTGCTGCCCGGTGGCTGCAGCTGCAGCCCCTCACCATC
Organism: Rissa tridactyla; assembly: GCF_028500815.1. Lineage (NCBI taxonomy): Eukaryota > Metazoa > Chordata > Aves > Charadriiformes > Laridae > Rissa > Rissa tridactyla. The sequence goes on along the minus strand of NC_071468.1, from coordinate 127,328,612 downwards.
CCGCAGGCGCTGAGGGCTGGCAGACGGGCAGGCTCTGCGGCTCCATCCCCGGCAGGTCACATCGGGGTCCTGTGCAGGTTTCGGCTCCCCTGTGCACCCACCTGCCAGGAATTACACACACAGCCGCGGCCAGAGCAAGGCAAGCCCCTGCCTGGCTGGTAGGAGCCAGCGCCAGGGCGGGTGTGCGAGGGCTGGCATGGACGCCGGGCTGGAAGGAGGAAGGACAGTGCATCCCCCTCAGCGAGTGCCATGGCTGCAGCCAGTCGGCAGCGCCCAGCCTGGTGCCGGCAGCGCACAGGGACGGCTCCATCCAGCGCAGCCGAGGGGGCTGGGGGTCAGGCCTCCCCGGGCGAGACTAACCACTGCGGTGCCACCAGCTCTGCTCTGGAGACCCCCGTCAGGACGTGCCAGGCAGGGCGCTGCGTGAGCCAGATCAGAGAATCATAGAACAGGATCATAGAATCTTCACGGTTGGAAAGGACCTTTGAGATCATCGAGTCCAACCATACACACACACACAAAAAAAAACAAACCAAAAAACCAAAACAAAACCTACAACCTCTGCCCTTCAGAGCATGCCCTGAAGTGCCAAATCTAGATGTTTCTTAAACACCTCTAGGGATGGTGACTCAACCACCTCAACCAGATCCTGCCCCGCAGGACGAGCCCAGATGCGTGGCTCCGCGAGGCAGCAATGCAGGCAGCGTGTCGCAGGACTCGCAGGCAGGACAGGCGGCTCGGCTGGGGCAAGGCACAGGTAGATGCGGCCCCGCCGCAGCCCCAGCCCTCACCCAGCCCCATCCCGCGCCCTTCCCTTTAATGCGCATCACGCGTCCCGTGAGCCCCGGGGGGGATCCTGCACCCAGTGCCTTTGTCCCCCGGGCGCAGCTCGCCCTGTGCCGCCACCCAGCAGCAGTGCAGGCACCACCGCACCCCACAGATCAGCCACCGCGGTCACCCTGGTGACCCCTAAACCAGACGAAGACAGCCCACCCTCGGCACCCCCAGCACCGCGGTGCCCCAGCCCCGTGTGTGACACCAGCACCGCAGCCGCACACTCGGCTCCTCGGGGAGCAGCAGAGCGGAGCCGTCGCCCTGCCCCTGCCGCAAGGCCCCGCTCGCCTGCCTGCGGGCTGGGAGAGTGGCGCCGGGTCCCCACGCAGGGGACAGGACGGGTGCCAGCAGCTCCGCCAGCGCAGGAACGATCAGCCTGAAAGCCCCGATTCTGCACAGCCCCTGCCGTGGGATGGGCAGCCGCGAGCTCAAGCGTCACAAGAATCAAAAGGGAAAAATGCCATTTATTGGGTGCTCCAACTGTCCGCAGATGAGCTGGAGAGAAACCCGTTTTGGGGGTGAGCGCACCCAAACGGCGGCAGCGGGTGCTGCCGAGCTGCAGGCGTGGGGCGGGCAGGCAGCACCCAGCCCAGCGCTGAGCACAACCCACGGCGCCACCGGCACCCGCCGCTCTGGCTCCTCGCCCTGCCCGGGATCCACACCGGGGAAGGACAGAGCAACGCCGCCGCAGGAACACCCCCAGTGCGGGGCCACGGGCCGGGGAGAGGCGTGAGCACGGACGGAGAAGGGCGTCGAGGGGCAGAGCTGCCAGACCCGCAGCAGCCCCAAGCACCGTCCCATCTTGAGGTGGACCTGTCCCCGCCATCTCCTCCGCGTGTCCCTGGAGCAGCGACAGCCGTAGCTGCAGGTGATGAGGTCCCGCGAGGAGAGAGCGGGATGGGATGGCTGTTGTGGGACCCTGTGTGTCCCGTCCCCGCGCACAGCCACGGGCACCGGTTCCAGGGGCTGCGGAGACGGGGCAGAGGCAGGCAGCGCTCAGGCGGGGGGCTGGGAGGGCACGTGGCTTCCCCTCACATCCGATTTGCTTTCCAGGAGAGGTAGCAGTTCCAGACGATGGCAACGCACTGGACGACGGCCAGCCTGGGGACAGAGGGGACAGGGTCCACAGCCGCGGGCTCGGGGAGACGGGGAGCCGGGGCCGCGGCCGCGTTACTACCTGTGCTGCAGGGGCACGAAGTAGAAGTTTGCGATTTGCACTGGCGGCCAGATCTGGGTGGAGGAGGAGACAGCGGTGAAGGGGCCCTGCTGGCACCCCCATCCCCTGCCCACCTCTGCCCGGGCATCCCGGGTGTCCAACCGGGCTCGCGGCAGCCCCCGAGGTGCGGGACAGGGACAGGGGCGTAGAGGAGCCCAGCCAGGGGCACGGCCCCCGGGCCGGGGGGCGACAGACCCCAGCACTTACGCAGTAGTTGGTCAGCAGGGCGTCCGTGTAGTCCTGGGGGAGAAGGGAGGCCGTGAGTGCCCAGAGCCACCCGCTGACACCCAGCCGCCGCGCGTGCCCACCCCTGCCACGGCGAACAGCTGGCACCGGCACGGGGCTGCAGGCAGGGGCTGGGAGCACACAGAGGGACACTGTCCCCTGCCACGACGCCCCCAGTTCCACGCCTGCTCCAGCTGGGCAGGGGGTCCCCGCATCCCCTGCACCCGTCCCGGCGCCGTGCCCACGTGGGCCGAGCGCAGGGTGGCAGGGAGAGGGCGACCACAACTGCTCTGTCCCCACCAAGAGCCTTTCCTGCCACTGCCATGGCCCACGGTGCCATGGCCAGGCCACCGCAGGCTGCTCTGCCCACGAGGAGAGCAGGGGCAGGCGTGGGGCAGGCGTGGGGCAGGCTACCGCACTGAGAGGGCAGGAGGTGAGCCAGGGCACCTGCAGCAGCCTTGGGCTCCTCTCAGCAACGGCTGTGAGCCCCCGTCCAGCCCCACATCCCTCGAGCCTCCTCCCGGCCACCGCGGGGCAGGGACGGAGAGGGCACCGAGCCAGGGCAGCCTCCCCGGGAGCCCGACGCGCTGCCCCGTCTTCGTGCCGTGCCGCAGCCCTGCCTCACGGCAGCAGGACGAGTCCCTCATCCAGCCCGGCCGTGACTCAGCCGGGAGCCCGGCCTCCTCCCGGCGCTGGCCGGCAGCCCAGGACGTGGAGAGCGGGCGCAGGGTGATGGATGCTCTGCTGACGCTTCCTCCGCGTGGGGAGAGGCGGATGCGCCCCAAGCCAGGGGTGAAGGTGGCTGCCAGACGCTGCTGCCCAGCCCCCAGCCCATCACCCCCCAGGGCAGGGGCAGCTGCAGCTCGCGGGAATCACCCACCACCGCAATCACCCACCACCAGCATCAACCACCCACCACCACGCTCAGGCCCTGGCGGGTGTCCCTGGGGGAGGCAAGGCGAGACACGCGGCACGACTTGGTCAAGATGCCGCTGGGGTGGACGGGAGCGCTGGGGGTGCTGCCCGTGCCAAGGGCCAGCCTATGTCCCAAAACACCTCGTAGCCCCCCGGCTGCTGCTCTCGCAAAGCCAGGAAGAAGACGAGGTAACTCGGTCCTCCCCCAGGATTTGCTCCCTGCACCCCACGGCAGGACTGGGGGCAGGAACGGTCTCTGCCGGCGCATACCGGCAGCCCGGCAGGCAGCTGGCCGGTGCCCGGTGCGTGCACCCGTGCAGAGGAATCCGCTCTGGGCGATGGCACCCCAGGCAGAGCCCCAGCCCGGGGCAGCGGCCAACAGCCCGGTTGGGGCAACAGCCCCCGTGGACAGAGGGTCCGGGTGGGCTGGGCCCCGGGAGGGCCACCGCACGCAGCCCCGGTGGCCATCAGTGTGCGAGCGCCGGCGCTGCGCACCCCCGGGCAGCCACGCGACCACCCCAGTGCGCCTCATCTGTGGCGGGGGGTCACCTGCTCCCCGGTGACTCACCCTCTGGACACGCTGACTCAGCTTTTGCGCTGGTTTCCAGCAATCGCCGCTAATGGGAGCCATCTCGGTAATGGCTCTGGAGACGCAGCCAGGAGAGGGGCCGGAGGCGCGCAGGGAGCCGGAGGGCACCAGGCGGGACCCCAGCACTGTAGCACAGGGAGCAGCCCCGACACCAGCGCCCGCAGGATGGGCAGCGCCAGGCTCCCGATGCCCCCCGGGTCGTGGCAGCCCGCGCTGAGCCTGGCAGGACCAGGCAGAGCTGCCCCATGCCCCACAGCAGCGGGGCAGACGCCTCCCCACCCTGGCCGTGGGGCACCCACAGAGCCAGCTCCGCGCCTGGGGTGCCGGGGCACGACGGAGCTGCGGACAAGGCTGAGGACGGGAGCATGACGGCAGGGCTGGGGACACGCAGTCGGTGCTGGGAGGGGGCTGTGCCGGGGCACGGGAACGGGCACGACCACAAACGGGAGCAGCCGGTGGCGCCGGTGCACCGGGAGGGGCTGCCAAGGCAGCCGCGGAAGGAGCACGTACCTGCTGGATCTTGGACCAGTTCTCCTCCACCGACAGACCGTTCATGGCCCCCGTGATGGCGAGGAAGCAGCCGAGGAAACACGGCGCAAAGGCCCCCTGCGAGAGAGGAGTCGGAGCCCGATGCTGGGCAGCCCACGGCACCTGCACAGGGCGAGGGGGCCGCATGGCGGGGCTGGGGGTGCCGGCGTGCTGCTCCCCGGCACAGAGCCATACAGAGGGACAGGCACCGCCATGGGAGGGCCCAAGGCCAGGCCAAGGGGGGCCCCCCTGCGGCCCCGTCTGCCCCAGTCCCCCGCCACGGCGGGGCTGCTCCTGGCCGCAGGATGGGGGCAGGAGCCAGGGCAGCACCGGGGTCTCCGTCCCCAGGACCCCCCCTCCGCAGCGGGGACACCAGGGACGGCACTGCAGGGAGACGGCAGCTCTCAACAGCCTTGGGAGAGCTGCAACAAGGGTAAAGCATGGATCCCCACGGATCACCACAGCTTCCATGGCACAGCCGGCATCCCCGGGGAGCACCATCTCCTACTCAGCACCCGCGGCACCGAGCCGGGCTCCCAGAGCGGGATGGAAACCTGCCCACACATGGCCGTGCCACCGCCCCATCCTGCGGCACAAGCCCCACACGGGCACCCTCACCCGCGTGGCACCGACCTGGTCCAGGACCATCTTCTTCACGGCCACGACTTTCGTGGCCCCCGGGACGAGCTGATCCAGGATCTTGTACCATCCGCCCACGACGGGGCCCTGCGGGAGCCGGGTGGTGAGGGGCAGCGTCCCGTGGTGCCGGGACACGGGGCGGCAGGGCCAGGGGGGCTCTGGAGCTGGTTCCACAGCCCTGCCCTGGGACACCGGGATCGGGGCCTGTCCTGCCTCCCCTCCTGGGCCCCGCACCGCCATGGGGCAGCCTCCCGGCATGGGGGACGCAGGGACGGTGGCAGCCCCCAGCCCTGCCCCTCCTACAGCACCCTGCCGGGCAGCACCGCACCAGCGGGGCGGCTGCAGGGCTTCATGCCTGACACAGCGGGCAGGGCTCCGCGGCGGGGGGACCCCGTCTCTGCCAGAGCCACCCAGGGCCCCCCCTGCCCAGCACCCCCCGGCAGCCGATGGGTCGGGATCCGGCCCCGCCACGCACAGTGGAGCAAAGCAGGTCTGCACCCTCGGATGCAGAGTCACCCTTTGCCAGGTGAAATCTCCCGGGGGGCTGGCATCAGCAGCAGGCATGGCCACGGGTGCCCAGGCTGCACAGACAGAGGCTGCCAGCCCCCCCAGGGGTACCCGCAGCCGCAGCTGGGCGCAGGGACAGCGTGTTCCTCCTCCGGGGAACCCAGCTCTGCCTGGCGCTGCTGGAGGTAGCACCGGGACAGCCCAGCCCACACCTGCGCACCATGGTTTTGCCCTGCTGAAACACGCTAGCCCTCCATCCCATCCCCATCCCAATCCCCATCCCACCCCATCCTCACCCCCATCCCATCCCCATCTCCATCCCATTGCATCTCCATCCCAATCCCACCCCCATCCCCATCCCGTTCCCATCCCACCCCATCCTGCATGTGCTGCAGGGGCAGGGGCAGGCTGACCGCGGCACGCCAGTACTCACCACAAAACAGAAGCCAATGGCCATCATCTTCATGGTGCGGGAGCCCTGGTGTCCCTGCAGTCCCCGCCGCTCCACCAGCTGCTGGGCGATCACGTCGCCAGCTCCCATGAGGGCCCCTGCGACCAGCACGGCCCGCTCAGGCGGCCACGGTGGACCAGGGCACGGCGAGACCCCGCAGCACCCTGCCGACAGCCGGGCGCCCCTGCCCGAGCGGAGCCTCTGCCTGCCCGCGTCCCGCTGAGACGGCTCTGTCCCCGCTGTGTCCCTCCCGGCGTGGAGCTCGCCCTACGCCAAACCTACCCACACCCTCCCGCAGCAGCCAAGCGCCTCGGGATGCTCTTGGGACGATGCAGCACCTCTGGCGTAAGCAGTGCACGGCTGCGCTTCCTCCCTGCACCCCTGACACGGGGCTGATCCCTCGCCCGGGGTGCGCAGGGCTGTTGGGGCAGAGCCCACCCAGCTGCTGCTTCTCCCGAGGCTGGTGGTTCCCAAAATCCCTCCCTGAGCACCGTACAAACCCTGCCGCTACCATCCCCATCCTCATAACGCCGCGCTCGGCCCGTGCCGCTCCTGCCAGGCAGCCGGGATGGGAGGGCGAGTCTCACCGGGCCAGACCCAGCTCCTCGCCGCGGGCCAGCTGCTGGCACGGCCCCTCGCCTTGTTGCCATATCAGTGCGAGGGGCCGTCTGGTGCGCGCGTCCCCCGCGGGGCACGGCTCAGCTGGGCCCTTGGCAGCTCCCGCTCCATCCGACACCCTTGACCCCTTCGACGCAACTCAGCTGGCCCGGCGCTCCTTCCCCCGGCTCCCTGCCTATCCCCCCTGCTCCTCCCAGGACAGGTCCCCGGCAGGTCTCCAGCCCCGCTGTGACCCTGCTCTGTTCTTGGAAACCCTGAACCCAGCCAGCCCCCATCCCGGGCAGCAGCAGCCCCAGCATCCCCCCTCCTCCCGCCAGCCGGGACAGCTCGGAGGGTCTCCACGAGTGGCTCCTCACCATGGTGTGCCGAGGATGCTCAGGCTGGCAGAGCCCCGGCTGTGTCCCCAGCAGCACCTGGCCCCTGCCACCCGCTCCTTCCCTCCCTCCCGGGGGCATCGGTGTCTCTGCGACAGCCCCAGCAGCGCCGCGGGGAGCAGGTCCCAGACTCCTGCCGCCTCCCCGGTGCCTGCAGCTGGATCGTGCCTTCCTGAGGGCACCGACCCCAGCCGGCACGCACAAACAAGGGGACAGGCACAGGCTTGGGTCGGGTCCCCAGCCCCTCGCCCCAGCCACATGGATCACGGCCATAGTGTGGCCCCTGGGAGCCCACGGGCAGGGCCTGGACCCAGCCCAGCATGGCTACAATGGCCAGTGGAGCCTGGAGGTGACCCAGGAGGCCGGTCAGCAGCCAGGGCCCCAGCCAAGGCCAACTGGGCTGGAGGGGCCCCGGCAGGACTGCCCTGGTCTCTGCAGCCCCACGGAGCTGCCGTGCTCCTGGCAGCATCTCCTGCTGCCACGTCACCGGCTCCATCTCCCACCCTAGACCAGCACAGCCCCCGGGGGCTGAGGCTCTGCCCTGGGCCCCGACAGCCACCGCACCCCTCCACAATGGCAGAGCGGCCCCCGCCAGCGCATGGGCTGTGGCCGTGCAGGGGCAGGGGGTGCTGGCAGGCGAGGGACCCCGGGCCAGCATGGCAGGGCTGGTTGCCTGTTTCCCGCAGGCAGCCTTCCCCCCGGGCGCAGGCAGGCTCCCCCGCTCATTGACAAAGCGCAGCCGGCAGTGCCAGTGTTACTCACCCAGTGTCGAAGGCTCCGGGCGCAGTGCCCAGTGTGACCAAGCAGCACCGGGGCTGCCGGCGGGAGGGAGGAAAGACCTGTCTGTGCACCCCTGCCCGAGCCTGGCAGCGCGGCCGGGTCAAGCCCCTTGCAATGACTTCGCTCGCTCAGGCTGGCACCAGCGCTGCTCGCCACCCGCACTGTGCCTGCCTGGGGTGACACCGGCACGGTGCTGCCACAGCGCCAGCACTGGGCTGGAGCCCACGCCATGAACGCAGGGACCAGCCCTGAATGACCCTGCAGCTCTGCCGCCACTGCCGTGTCCTGCCCCAGGCTGGGAAGGGCAAGGGCTCGTGACCGCCCGAGCCACGGAGGGGCCAGTACCAAGCGGTGCTGTGGGCAGCCCCCGACCAGGCTGATCCTGAGAGCCAGGGAGGGCATGGCCGACCCCGCAGGCTGCTGCTCCCGGGGCCAGAGGACTTTGAAACGGGCCCAAGACTAATTAGGCCACACCGTCTGCGTCCCCCGCGGGCGAGCAGCTGGGGGCTGCACCGCCACCACAGGAGCGTGGGGCTGCTCTCAGCAGGTGGGGACAGCGAGGTCACTGCCGCAGGCACGTGCTGCTGCCTGCTATGCCCAGGCCCCGCTGGCATCCTGGACTGGGGCCTGGGATGCAGGAGGCAAAGCCCTGGCTCCCAGCGCCAGGCAGGACGGCCATTCAGCAGGCGAGCACAGTGGGACACGCCAGGCACAGCAAAGGGCCAGCAAAGCTCACTGGCCCTGCCCCGGCTGGATGCTCCGCTCTGCCTGGGGGAACGGCAGCACCGGGAGCAGGGCCGGAGGGCACAGGGCAGCCCGCCTCCTCTGCGGGGACCACGGCACGGTCAGTAGCGAGGGGCCGAGCCTTGCATGGGGCAGTTACTTGCTGAAGCTGGGAGGGGAGCAGGAAGGCTCAGCCTCCAGCAGGGCTGCTCCTGCCCCAGAGGAACAGCCATGGAACCATCACCACCTCGCACCGCAGCTGGGCCTGGGCACCCGCCGCAGGCAGGGAGACACCCAGGCACGAAGGCAAAGCCTCTTCTCGGCAGCAGGAACCACGTCCAGTGCCGGGTCGATCACCCGCACACCCCCAGGGGCATGGCCCCATGCCCAGGGGCTGCCAGGACCCCTGAGGAACCGGGGGGCTGTGCCTCAGCATGGCAGGGCCGGCTCCCAGGAGAAGCAGTGATGGCAGAGCCAGATCCCGGAGCCGTGGGCTGCACCAAAGCTGCTCCGGCCACGGGCCGGTCCTGGGCAGCGCTCCCAGCTCCGCCTGGGCCTCCCTCCAGGACGCGAGGAGTGGATGCTCAGCCCAGCATCGCACGGTGCAGAGGGTGCCAGGCAAGAGAATCCATCAAATCAGATAAAAATAACAGTGGGAACAGTGAGGTGGCCTGGCAGGACCCCAGCAGCAGGGGAACGTGCTGCCCCCCCTCGCGGGCAGCCAGGAGGAGGGCCAGCGGCTGCATGCTGAGCTGAGCCCCCCGGCCCCACGCTGGCTCCCTGGTGCAGCAGGGCCCCCCCAGACCCCACGGCGGTGCTTCCCCAGCGTCCTATGCTATGTGAGCAGCATGACTGGTGGGGCAGCGGTGGGGGCTGCAAGCAGGGGACACAGGGACACACCCGCTCCCAGCCAGCCCATGCCGCACAGAGCCCCGCACAGCTCTACGCACACGTGGCACGGGCAGGACTGGGGGGGAGGGCTCGGCCATGTGCTGGGCTGGCAGAGCCCTCAGGCAGAGGCTGCACCCCACTGAGCCCAGGTCCCAGCACCCAGCCCTGCCCAGGGGGAGCAGGGCTCCCCAAACAGCCTCCACCCGGGGTTTTGGGACAATTCCTCGAGCTGTGCCTCCTCACAGCCCCCGTTAGCCCTCCCGGCTCCAGCACAAGCCGCCGGCGCAGATCTCCTGAGCCCAGAGTGGGCCTTCACCCCGTAGGACGCATGGCGGGACCCTGCTCCCCGCTGGGCCTGGGGGACCAGCAGCACCTCCCCCACCCATGGACAGGCCCCTGAAGCACCGGGAACCCCCCCCGCCCTCCGGGGTGACAGAGCCCACAGCGGCAGGGCAAGGGGGACCGGTGTGATAGGGATGGGGGAGTAGCGGGATGGGGATGCGGGGGAGAAGGGGATGAAAGGGGAACGGGAAGGGGACGGGACAGGGGGCTGTGCCCCACGGGTGGCGACGGCGGAGGGGATGGGACACAGCGCGGCCGCTGCGGGGGCGGGGGGGGGGACACACGGCGCGGCCGCTGCGGGGGCGGGGGGGGGGGACACACGGCGTGGCTGCTGCGGGAGCAGGGGGGGCTCGGGGACACACGGCGCGGCCGCTGCGGGGGCGGGGGGCCGGGCGGCGGCCCTTACCGGCGGTGAGCGCCTGCGCAGCCCCGGGCCGCCGCGCCAGCAGCCGCCCGCAGCCCCTCCAGAGCGCCGCCATGTCCCGGCGGGCGCGGCGCGGTGACGGCGCGGTGACGCCACGTCGCGGGGCAGTGACGTTTATTGCTCAGAAGCGGCCCAGGACGGTGGCCAGCAGCGCCATCCGCATGTACATCCCGTTCTCCGCCTGCCGGAAGTACGCGGCGCGCGGGTCCGAGTCCACCTCCACGCTGCGGAAGTGACGTCAGGCGGGGGCGGGGGCACGGACACCACCACCACCACCGCCACCGCCCCCCCCGGGGATGAGGGACCCCCTCCGGGCACCACGGGCCCTGGCCCCCTTGAGCCCCCCCCACCCCCGGACACCACAGACACCCCCCCCCCAGCCCCACATCGCCCTGGGGCGCCCCCCCCCCCCGCCCCCAGCGCACCGCAGCCTTCGGCCCCCCCCATCCCCCTTGACCACCTCCCCGCCCCCAGCGCACCACAGACCCCATCATCCTTGAATCACCCCCCCGCCCCGCCGTGCACACCACAGACGCCCCCGGCCCGAGCCCTCCCCTCCACCACAGCCCACCCCCCCCCGGCACACCACAGAACCCCTCAACACCGCCCCCCCAGCACACTGCAGCCCCCATCCCCCTTGAAACCCCCCAGACCCCCCCCCCCCTCCTCCGAGGACACCACAGGCATCCCCTGAACCCCCCCAAGAGCCTCCCCCCCCCAGGACACCACAGACACACACACACACACACACACACACACACCCCCAGGACACCACAGGCATCCCCTGAACCCCCCCAGGAGCCTCCCCCCGCCCAGGACACCACAGACACCCCCACCCCAAATCCCCCAGCCCCCCCGTCCCCACCTGATCTCGTTGACGCGGGGCAGGGGGTGCATCACCACCATCTTCTCCTTGGCCCGGGTCATGATGTGGGGGGTGAGGATGAACTGCCCGAAGCACTGCGGGGTGGGACGACACAGCCCTGAGCCGCTGCCAGGGCGAGACCCAGGGTGTCCCCCCCCCCCCCGTCCCAGACCCCCCCCCCGCACTCACAGCCTCGTACTCCTCGGCCAGGCGGAACCGCTCCTTCTGGATGCGGGTCATGTAGAGCACGTCGGTGTCCGGCAGCGCCTCCTCGATGCTCCCAAACTCCTCCTGGTGTGTGTGTGGGGGGAACACCATCAGCGGGGCTGGGGAGACGCAGGGCCCTGACCCCCCCCCCCCCAACCCCGTCCCCATACCCACCTGCTTGATGCCCTTGGAGGCCACGAAGCTGGTGATGTCGGGGGGCATGCGGAGGCCGGGGGGGGTGACGTAGCGCAGGTTGACGCGGTACTGGGTGAGCAGGCGGGCCAGGGAGTGCACCGTGCGCCCGTGCTTCAGGTCGCCCACCATGGTGATCTGGGGGGAGCCCGGCAGGTCCGCTTCAGCCCGACCCAACGACCCTCCCCGGACCCAGGCAGGGCCCTTCAACCCCGCTGCACCGTGCTGGGGGTGGCCGCAGCCCCCCCCCCCATCGGCCCCAGCTCCCCCCCCCACGCCGTACCGTCATGCCGTTGACGGTGCCCAGCTCCTCGCGGATGGTGAAGATGTCCAGCAGCGCCTGCGTGGGGTGCTCCCCCACCCCGTCCCCCGCATTGATCACCGGCTTGCGGCAGTGCTTGGCGGCCAGCTGGCGGCACGGGCAGGGCTCAGCGCAGGGCAGGACGGCCCCCCCCCCAGCCCCACAGGGGGGACACGGCCCCCCCCCCAGCCCCACAGGGGGGACAGGGTAGGACCTGCCCCACCGGTGAACACAGCCCTGCCCCACAGTGCAGGTCACCCTCCCTGCCATGGGGCAGGACCCCCAACACCTTCAGGACTGGACGCAGCCCCCCCAGCCCCGTGGTGGGCCAGGGCATGACCTGCCCCACCGGTGAACACAGCCCTGCCCCACAGGGCAGATCACCATCCCTGCCATGGGGACCAGACCCCCGAACGCCTTCAGGGCTGGACATGGCCCCTCCAGCCCCACAGGGCAGGTCACCATCCCCACCCACGGGCGCTGGACCCCCAAACGCCTTCACGTATAGGTGCGGCCCCCCCCAGCCCCATGGGGACCAGGGTAGGACCTGCCTCACCAGGGAACACAGCCCTGGCCCCACAGCGCAAGTCACCATCCCCGCCATGGGGGCAGGACCCCCAACACCTTCAGGGCTGGATGCAGCCCTCCTGGCCCCCTCTCACCTCGACGGCGCCCGGCTGGGGGTGCCGCAGCACCAGCACGTCGGCGTAGCAGCACATGGTCTGCACGGAGTCGGCCAGCGACTCGCCCTTCTGCACCGAGGAGGTGGCCTCCGAGAAGGACAGGACGGAGCCACCCAGCCGGCTCATGGCTGCCGCGAAGGAGCTGCTGGTCCGCGTGCTCGCCTCGTAGAACATGGATGCCATCACCTTGCCCTGCGGGGGCCACGCTGTCACCTCGGGGAGCCCAGGGGCGCTCACGCCTGGCGCGGGGCTCCCATGGCCCCACTCGGGGTGGCCAACTCACCTTGAGGATATCCAGGCTCCGCTCCTTCTGCACCAGCATGCGCAGGGTGTGCGCCACGTTGAACAGATGCGACAACTGCGGGGAAGAGGGGGCTCAGCCGGGGCGCACGGGGCAACAGGAGGCACCGTGTCCCCCCGCGCTCATCCGGGTGCCCGCCGCCCCAGCACCCGGGCACCTGCTCCTTGGAGAAGTGCTGGACGGAGAGGACGTGCTGCCCGACGAGGGGGTGCAGCAGCGGGGAGGTCTGAAAGTGGGGTGCGCCCTGGGGGGACGCCTGGCGTGGGAAGGGGCCCGGAGGGTAGAAGTAGCCGTCCTGGATCACAGCGGGATCTGCGGCACCGAGAGCAGCCAGTCAGCCCATGGCCGGGTGGTCCCGCAGAGCCCAGCCCGGCCGTTGCGGGACCCCCGGGGGCACTCACCCGCCTCCACCGCCTTCCTGCCGGCCTTGTCCCGCGCGTCCTCGGCTGGGGTGGGAGAGGGGAGCAGCGGCGTTAAGAGGGTGCGGGCGGCTGCAGCGCGGCACAGCCCTGCTGGCACTCAGCAGCACCGAGTGAAAGCACCGCGGGAGCCGACGCCAGGGTGATGGCCGCCCAGAGACAGGGCGGGCTGAGCCCTGGCGTGGTGCCACGTCCATCTCCCCGCGCGCCCCGCAAAAACCCAATCGTACGCAACCCTAAATCACACTGGCAAGCGAGGGGTCCCCGAGGTGCCGCGCGGGCCAGGGCGGGAGGGGAGTGGGCTGGCGCGGCCATGCCCATGCTGTGGTGCCCAGCCCCAACACACAACAGGGCGGCGCAGTCAGCCCGGGGCCAGCGCGGCACCTGGGGGAGGGGATGCACTCATCGGCTGCAGTTAGTGCCATTAGTACGGCCGCGTTCATTGTCTGAGTGAGTCCCCCCCTCCAACATTACCGGTGCCTCGGGCGCCCGGGCGGTGCGCGGCTCCCAGCCTCCGGAATGCTGAACGGGACACAAGGGCCGGCGTCAGCGGGGCCGTGCAGCCGCGGCCCCAGACCCGGCCCTGGGGCGGCACACGATCGCTGCCCCGCCACCCACCGCACCGTGCCGCGCCGCACGCCCCCCTACCTGGCAGCCCCGGGTCGGAGGCGCGGTGGATGCGGGGCGGGAGGTGGAAGCGCCCCTCGCCCATGGGGCCAGGCCGGCGGGGGCTGGAGGCTCGGCCACGAAGCATCTCGCCGGCCGCCACATGCCGGGGCCGCTCGGGGGTCTGCAAGGAGAGGGCGAGCTGGAGCCGGGGTGGGGCAAGGACCCCCCATCCCAGCCCCGCGCACACCGGTACCTTCGCACTCTCCTTGACAGGGGCCGCGTGTGGTGGCAGCACAGCTCCCGAGGGCCATTTCTTCACATCCTGCCCGTAGCCGGGGGGCACCAGCACCTACAGCCATAGGGACAACGGCGTCAGTGATGGGGGGACGACGGCGTCAGTGATGGGGGGACCCCCAAGACGCAAGGGGAAGGGTACCTGTGGCCTTACCTGCCCGTCAATGTAGGCGACCTCCCCGCGCAGAACCACCCTCCGCACTGTCCCCTTCACCTTCATGCCCTCAAAGGGCGTCCATCGGGCCTTGGAGAAGGCCGTATGGCTGGGGATGATCCACTCGTGCTCCAGGTCCACCTGCGGGCAGAGCGGGTCAGGGGCAGCAGGGCCAGGGCCAGACCCGGGCCGGGGGGGCAGGGACCCACCTCCACGTAGGTGTCCTCCTGCGCCGGCAGCCCGAAGATCTTGCGGGGGTTCTCGTAGAGGCGCTGGATGATGTCCTCCACGGCGAGCCGCCCCTCGGAGACGGCCGTCAGCAGCAGCGGCAGCATCGTCTCCAGGCCGGGGTAGCCGGGGGGCGGCTCCTGCCCCTGCTTCTCCTCCAGCGTGTGGGGGGCTGCAGGACGGGGCCGGTCACTGCGGGACCTGTTGCCATCCCCTCCCCAAGCTCCCGCCCCGCAGCCGCCATCCCGCCAGGGCTCACCGTGGTCTGTGGCGAAGCAGTCGATGGTGTCCATGTTCTCCCAAAGTGCCTCCACGTCCTGGCGGGTGCCCAGCGCTGGCCGCACGGCCGCCCGGCCCTCCCCGAGGCGCCCCAGGTCGTCCTGGCTCAGGAAGAGGTGGTGCGGGGCCACCTCACATGTCACCGGGACCCCCTTCTGCTTGGCTGCCTTGATGAGGAGGATCTGGGGGAGTGGTTGAGGGGGGAGCGTGGTGAGGGGGGAGCCCAAACAGCCCCCATACCCCCGTCACCAGGGTCTGCGGTCCTGCCGCCGCTCACCTCCTCCCTGCGGGCCACGTGGCAGATGTGCACGGGGCGCTGGTAGAGCTGGGCCACCATCAGGACGGCGGCCACCGTCTGCCGCTCCGCGTGCGCCACGACGGGCAGGTGCCGCGGCCACTGCTCGAAGTGCTGGAGGAGGGAACAGGGCTGGTGGGCACCGGCACCGGGAGCTGGGTCCGGCCCCATGCCAGCCCCTGCCCGTGGTGGCCCACCTCCATCCACAGGGACACGTCGTCCATCCGCAGGCTGGAGAAGGTGTCGTTCAGGTACATCTTGAGCCCGGCAGCTGCCCCGGCCAAGGGCCCCAGCGAGCCGGCGTTCTCCGAGGAAGCCCCCAGGAAGAGGGCGAAGTCACAGCGAGCCCCAGCCTCGGCCAGCTGTGGGGGCAAGCAGCGGTGAGTGCCGGTGGCCAGCCCCACCGCAGCGCCCAGGGAGGGGACACGGGCATGGGGCCGGGCAGCAGCAGCCCCTCACCTTCTGCGCCAGGGCGAAGGAGGCGGCATCGGTGATGGCGGGGCTGGTGTTGGGCATGGCGCACACCATGGTGACACCGCCGGCCAGGGCTGCCGCTGTGCCAGACGCAAAGTCCTCCTTGTGGGTGCCGCCCGGCTCGCGGAGGTGGACGTGGACGTCGATCAGGCCTGGGGAGCGGGGCAGCGTCAGCACGGGCAGCCCCCGGCCGTGGGGGACGCGGGACGCCCCGGCAGCATGGGGAAACATCTCCTCTCCCCGCAGCACCCTCGGAGCCCCCACAGCCCAGCTCTGGGTACCACCGCGGCTGCGTTCTGCACCCTCGGGCCCCACCGTGGCCCCGGTCCCACCTACCGGGCAGGCGGATGAGTTTCTGGGACGTCATGCAGTCCACGTGTATCTTCAGCGGGGGGGCTGCCCCGATCTGCCCCAGCGCCTGGGGGAGAGCAGCCGTGAGAGCCAGGACCCGGCCAAGGGGGCTGGGGCTCAGCAACAGGGGCAGGAGGAGGACGTCTGCCTGAGCTGCACCCCAAAAACAACCCTCCCATGCTATCCACAACCGGACTTCCCTACTCCAACCCCCTCTTTGCTCCATCACCTGCGCCCGCGTCCCCTGGCCCCCCAGCCCACCTCCACGAAGAGCTTGGTGCACTTGATGTCGATGATGAGCGGCACGGAGTAGTCGACGGCCAGGCGCCGGGTGCGGTACCCCTTGGTGACAAAGGAGGAGAGGCGGCGGCCCCCCGAGTTGCGCATGGAGAGGTTGATGACCATCTCAAAGTGGTTCTCGGCAAGGTAGTCCAGGATGCTGCGCTGGGTCTCCCGGGCGCCGGCCTCGCTGCTGTCCGCCTCGTCAAAGTGCCAGTCCACGGCCATCACCTGCCAGCAGCGACACCCATCAGGGCCCCCGCCCCTCCCCGAGGGCAGCCCCGGCCCCCCCCCGGCCCCCCAGCCCTGACCTTGATGCCGTGCTCGGTGTAGAAGTCGGCGGTGCCGAGGCTGGCGTACAGCTTGTAGCCGAGGCTCTCCAGGGTCCGCACCGTGGGCAGCAGCTCACTCTTGTTCTGCAACGACCCCGGGGACGGTTAGAGGAGGAGGGGGACACCCCGGCCCCCGCCGCAGCCCCCACCCCAGCCCCACGCACCTTGTAGCTGCCGATGGTCAGCAGGATGTTCTTCTTGGGGATCTTGAAGCCGGTGCTGAGCATGGCCTTCAGGTACGCCTCGCAGCGGTTCTCCCCGAAGCAGGCCACCTCGCCCGTGCTGGTCATCTCCACGCCCAGCACCACGTCGGCGCCCGCCAGGCGCGAGAAGGAGAACTGGGGCACCTGGGGGGCAGGGGGGGCTCAGGGGCTGCCCAGCCATGTGCCCTGGCCCGGCCCCCGCGTCCCCCGCTCACCTTGACGCCGACGATGCCCGTGCCCGTCATCAGCCCCACGGGCTCCACGTCCTCGCCCATGATCACCTGGCTGGCCAGAGCCACCAGGTCCACCCCGAGGGTCTTGGAGACGAAGGGGAAGGAGCGGGAGACGCGGACGTTGCACTCGATCACCTTCAGCTGGTCATCCTGGGGGAGAGGGGACGGTATGAGGCTCGCGTGGGGCCGCAGGGCATCCTCCCGCATGGTGCGGCTCCCCAGTGAGGTACCTTGGCGATGAGCTGCAGGTTGAAGGGGCCGGTGACCTGCAGCTCCTGCCCGACGGCGTGGACAATGGCCTTGATGCGCTCCAGCGTCTTGGGGGTGATGTCCTGGGGGGGTGTCACCAGTGTGGCGTCGCCCGAGTGCACCCCAGCGTTCTCCACATGCTCTGAGATGGCGATGGCCACCACCACGCCATCGCAGGCCACCGCGTCCACATCGATCTCCTGTGAGCAGGAACACGGTCACAGCCCAGCGCCGGGGCGGGGGGACCATGGGGAGTAGGGAGCCGGAGCAGCCTCCGGGATGGACCTTGGCCTCCTGGATGAACTTGGAGATGACGACGGGCTGCTCCTTGGACACAGCCACGGCGTTGCTCAGGAACTTCTCCAGGTCGCTGTCTGAGTAGGCCACGTTCATGGCAGCACCGCTCAGCACGTAGGAGGGTCGCACGACGCAGGGGTACCCCACCTTGCAGCAGAAGTGCTTGGCCGACTGCGGGAGAGATGGCACCCTCAGGGGACGTGCTGAGGGATGGCATCCCCCAGGGCAGCCCCGTCACCCTCATTGGCCCCCCACCTCCATGTCGGAGAGCTCCTTCCAGAGGGGCTGGCTGATGCCGATGGAGTCCAGCAGGCGGGAGAACTTGAAGCGGTTCTCTGCCGAGTCGATGGCCTCCGGGGAGGTGCCGAGGATGCGGCACTGCTGCCGGTGCAGGGCCATGGCGATGTTGTTGGGTAGCTGCCCGCCCATAGACAGGATCACGCCCTCGGGGTTCTCCAGCTCATAGATGTCCATCACCACCTGCAACACCGCGCGGGGCAGGGGATGGCTGGGACGGGGGCCACGGGGGCCACGGCAGCCCTCATCCTGCCCCAGCCCCATGGCCGGCAGGGCCCGGGGCAACCCCCAGCCCAGCCCCAAGGCAGCCAGGAGCCCCCAGCCCCGCTCACCTCAAAGGAGATCTCATCGAAGTAGAGGCGGTCACACATGTCGTAGTCGGTGCTCACCGTCTCGGGGTTGTAGTTCACCATGATCGTCTTGAAGCCCATCTGCAAGGGGAGAGGGATGAGGCGAGGCCAAGGGACGCCCCGCTCCTCCCCAGCCCCCTCTGACCAGCGACCCCCCCCACCCACCGACCCCACGGGGGTCCAGGGCCCGGCTGACCTTACGGAGCTCCTGGATGCAGCCGACGGCGCACCAGTCGAACTCCACGCTGCTGCCGATGCGGTAGACACCGGAGCCGATGACCATGACGTGGGGCTCACGGAAAGCCAGGTCGTGCTCGGTGCCGTTGTAGGTCAGGTACAGGTAGTTGGTTTGGGCCGGCCACTCTGCCGCCACCGTGTCGATCTGCTTCACCACCGGCAGAATCTTCAGGTCACGCCGCATCTTCCGCACGGCCAGCTCGGTGCTGGGAGGGGCAGGGTGAGCACCAGGACGTGGTGGATGGGGGGACAGAGCGGGGCCGCCCCCTCCCCACATTACCTGAGCACGGCCAGGGCCACCTGCTTGTCGGAGAAGCCCAGCTCCTTGGCCCGCTTGAGCACGGCGGGCGGCATAGTGCTCTGCTCCTCGCGGTAGGACTCCAGCAGCACCGCGTGGTCCGTGATGTTCTTCATCTTGTGCAGGAACCAGCGGTCGATCTTGGTCAGCTCGTAGAGCCGCTCGATGGAGTAGCCAGCCCGCAGCGCGGCCGCCAGCACGAAGATCCGCTTGTCCGTCGGCGTCTCCAGCTCCTGCCACGCCGGGGGGGTGAGCAGGGCTGGGAGGCGGGGGCAGGCGGCTGCCTCCTCCCCAGGACTGCGCTGGCAGCATGGCCCCAGACCCCTCCATGCCGTCCCAAGCCCCAGCACTCACCACGTCCGAGACTGGCTTCACAGTGTGGTCAAAGCCCACGCAGTTCTCGTCCACCATCCTCAGCGCCTTCTGGAAAGCCTCCTCGAAGTTCCTCCCGATGGCCATGACCTCGCCTGGGGACAGGGCTGTCAGCGGCCGGACCCTGCGCCCACCGCGCTGCCCGCCTGTGCTGCCTGCCCGCCCCACGCTCACCCACGCTCTTCATGGAGCTGCCGATCTTGGTGCTGACGCGCAGGAACTTGCTGAGGTCCCAGCGCGGGATCTTCACCACGCAGTAGTCCAGGCTGGGCTCGAAGTTGGCCGTGGTGGAGTTGGTGACGGAGTTCCTGAGCAGGGGACGGGGGTCAGCGTCCAGGGCTGTGCCACCAGGGGGGCACAAGGCCGGCTGGAGCAGCGCCCCGTCCCACGCCGCAGCAGTGCCATTACCTGAGGAGGGGCAGGGGGATGCCCAGGGCCAGCTTGGCAGCCACATAGGCCAGGGGGTAGCCGGTGGCCTTGCTGGCCAGAGCCGAGCTGCGGGAGAGCCGGGCGTTCACCTCGATGATGTAGTACTGCGGGCAGCAGGCGGGCAGCGTGAGCGGGTGCCGCAGGATGCAGACCCCGCAGCATGAAGCCGGGTGCCAGCGGCACGGCTCCCTGCTGCCCAGCAGGCACCAAAGGGCCGCTCGTGCTCGGAGGGCACGAATAGCCGTGGGGACCGAACGCCAGGGTAGCCGGGCTGGGGAAGGGCAGCCATCGCTGCCGGCCACGGCAGGAGGGAGCCAGGCAGAGGCCACCCAAGGACCGGGCACGGCTCCGGCAGGGAGCGAGACCCAGCGCCCCGCTGCGCTCACGGGGCCGGCCGAGCTGCTGGCACGGCAAGACCCGCCGGTGCCCGGGGACGGCAGCCCCACAGGACAGCACAGGGCAGGACCCCGACCCAGGTCCCGAGGCCGGGGGGCCCTTGGGGGCCACACTCACCTGCTCCGACTTGGGGTTCAGGGCAAACTGGATGTTGCACTCGCCCACGATGCCCAGGTGCCGCACCACCTTGACGGCCGTGCGCCGCAGCATGAAGTACTCGGTGTCGTTGAGGGTCTGGCTGGGGGCCACCACGATGGACTCGCCCGTGTGGATCCCCAGCGGGTCCAGGTTCTCCATGTTGCACACCTGGCAGCGGGGAGAGGGGGTGTCACCGTGGGCTGGGGGGGTCCCAACTGCCCCCTGTGCTGCCCTGAACGCGTCCCTCCCAGCTCCCACCGCCCCCTCCCCTGCCCCGGGGACCGATGGGGCTCGACAACGAGCCCCTGGCGCAGCCCAGGCGCTGCAGCCCCCCCCGAGCATGGGGGGTGCGAGGGGTCTGGCTCAAGGGGCACAGCCGCCGGAATGGGCTGGGTATCCCTCCCCGGGGCCGGGGTCCACCGGGAGCCCCCCAGCACCCACTCCTCCATCAATCCCCGCCCAGCAGAGGCCTGGGGGGGGTCTCTCCCATCCTGTACCGTGACACAGTTGTCGTAGGCGTCCCGCACCACCTCGTACTCGATCTCCTTCCAGCCCTTCAGGGACTTGTCCACCAGGACCTGGGAGGTGTGGGTGAAGGCCTGGCTCACCAGTGCCACCAGTTCCTCCCGGTTGTTGGCAAAGCCGGAGCCCAGCCCCCCCAGGGCATAGGCAGAGCGCACCAGCACCGGGTACCCCAACCGCTCGGCCGCCGCCAGCGCCTGCGGAGAGCAACAGGGTCACGACGGAAAGAGTGGGGGGGGGACACAGCACCCTGCCCGCCCCCCAACCCTGCCCCGTCCCACCCCCGGACCTGCTCCAGGGAGGCGGCCGCCTCGCTGGGCGCCACGTGCTCCCCGATCTCCTCCATCTTCTCCACGAAGACCTTGCGATCCTCCGTCATCTCGACGGAGGCGACGGGGGTGCCCAGCACCCGCACGCGGTACCGCTCCAGCACGCCCGCCTTGGTGAGCTCCACGCCGCAGTTCAGGGCCGTCTGCCCCCCGAAGGTCAGCAGCACCCCGTCGGGGCGCTCGTTACGGATCACCTGGGGATGGCGGGGGGAGGGCACAGGGCGGTGGGGCAGGGACCCACGGCAGCCCCGCGCCCTCCGGCTGCCACCGTGCCTGTGCTGCCCGCTCAAGCGCCTCCCCACCACCCCCCAGACCCCCGAGCAGCCCCCAGCCGCGCCGTCCCTGCGCCCCCCACGCCGCCCCCTCCCCACCAGCACCCCGGGGTGCTCACCTGGGTGACGTAGTCAGGGGTGATGGGGAGGAAGTAGACCTTGTCCGCCAGCCCCTTGGAGGTCTGCACCGTGGCGATGTTGGGGTTGATCAGCACCGTCTGGATGTTCTCCTCCTTCAGCGCTTTGATGGCCTTACGGGGAGCAGGGCGGTCACGGATGGTGGCCCCAGGCCCCCACCGTCCCCCCCATCCCGTACCCCTGGGTGGGCGCTCACCTGCGACCCCGAGTAGTCGAACTCTCCCGCCTGCCCGATGGAGAGGCCGCCGGAGCCCAGGATCAGCACCTTGCGGGGCCGCGCCGCATCCCGGCCCCCCGACGGCGCCTCGGCGTAGGTCAGCCAGTCCCGCAGGCGCTCCCGCACTGTCGGGGGGAGGGGGACGGGACACGCTGGGACCCCCGTGCACAGCCCCGGCACCACCGTCCTGCCCATGGTCCCCCAGGGTCCGGCCGCCCCCCTCCCGCCCCAACCCACCCGTGCGGGCGCCGCCGTCTCCGCTACGCAGGTCCCGTGCCGCCTCCACGAAGATGTCGAAGAGCCCCTCCAGGTCAGTGGGGCCGGCGCGGTGCTCGGGGTGAAACTGGACACTGCAGGGGGGGGTGTCAGGCAGGGCACAGCCCTGTGCCCCCCCTGACACCCCCACCATCCACGGCCCCGCACCCACCTGAAGAAGGGCTTGTGCTCGTGGACGACGCCCTCGTTGGAGCCGTCGTTGGCGTTGGTGAAGAGCGGGGCCCAGCCGGGGGGCAGGCTGCCCGCCTCCACCGCGAAGCCGTGGTTCTGCGCCGTGATGAAGCAGCGCCGCGTGTCCTCGTGCAGGCACGGCTGGTTGTGACCCCGGTTCCCGTACCTGGGCGGTGGGGACGGGCGTCAGGCAGCCCCGGGACCCCACGGTGACACCCCCCCACCACCGCACCGGACCCCCCACTCACTTCATCTTGTAGGTGTGGGCGCCGAGGGCCAGGGAGAGCAGCTGGTGGCCCAGGCAGATGCCGAAGACGGGCTTGGGCTGGGGGGCGTCCAGCACCCGGCGCAGGCTGGACACTGTCTCCCGGCAGAGCTGCGGGTCCCCGGGGCCATTGCTGATGAACAGCCCATCAAAGTCTGCGCCGAGAGAGCAGCAGGGTCACAGCGGGGCCCCCTGAGCCCCCAGGGTCCCCGGCTACCAGCAACAAGGCACCCTGAGCCCACAGCCCCCCCAACGCCCCAGCACCAACCTCCCTGACCCCACAACCCCCCGCCCAGTGGCAGCAAGGCCCCCCCAGTCCCACAGCCCCCCATGGCCCCTGATGCCACAGCCCAGAGCTGCCTTCCCATCACAGCAAGGCACCCCAAAAGCCCATGCTCCCCCCCCACATCCCTGCAGCGCCCCACCGAGGGCCCTGAGCCCCCAGGAAGGACGACATCAAGGCTCCCTGACGCCATGGTGCGGACCAGGACGTGGTTCCCCGCTGCCCCCAGCACCATCCCAGGAGACAGCCCCTGCTCCAGGCCCCGTCCCACACCCCTCGGCCCCCGGCTGCTGCCCCCCCACCTGCGGTGTCCAGCGGATGGTCCCAGGGCACCACAGTGACGGCCGCCCCCCGCTCGCACAGGCACCGCACCTGGTTGTACTTGAGGCCGCAGTCGATGGCCGTGATGCGCAGCGACCCGCCGGGGTTGAAGAGTTGGGGGCTCTGCGGGAGGGGTGAGTGTGGATCGCCCCAGCGCCCCCAGGCAGCAGCCCCCGCCCCAGCAGGGACCTCCGCAGCCCCCCCCCAGCCCCCCGGCCATCCCCACACATGCCCAAAACCCCCTCTGCCACCCCCTGACCCCCAGCCGTCCCCAGCCCCACCTTCAGCGACACCTCCTGCACCAGGTGCCGCTTGTTGGGGTCCTCAAAGGAGAGGCTTTTCTCAGGGGTCCCGTCCGGCACCAGCTTCCCCAGCAGCGTCCCCTTCTCACGGATCTTCTTCGTTAGGGCCCGAGTATCCACTCCTGGGGAGGCGCCGTGAGACAAAACCCCCACGGCCCCGGCCCCCCCCCAGCACGACCTCGTGCCCCACCAACACCATCCCGCCCCAACCGCCAGCACCGGGTCGACCCCGTGGGGAAGCAAATCCCACCGCAGAGACAGGTCTGGTCCAGAACCGATTGTCCCCCGGCCCCCAGCCCCACAGCCACCCCACACCCTTCCCGGTCCCACCTTCCAGCCCAGGGATGTTGTGCTCCTTGAGCCACTGGTCGAGGGAGCGGGACGCGCTCCAGTGGCTGGGGGTCTCCGAGCACTCGCCCACCACCAGCCCGGCCACGTGGATCTTGCTGGACTCGAACCACTGGGGAAAAGGGAGTGAGTACAGCCGGGCACGGGGCCACCAGCACGGGACAAGCCCTGTGTGCCCCGCGGGGGCCTGGCCGTCCCCATGGGACACGGCAGCATGGCTGCAGCCCAGGGCTGGAGGAGCCCCGTGGGGCAGGGACCCCATCCCCGGCCCACAGCACAGGACCAGCCCCGCTCGGCGTGCGGGTCTGTCGCCGCCCCCCACCTTGTCCCACACGCGGCCCTGGGAGGCTGTGGCTTGGTCCAGCCGAGCCCGTGGCTCCGGGAGCCCCAGGACGGGGTGTCCAAGCCCCCAACGCTGCTGGACTGCAGCCCCCCTGCCCAGGGGCCAGCACGGCCCGCACCGTGGGACCCCTCCGCTCAGCACGGACCGGCACGCGGGAAAGCACCGCTCCCTCCGGTCCCCAGCCTCGCCGGGAACCCCAAACGCACCAGCGTGTCCGGTCAGCCGTGGGGGCTCCGGTTCGGGGGAGCGAGGCCCGTGGGGCCGCAGCAGGGACCCACGGCACCCCCCAGCCCGGAGAGGGCCGATGGCAGCGAGCGCGGGGACGGGGGCTCCGGGCCACCAACGCGGGATGGGGTGGTGGGCAGGACGGGCCCCAGGGTCAGCGTGAGGAGGCCCCGCACGGCGCAGCGGGGATGGACTCTGCCCTGGGGGCAGGGGCCGAGAGGGGTCTGGGGCCTCGAGCGGGGGCTGCTCTGCCATCCCCGGGGGGGGGCTGGGACCCCCGCCCTGCAACGCAGCCCCGTCAGGGACAGACGCGCCACCGGGGCGCCCCCATCCCAGTGCTCGGGGGTCCCATCGCCCCCCGCCCCGGTCCCCCCCCAGGTCCACGTCGGGCTGGAGCACGCCGGGCCCGGCGGCATCGGGGCCAAACCTCCGCCTGCCGCCACCCCGCCCCGGCACCCTGCGCATCCCGCCCTGGCACCTGGGGCCGTCCCGCCCTGGCACCCTGCGCCGGTGGCCGGTGGCCAGGTGGCTCGGGCAGCTCCAGGCGCCGCGGTGTCACTGCCACCGGGACACGCCGCCCCCGCCGCCCCCCGTCCCCGCGCTCTCACCCTGCTGAGGCCGAAGGGGTCGGCCTCGTCCCGCGGCACCCCGTAGTTGCCGACCAGGGGGTAGGTGAGCACCAGGATCTGCGCCTTGTAGGAGGGGTCGGTGAGGGCCTCGGGGTAGCCCACCATGCCCGTCTGGAACACTGCGAGCGGGAGAGGGGCCGGGTCGGCGGGGACGGAGCAGCCCGGCCGCCCCCCGTCCCGGCGGAGGCACCGGAGTCCCCGGCACAGCCGACCCCCTCCCCCAGCGCCCCGCGCCGGCCCCGCTCCTGCCCCACGGCCAGTGCGTGCGGGGGATGTGGGGGGCGACCGGTGCCGATGCCGTGCTCGGGCCGACCCCCAACATCCGCCGCCGTCCCGGAGCCGCTCCCGCTCCGGCCGCACTCACCGACTTCCCCGGCGGCGGCGGCCCCGGCGGCCCCGAAGGCGCGGCCGCGCAGCACCGACCCGTCCCTGCAGCACCAAGCGGCCCATGGCGGCCCCACGTGCGCTCCGGCGGCTCCGCGGCGGCGGCGGCCCGGCCAAGCGCGTGCAGCGCGGCGGCAGCGGCGGCGGGAGGATCCGGGGCGGGGCCGGGGCGGGCCGGCCCCCGGGGCGGGGCGGGGCGGGCACAGCACCTGGTGAAGGGGCCGTCTGGGGCGCCGCAGGGCAGCGGGAACCGCAGCGTTCCGGGGCTCGGGGGGATGGCGGAGCGCGGCCGGGAGAGGGACGGGCGCTGAATTCGAGCCCCCCGGCGCAGCAGGGAAGTAGGACGGCGCCGGGGATGGCGGGTAACGCCAGCACCATGTCTCAAGTCGGAAAAGCACAACTGAGCTCTGCTTTTGTCACGATTCTGTCAGGGGAGAGCGCGAACGCAGTCCCCCACTACCACAAATTATGCAGTCGAGTTTCCCGCATTTGGGGAAATCGCAGGGGTCAGCACACCCGGAGTGCAGGGGATGAGCCTCGCCCTGGGAAAACCACCTGCCTGATCATGGTGTCTCCCCTGCCAGGTAAGTATGACTCCAACCCACGCACAACACCCCCCGCACCACGCCGCACGCACACACACCGCACGACGACAACCCCCGCGACACCCCATGCCCCCCCGAACCACGCCGCGTCTCGCGCCCACAACCTCGGCCCGGGCCTCACCCGCGCAGCGCCCGCCTTCCCCCGCGGGCGGCGGCGGCGCGGCGGGAACGGCTCCCGTCGTGCGTGGCGGCGGGATCTCATCTGCATGGACACGCCCTCTTTCAGCAAGGCCCCGCCCCGCCCGCCCTCGCTGTCAACGGTTCGATCCCCGCTCCCGCCGGCTCGCGGCAAACGCGCAGCCGCTGCCCGGCCCCGC
This sequence comes from Rissa tridactyla, assembly GCF_028500815.1. Classification (NCBI taxonomy): domain Eukaryota; kingdom Metazoa; phylum Chordata; class Aves; order Charadriiformes; family Laridae; genus Rissa; species Rissa tridactyla. The sequence goes on along the minus strand of NC_071468.1, from coordinate 127,302,847 downwards.
CGCGCCCGCAGAGCCCGCACCGCGAGGGGCCGGCGGCGGAGCCCGCGCTGCCGGGACGGGGGGGAACCAGCGGCACCGCCCCGGGTCGGCACCGGGGGAAACGTCCACCCCTCGGGTCCCCGGCATGGCCCTGGGGAGACAGCGCGGGACGGCATGGCTGTGTCCCCCCAACGACACACGGACACGTCCCCGCTCCCCCCAGGGAGAGCGGCTCTTCCTCTTTCCTCCCCGGGGAGGACGCTACACTCCAGGGGCCTCTGTGCCTCTCCCAGCCGTTGCTCCATCCCCGTGTTCACGGGGTGGGTGACAACACAGCAGAGCTGCGGCCGAGCCACCGGGCTGATGGCCACACCGTGACGTGTCTGTGTGTCTCGGGACACGGCTGACCGTGCGCCGGCTCAACCGGGATGGAGTCACCGCCCAGCACAGCAGCCCCGGCAGTGCCACGCTCTGCCTGTCCCCACGCCCACACTGTGGCGGCTGCACCGGAGCGTTCTCTGTGTCCTCGGGGCGTGTCAGGGTAAGGGGGCGGTAGTTCAGCTGTAAGGGACCTCCAGGAACCATCTGGTCCCACCGCCCGACCCCTTCAGGGCAGACCCCACGCTAACGCACATCATTAAGGGCATCGCCCAAATGCCTCTCCAGCTCTGCCCCGCTCGGGGCATCGACCACCTCTCCAGAAGCCCGTGCCAGGGTCTGACCACCCTCTCGGTACAGAGATGCCTCGTCGTGTCCAGCCTGAGCCTCCCTGGGCGCAGCTTTGAGCCGTTCCCAGGCGCCCTGTCCCCGGGTGCCAGGAGAAGAGCTCGGCACCTCCCTCTCCACGTCCCTCCTCAGGGGGCTGCAGGGAGCCATGAGGTGGCCCCTCGGCCCCCTTCTCTCCAGCCCCGAGCCCTCGGCCGCCCCCAGAGGACGGGCCTCCCAGCCCCTCGCCAGCTACAGAAAAACTGCACCCACCGCCGTCCCGTCACCCCCGGGGGGGACCTTATTGTCGGCGACCAAACCAGTGAGACGGGACTGTCCCTTTGTGACCCGTGTTGGCCGTCCCTGGTGGTGGCATCTGTCTCTAACTGCCCGCCAACAGCTCCCAGGCGGATCTTTGCCATTTTCCCGGAGCTGAGGACCATTTCGGGTCCCTGTGGCCAGTTCAGCCGCGCCGACGCGCCGAGCCCTTCCCGGGCACAGACGGGCCCCTCCCGCCGGCTCCCGGGGCTCTCGCCACCGGGACTCATGGCCACCGGCGCCACGGCCGGGACTTCCCCGACGCGCTCGCGCCGGCTGCCGCGGGAGGGGGCGGGGGGGCTGCGGTGCCGCCGTTCCAGGGTCCGGCCGCGGGGAGACGAGCCCCGGTACCACCGAGCCGCGGCGCCCGCAGGCCGGAGCGGTCTCGGTCCGTGCCGGTGCGGGCGGGCCCGGGGCAGCGCCCCCGGCAGCAGCGCGGCGGGGCCGGAGACGCTCCGGGCGCGGGGTGTCGCTGCCCGGGACCTACCGGCCGCGCGCCGGGAGGGGGCGGGGCCTCCGTCCAGCCTGGCCCCGCCCCGCCCGCAGAGCAGCTCCGACGGGATGGGGCGGGGCCTTTCCGGAGGGGGCGTGTCCATGCAGATGAGATCCCGCCGCCACGCACGACGGGAGCCGTTCCCGCCGCGCCGCCGCCGCCCGCGGGGGAAGGCGGGCGCTGCGCGGGTCAGGCCCGGGCCGAGGTTGTGGGCGCGAGACGCGGCGTGGTTCGGGGGGGCACGGGGTGTCGCGGGGGTTGTCGTCGTGCGGTGTGTGTGCGTGCGGCGTGGTGCGGGGGGTGTTGTGCGTGCGTTGGAGTCATACTTACCTGGCAGGGGAGACACCATGATCAGGCAGGTGGTTTTCCCAGGGCGAGGCTCATCCCCTGCACTCCGGGTGTGCTGGCCCCTGCGATTTCCCCAAATGCGGGAAACTCGACTGCATAATTTGTGGTAGTGGGGGACTGCGTTCGCGCTCTCCCCTGGTGTTGGTGGTGCAAAGAGAGAGAGGCGAGGGCGTGGCGGGTGTTGGGTGCTGCTGTTGTCGTGCCCCGTGTTCCGCGCCCCGGACGCGGCGTGTCTGGGCTCCCGCAGACCGCGGTGCCCGCGGTGGGTCGGTGCGAGCCGGGGGAAGGGAAGGGCCTGACCCGGCGCCGTCTGCCCCCGTCCCGCTGTCAGGGACCACGGTCCGTGTCGGGGCGCAGGAGCGCCCGGAGGGGCCGGTGTTTTCCGCGTTTTCCACAACCGAGGTCGGAACTGAGCGCTAACGGGCAAAAGCCCCTGCGCTCTCTGCGAACAGCTCGTCTGGTCCCTGACGCCGTGGCCCCAGCGCTCCGTGGCCGCCTCCTGCACACGGGGGCCCACGGCGGGTCCCAGCCCTGCGGGGGCGGCAGGGCCCGGACACCCCACAACGGGCCCAGACCGGCCCCGGCGGTGACAGACCCGTTACAGCCCCCGCGGCGAAGGAGGCAGGGCCCACGCGTGCCCGTGCTCGGCCTCGTCACGGCGGGGGGCTCTCCCGTCAGCCCGCGCGTGCATGACCACCTCCCGCCCCCCCCGGCTTCCTCGGGCCCCGCACGTTCCCCGCGGCGCTGCCGTTACCGCCATCCGTACGGCAACTCTCGCTCTCCAAACCAGGTTGGTAGTTTAGAAAACCCGGCATCAGCTTATTTATGGTGCTGGGTGCCCGGGGGGGGTCTCTCCTCCCGCCGCACCCCCCACCAGAACTCCCCGCGGGGTTTTATACGCGTTTCCCAACGCGGTTATAATATCGGCACCTGCCGCCCGTACGTGCTGGGTCAGGGATTTCCGTGCGATTGACGCCACCAGGTCACAGCTCCCACGCACGCTCAAGGGCAGGGGCTGCACCCGGGCGAGGGGCGGTGGGACCCGGGGCCGTGATTTGAGTGTTATGGCGAAAGTGGTTCCGCCTGGGGACACGGAGAACTTTCGCTTTCCCGCCGAGGGGCTGAACTTCTCCGCACGCGCAGACTGGGACCGTCCTCGGGGTCCTGGTGCTCGATGGGCCTCCTGGGGAATGACACGACGCTCGCCCGCCTTGACGAGGAGTTCTTGTCGTTAGCTGACGCTGGAGAGATTCCAGGGTAAACCCTCGTTATCCGTGGGGATGCGCACGCGGCCTTTCCTCACTGGTTGCAGCGACGCCTGACGCAGTGTCGCGGACAGCCGTCAGCGCGTACTCGAGGTGGTCGGCTGGGGAGAGACACCCCTGCTCTGCCCTCGTCTGGCCGTGAGTGCAGCTAAAGCTCACTTTGGGCTCTGACACTCCGACCTTCGGCGTTTTTCGCTTCACGGTGTCGCTGCTGTCCCACCCCCAGCCAGGACCCTCGGGCTGACGGGGACCGGCCCCGCGGTGCGGAGCCGTGGCAGCCCCTCGGCCAGCGCCGCGGTTGTTGTCCCGAATCGGGGGTCTTTACCCGCCGCGTGCGCCCCGGCCGCCGCAGCTGTTCCCTGGAATAAAAGCTCTCGAAACCAAAAGCAGTTCAGAGAGATGTGAGGGACGGACTGTAAATTCCCTGGGGAGGGGCACGAGGCCCTCCAAGCCTTCGATGGGACGCCTCAAACACTCGCGAGGCAATAAACAATGCAGGCCTGGCCTCCAAAGAACCGACACGGCTCACGCTTCTGGTGCCTGAAAGCGTGGGAGAACTTGTGGAGACAGGACAGTTCTGCCACTCATGTGCTGAGCGCGCTAGTTCTCCGTTCTCAAGGCCGTCGTGTCCAATGAGTGACCTTTGCTTCATTATCCGTGAAATGCATATGAAAGCACATACCCTGCATACGCTAATGAAGATTACAGAGACCATGCTAAACACGTATGACTACGGCACTCCTCTCTCCACCCAAATCATGCTCCGCGTCGCCTGGGAGAAGGGAGAAACCCGAGCCAAGGCTGTCCTTGGCAAGGGGGTGGACTGTGCTAATTCAGCAAACGGAAAAGGGGAAAACAAGTGCCCCTGGAGGGGGAACAAAGAAGAAACAAAAGAAGATAGTGCCTGGGAATATGCTTCCCAAGAAAGAAGACTGTACCTGGGAAGATTTTTCCAAGAAAGAAGAAGATTGTGCCTGGGAAGATTCCCTGAAGAAGACGCTGGAACCAGGACCGGTGATCTCTTTAGCTCTGTCTTTTTCTCGGTCTTTTCCTGTCTCTATCCCTCAGTTTCTCTTTTCTCTTAGAATTGTTAAGTAACGGTTAGAGTTGTTAATTAACGACCTTAAGTACGACCTTAAGTACCGCTTGCCATAGTTGTCCTGTGCCTGCCGTTAGTAACACAACCCATACCTCACCATGTGCCGTCGTTTGTCATACACCTCACCGATTACCGTGGACTTGTTAAGACCTACACTAACCATTTTGGGAAGGAAATAAATGTTTCTATACGGACCCGGAGGTTTATCTCGCCTCAGTCTGCGCCGTTGGGGATTTGCGAAGCTGAAGTCACTGACCCCCCTCTTCCCTGGGAGTGGGACGTGACAGAGGAGACATTGCTTTATTCGACGTCGGGCGCCGGGGGGAAAACCCACAAATCTAGCCCAGCTCACCGCGGGTATTCACCCATTATTTACACACAGAAGGTTCTCCTAATTCCGCCTGCCCAACACGTAACTCCACCTGGGCCTACGTATTCATTAGGACGACCAAGTAGCGTTTTTTGCACCCGCGTATTAAGTTTTGCTGCGTCGGCAAAACACTTCTGCGCAGGTGTGAGCTTCTCGGCGGTCGTGTGGGTGAGGAGACCCTTCCTCACCTCATCCTTTTCAGGAATTGAGTCGCCTCAGGACAGTCCAAGTTTACTGTAAGTTTGCCAACCCCTTGAGGACGATGAGGATGTTCCTTGAAGCAGCCGCAGCTCTGTCCCGGCGGGTACGGGAGCACATACTTGACAGAGAAAAGAACCTTGGAGCGATCAACTGCTTCTCGTGACGCCATCCTTGGGGATGAGCGACTCCTGGCTGTCTCCTCATTGTCACTGTCTGTGACACCAGCTCGGTGACTGTTTTGTCGCACGGTGAGACGGTCGGTGATGAGCTGTTTTCTCACGCAGGGAGCGGGTCCGCAGGAAACAAACGCGGCTTCAGTCAGCGCGTGGTTGTGAACACAGCAGAGGCCCGTCTTCGGTAGCGCTGCCCGGGCGCTAGGACCGCGCGTGGCGCGGCGAGGCGTGTCCTGGCGTGTGGGGGCGTGTCCATGCAGATGAGATCCCGCCGCCACGCACGACGGGAGCCGTTCCCGCCGCGCCGCCGCCGCCCGCGGGGGAAGGCGGGCGCTGCGCGGGTCAGGCCCGGGCCGAGGTTGTGGGCGCGAGACGCGGCGTGGTTCGGGGGGGCGTGGGGTGTCGCGGGGGTTGTCGTCGTGCGGTGTGTGTGCGTGCGGCGTGGTGCGGGGGGTGTTGTGTGTGGGTTGGAGTCATACTTACCTGGCAGGGGAGACACCATGATCAGGCAGGTGGTTTTCCCAGGGCGAGGCTCATCCCCTGCACTCCGGGTGTGCTGACCCCTGCGATTTCCCCAAATGCGGGAAACTCGACTGCATAATTTGTGGTAGTGGGGGACTGCGTTCGCGCTCTCCCCTGGTTATTCTGGTTAAAGGCAGATCAAAGAGCTTCCGGTGCTCCGTCGGCGCAGCCGTACCATTGTCGCCATCCGTCTGGGAGCTTCCACTCCCGGCGTCGGGCAGGGCCGCGGGGTGCCGAGTGTGCGACTCGATGGTGACGGACCTTTGGATCCATCGCAGCAGGAAATAAAACAACCTGTTCGCAGACGGCGATGTGTTTTTATTTGCCCAGACTGCACAGTTCCGATTATTGTTTTGGACAACGTGGACCCCCCGTGGTCCCTGGCTCCTCTCTCACCTTCCTGACAGCACCACAGGGGGACACCGGGCCCGTCCCTTCCTTCTTCCTGGCTCTGGATGTTCTGTTCCCACCGCGAGGTCTGGGTCGGCCAGTGCTGAGACCGAGACAACACCGGCATCGTCCCCTCACCCGCCACCTCCGTCTCTGTCGTCATACCGGTGAGCCCCACTCGCGCCCCAGCCCCACGTTGCGTCCCGCGCCCCAGCCCCCACGCTGCGTCCCACACCCCGCATCCCACCCTGTGCAGTGCCCGCGTTCACCGCAGCAGGTGGTGTCATGTCGTGGGAGTCTCCTGTCACCCCTCACCGTGTTTGATCTGCCTGACCCCGGCCCCACACCGCATTTGCTCCGTCCCACCCCCCCGCACTGTGCTGTTTCGGGCCAGGGGCTCCCAGGGGCAGGGGCTGCTCTTCCCCTGCAGCGCGGGTGGGGGAAGGAGGCGCCCCCAGCCCCCAGGCCGGCTCCCCAGAGCAGCTTGGAGGGTCTCGCATTCCCCCCGCCGGCACCCTGTCTCTGTGGGAGGGAGTCGGACAGATAACACGGACAGGATGCTGCGGGCTTTATTCATCCCCAGCCCCCACGTAGCGAACTGGCCCCGGGACACGCAGCCCCCCGGGACACGCAGCCCCAGAGCCCCTGCTCAGCAGAGGCGCTGGCGCAGACCCCCCCTCCCTTCTCAGGGGGTCTTGGCTTTCCGTCGCTGGTGCCCCAGAGCAGGAGGGACAGGGACAGGGTGATGGTTCCCAGGACCCCGCAGAAGAGCAGCACGGGGAAGGTGCCCTGCGAGGAAGCAGCAGTGAGCGGTTCTGCCCCCCAACCCCCCACGCTGCTCCGGCTGGGGGTCACTTGGTGAGGGAGGGGTCCCGTCTGGCAGACGCTCACCTCACGCAGGCACTTGTAGCCGTGGAAAGGGCTGTCGCAGAGGCACTGGATGAGGCCGGGGCCATCCGGGGGCGCAGGCGGCGTTCTCAGGGCACGGCCAGGCTGGCGGAGCAGAGTGGGGGGTCACAGGGCCACACCAGGGTCGCCCCCGCCTGCCACCCCCCCCCAGTGCTGGGGACAGGGTGTCCCATCCCCCGCCGTACCGAGCTCCCTGGAGCCGTTGCAGGGGTTCCTCTGGCCCTGGCAGAGCCGGCTGCTCCCGCTCGTCGTCACCTCCTCCCAGGCGCTGCTCCCGCCTGGGCACTCCAGGGGCAGCGGCACCGCGCTGGGGAGCAGAGCTCAGCACTGGCACCGCGCACCGGCACCGCACCAGGGACCGGAGCTCGGCATCACACACCGGCACCACACCAGGGATCGGAGCTCAGCACCGTCACTGTGCACCGGGCACCGCAACCGGGGAGCAGAGCTCGGCACCGGCACCGCGCCGTCCCCCACCCCGGTACTCACAGTTGCTTGCAGGAGGGTGAAGCCCAGGAAGGAGCCGCTGGGGGGTCTGTCAGGGGGTTCTCCGTCAGGTCCCTGCAAACACCAAATGCACACCCAGGCGCCGTCGCCCCCCACCCACAAACAGCACCAGCCCCAGCGAGGCAGGTCTGGTTGTCCCACCAGACACCCCCCTCCAGACCCCTCTTCCTGCCCAGGCCCGGCCCCTCGAGGGCGCACAAGGGGGCACACGGACTCACAGGACGATGGCGGCGGTGGCCTCAGCCAGCCCCGGTGGGAGGCTGCGCAGGGAGCAGTTGCTCAGGTCCAGCCTGGGAGGGGGCAGCAGTCAGGGGAGAGACAGCAGCCGTGCCTGGCCCCCCACCCACCCCCTGCATTCCCCTGCCCCCCACGTGGTCCTCCAACAGCCGCCCTGTGACCCCCCTGTGCCAGGCACCCCCCTGTACCCCCCCCACCCATGCGGCCCCCAACACTCTCTGCGTCCCCAGCACCCCCCAGTGCACCCCTCCCCGCCCCCATGCACCCCCCGCCCGTCCCACCCCGTACCCCAGCAGACGCTCGGGGCGGGCGCCCCGTTCCCAGCAGCAGCGCCCCTCGCCCTCGGTACCGTGCCCGGGATGCGCAGAACTGGGCCACGATGGAGCCGTTCCGCAGTGGCCCCGGGCAGAGCCCACACACCTGGGTGGGGGGAGTTGGTGGGGCACGGGCAGACCCCCAGCCCCCCGACCCGGGCACCCCCCGAGCCCCCGCACCCCTGACTCCCAGAACCCCCGATCCAGGCACTCGCTGACCCCCAGTCCCCCCTGGAGCCCCCCGACCTGGCACCTCCGACCCCCGGCAATCCCCGACCCCCGGGCCACCCCTGTCACCCCCGGACCCCCCCCCGATCCGGGCAGCCTCAGACACCCCACCCCCCCCCGCGACTGGGCGCTCGCTGACCCGCGGTCCCTGCGGGAGCCCCCCCGACCCGTGCACCCCGACCCCCGGGCACCCCCCGGTCTTGGGCACCCCCGACCCCCCGGGAGCCCCCCCGATCCGGGCACCCTCCGACCTCCCCCCGCGACCGGCCACTCGCTGACCCCCGGGCCGTCCCGGAGCCCCGCGACACGGACACCCCCCGATCCCCGGCATCCCCAGACACCGCACCCCCCGACCCCCAGGCACCCCCCGGGCACCCCCAACTCCCCCACCCGACAGGGCACTCGCTGACCCCCCGTCCCCTCCCGGGCACCCCCGGACACCCCCGCCGCTCACCGCCGCCCCGCCGGCGGCCCGGGGCGGCAGCAGCAGCAGCAGCAGCAGCGCGAAGCCGCCCATGGCCCCGCCGAGCCCCGGGCTCTTCCGGCACCGCCCCCGGCGCCGGGGGCGCCCCCTGGCGGGCTCGGCGGAGCGCACAGCCCGGCGCTGCCCGGGGGGGGGCCGGGGGCCGCATCCCCCCCCGGGGCGGGGGGTGCCGGGGCGCGGTGACCTGCCCGGGGCGGCGGACCGGCACGGGGGGGGGGGGCGGGAGGGGGGGGGGGGGGGTGTCGCCCGTGACGCCATCGGGGCGCGCGGGCTGAGGGCGGCGCTGCGTCATCGCGGCGCGCCGGCGGCTGTCAGGGGCGCACGCGGGCTCCGCCGCGCCGGTCGCCGCCGCCCGTGAGTGTCGCAGCGGGGCCGCCCCCGCCAAGGTCACCGACACCCGCCGGGGCAGCGGGGCCCCTGAGGGAGCGGGGGCAGCGGGGCCCCTGAGGGAGCGGGGGGCCGGGGACAGCGGGGACCCTCGGAGACTGGGGGGCCGGGGACGGTGGGGACAGCGCGGGCCGGGCAGGGAGGGGACAGCAGGGACCCTGAGGAACCTGGGGGCCGGTCCCCGGGCTGGGGGCAGTAGGGACCCTTAAGGGACCGGGGGGCCGGGGGCACCGGAGACAGCGGGGACCCGGAGGGACCGGGGGACTGGAGACAGCAGGGACCCTCAGGGAATGGGGGGCCGGTCCCCGGCTGGGGACAGCGGGGACAGCAGGGCTGGGAGCAGGGTCACCGGGGACACCGGGGGACGGGGAGGTACGGCAGGGGACAGGGGAGCAGGGACACAGCCCGGGGACAGTGAGTCTGGGGGGGCTTTGGGACGGGGACATGGGGACCTCGGGGGAGGGGGCGGCAGGGCCTCAGCGGGTCACCGGGGGATGGGGACACGGGGGGACACCGGGGCTGGAGGCAGCAGCGCCCCCGAGGGGACAGGAGGGGCCCTGGGGACACCCAGGGGTGCAGGGGGGCCCCTGGCCGGGACCCCCGGGGTGCGGGGCCTTGGGCGGCGGTGCCGTCGGGGCGGCCGTCGGGGACGTGTTTAGTCTGCGCTGTGGAATGTGGCGGGGTGACCTTGGACCCTGGCCGGGAGCTGCGCGGGGACAGGAGGGGAACGGGGACGGTGCCCTCTCACCCAGTTCCCGCAGGCGCGGGGCCCGCAGCCGGTGCAGCCCCGGTGCCACGGGCAGGCCCGGGCACAGCCGCTGCCGCACGCCCCGGGCAGGCATTCCTGCAGGGATGAGGGCTGCCAGCCCGCCCCCCACCGCCACCCTGCCTCCGTGTGTGTCCCCCCGGCACGGCAGCATGCCGTCCCTGCACCCCCTGCCCCACCGGTGCCCCCCTTCCCCCAGCACTCCTGGCTCCCTGTGCCCCCCCTGTGCCCGCTGGTGCATGCGGAGGGGGGGGGGGTCTCTGCTCATCCCCGCTCCTGGGGCTGCCCGGCCACCCCCCTGCTCTGTGGGGCTGGAGACGGAGCCGGGGGTTGCCAGGGGGATGCCAGTGCCAGCGGTGCCAGGGCGTCCGCCCCGTCCAGCTGCTGCCCGGGGGCTCTGGGGCTGGCAGTGCCCCTCCGTCCCTGGCTGTGCCAGGTGGGGGGTCACCCTGTCCACCCTCTACTTGGCTGGGCGGGGGGTGCCAAACCCAACGCAATCACCCCTGGTGCCAGACAGTCCTGCCAAACCCACCACAACTGCCCCCGGTGCTGGCTGTGCCGCCAAACCCAACCCAACCAGCCCCGGTGCCGCACAGCCCCTACAGACCCCCCCTCCATCACGGACCAGGCTCCGCGGCCCATCCATCTGCTCTCACCAGCTCCGTCCGTGGGTCTGGCAGGGCTGGGGGCTGCCGCGTGGGTGGCCATGGGGGCGGCTGCGCGGTGATGGCTGGGCTGTGCCCCCCTGGGGCAGGGGGCTGGCACCAGCACCGGGGTGGTTGTGCCAGGCTTGGCCAGGCATGGCACCAGGGGCGGCTCTGCCAGGGCTGTGCGGTGCCGGGGCGGCTGGGTTTGGTGCGGGCAAGAGCGGTGCTGCCGGGCTTTGGGGGGCTGCCCGGCACTGGGGGTGGTTGGGTTGGGTTTGGCGGTGCCGGGCCGGCTTGCCGGGCTCAGCAGGGCTGTGCGGCACCGGGGGCGGTTGTAATGGGTTTGGCAGCACAGCCAGCACCGGGGGCAGTCGTGGGTTTGGCGGGTCTGTCCGGCACCGGGGGCGGTTGTGTTGGGCTTGGCGGCGCAGGGCCGGTTTGCCGGGCTCGGTGGGGCTGGCAGGGCCTGGGTGGGACTGTTTTTACAGCCGTGGCCTCGGTGCTCTTTGGCAGAGGCATCTGTTTCCCTTGGCAGGGGCATTCCAAGGGGGGGTGTGGGTCCCTCCCGGAGGGAGGAGAAGGGTGTAAAGGCACGTTCCTCGCCCCGCCTGGCCCCGCCCCCGCGCCGGGTCCTTGAGGCGGAGACAGAGCAGCGAGCGAAGGTCCCGGAGGCGTCGGGCGCTGACACCCGTCCCTCCGCCCGCAGCTCCGAGTGCTGGGGAGATGCCGGCCGGGCCGCGCCGCCGGGGCTCGGCGTGCCCATGAGGCCGGCGGGGTGCAGGCGGCCGGGCAGCGGCGGCTCCAGTGGGGCAGCGGCGGGAAGAGGCGCTCGCCATGGAGTTCACCGTCGTCGACTACAGCATCTTCGCCCTGCTGCTGGTGCTGTCCTCGGCCATCGGGCTCTTCTACGCGCTGAGCGGGGACCGGCAGCGCACGGTGCAGGAGTTCCTGCTGGCCAACCGCAACATGGGCTTCCTGCCCGTCGCCCTCTCCCTGCTGGCCACCTTCCAGTCGGCCGTGGCCATCCTGGGGGTGCCGGCCGAGATCTACCGCTTCGGCACTGAGTACTGGTTCCTGGGCTGCTCCTACTTCCTGGGGCTGCTCATCCCAGCCCACATCTTCATCCCCGTCTTCTACCGCCTGCGCATCACCAGCACCTATGAGGTGAGTGGGGGGGGTCCCAGGCAGGGACGGGGGGGCACACGGGACATGCACAGGCTGGCGTGTGGCCCCGGGGGATGAGCTGAGGGTGCCCGGCGGGGCCATCGGCTCTGGGTCCCTCGTTGCCCCGTGCTCCACCCCGGCTTGTCCCGTCCCTGGGCAGCGCTGGCTGCCCCCGTGTGCCTGCGGCAGCGGGAGCCGAGGCACTGGGGCAGGGCTGGCTGTCCCCCCGCACCCCCCCACCCCCCCGCTGCCACGGGGGGGACGCGGGGGCCGTCAGGACGGTGCCCTGAGCCCTCTCCCCCGCAGTACCTGGAGCTGCGCTTCAACAAGACGGTGCGGATCTTCGGCACCATCACCTTCATCTTCCAGATGGTGAGTGGGGCCGGGGGGGTGGGTGTGGGGGGGTCCTGGCCGGGGGGGGGGGTTGGCCGTGCACGGCTGCAGCGCTGCTCTCCCCGCAGGTCATCTACATGGGGGTGGTGCTCTACGCGCCCGCGCTGGCCCTCAACGCAGGTAAGGGACATGGGAGCTGGGGGGGGGGGGCCCGTGCTGGAGATCCCGTCCTGCCTGGGGGGGCTGCCACTCTGCACCCCCCCCAGCTCGTTAACAGCCTCTACCACTTCCAGTGACGGGCTTTGACCTCTGGAGCGCGGTGCTCACCATAGGGCTGGTCTGCACCCTCTACACCACGCTGGTGAGTCCCAGCCCCGCCGCGCGGCCGTGGGGCGCCCCGTGGGGTGCCCCCTGCCCGCCCCCCCCCCGCCCCGGGGCGGCGGTGATGGGTGACGGGCGCCGTGCCTCGGCAGGGCGGGCTGAAGGCGGTCATCTGGACAGACGTCTTCCAGACGCTGGTGATGTTCGCGGGGCAGCTGGCCGTCATCGTGGTGGGGGCCCGGCGGGTGGGCGGCATGGCCCGCGTCTGGCGCCTGGCCGAGCAGCAGGGCAAGATCTCCGGCATCGAGTGAGTCCCCCGGCACCGCCGTGCCGTCAACCCCCCCACCCTGGCACCGGGCACCCCACGCCACGCCGTGGGGAGAGGGACCCCGGCATGATGGGGGGGTGGTGGTGGGGGGGATCCGTTCCTGCCGCCCCCTTTCCCGCGGCGTGGGAATGGCGCCGTGGTGACACGCCACCCCCCCGCCTCCGCCGCCGTCGCCTCTCTCCGCAGCCTGGACCCTGACCCCTTCCAGCGGCACACCTTCTGGACGCTGGCGCTGGGGGGGGTCTTCATGATGCTGTCGCTGTACGGGGTGAACCAGGCGCAGGTGCAGCGGTACCTCAGCGCCCGCAGCGAGCGGGAGGCCAAGCTGTGAGTGGGCGGCGGGGCCGGGACCCGGGGGGGGGGGGGGGGTGTCCCACAGACGGGACGGGCCTTGCCCCCCGCTATCCTGTCACTCCCCACCCCCCCCCCCCATCCTCCCCCAGCCTCTGACGCCCCCCCGGCGCCCGCAGCTCCTGCTACGCCGTCTTCCCCTGCCAGCAGATCGTCCTCTGCCTCAGCTGCCTCACCGGCCTCGTCATGTTCGCCTACGACCGGGAGCGCCCGCTGGCGCCCACGCAGCGCCCCGGATCCTCCGACCAGGTGGGTGACCGGGACCCCCCTCACTCCGTCCTACAGCCCGCGGGGCTGGACCCCGCTCCCCCCGGACACCCCCCCCGCCGGCGCTGACCCCCCGCCACCGTCCCAGCTGGTGCTGTACTTCGTGATGGACGTGCTGCAGGACCTGCCGGGGCTGCCCGGGCTCTTCGTCGCCTGCCTCTTCAGCGGGTCCCTCAGGTGAGATGGGTGGGGGGGGCGCTGTGGGGGGGTTCTCGCTGTGGGGGGGTCCCAGCCGAGCCCCCTCCCGCTCCCTCTCCTCCCCAGCACCATCTCCTCCGCCTTCAACTCGCTGGCCACGGTGACGATGGAGGACCTGGTGCGGCCCCACTGCCCCGGGCTGTCGGAGGCGCGGGCCACGCTGCTCTCCAAGCTGCTGGGTGAGCCGGTGGGGGGGGGCACGGGGGGGGGGAGGGGTGTCTGCTGGTGGTGGGGGGTCCCCAGCACCGCCGTGACCCCCCCCTGCTCCTCTCCCCAGCTCTTGGGTATGGATTGCTGTGCCTGGGGATGGCCTACGTCTCCTCCATGCTGGGCCCCGTGCTGCAGGTAAGGGGGGGGCACGGGGCCCCCCCCAGCTCCGTCACCCGGCCGGTGGGCGGCGGGTGCTGAGGTCCCCGTGTCCCCGCAGGCGGCCATCAGCATCTTCGGCATGGTAGGGGGCCCGCTCCTGGGGCTCTTCTGCCTGGGCATGTTCTTCCCCTGCGCCAACCCCACGGTGAGTGTCCCCCCGCCCGCCTGGGGGCTCCGACCCCGCGGGGGGGGGCAGTGATGGGGGGCCGGGGCGCCCCAAGCCCGGCCGGGGCTCAGCGCCCTCCCCGTCCCCCGGCGCAGGGTGCCGTCGTGGGGCTGCTGGCCGGCCTGGCCATGGCCTTCTGGGTGGGCATCGGCAGCCTGCTGCACAGCATGGGGGCGGCCGGGGGGGCCCCCCCGCCCAACGGCACCGCACTCCCCGCCGTGGGCAACCTCACCACCATCCTGGCCACCACCGCGCTGGCCCCCACCACGGCCCCCCACAGGTGAGCGGGACTGGGGGGGCTGCGGGACGGGGGGGGTGCTGCTCCGTGCTCCCCCCCGCCCTCAGCCCTGACTCCCGTGTCCGTCCCCCCCCCCAGCCCCACGGGGCTGGAGAAGTTTTACAGCCTGTCCTACATGTGGTACAGCGCCCACAACTCCACCACCGTCATCCTGGTGGGGCTCCTGGTCAGCCTTGTCACCGGTGAGTGCCGGGGGGGCGGCGGCGGGGGGCTGGCAGTGGGCCCCCCCTCACCCCGCTCACCCTCCGCTCTGCTCCCCCCCCCACTCCAGGCCCGACGCCGGCGGCGGCCGTGGACCCCCGCACCATCTCCCCGGTGCTGCCCCGCCTGCTGTGCTGCCTGCCCCACAAGTACCGGCAGAAGCTCTGCTGCGGGGGGGGCTTCCCCGACCAGGTGAGCGGCCCAGACCCCAGCCCCCCTGCGGGGACACAGACACTGGGGGGGGGTCAGTGCCCCCCCCGCCCCATGCCCCTGCTGCCCCCTGCTCTGTCCCCACAGGACGCCAACCATGCGGACGCCGAGGTGAAGAGCAAGGGGGTCCCCAACGGCCTGCCCCCCCCAGGGTGGCGGGAGGAAGAGGAGGAACGGGGGTACATCCGCGCGGTGGGGGCCCCCGCCTACACCCTGCAGGAGACCTCCTTCTGAGCCCCCCCCCCCCCCGCCGTGGGGGTCCCGGCCACCTGCCCCCGCCCCCAGGGGGCATGGGCCCCCCCCCGTGGGGCACCTGGACACGGCCGGGGAGCACCAAATAACTGGGGGGGGCTGGGTGGGCTGCACCCCCCACACCGGGCTGGCCCCGAGCCCCCCCCCAGCTGCCCACACCGGGGACGCTGCCAGCCCCCCCCCCCCGAGGCCGGGGGGGCTCTGGGACCAGGGGTGTGGGGGCGAGTGGGAGCGGTGCCCTCTCCCCCCCCCCCCAGGCTGGGACGTTGCTGGTGCCCCCCGCCTGGCCACGTGCCTTACCGCACCGCTCCGGGATGGGGGGGCCCAGACCCCCCAGGGCGCCGAGCGCCCAGACTCCCCCCAGCCCTCTGTCCCCCATCTCTGTGTTTGTCCCCCCCAATAAATGGTTCTGGAGCACAGGTGTTGGAGGAGCCCAGGACCCCCCCCTGCAGACAGCCCCCCCCCGGAGCCCGCGGGGATGTGGGACCCCCCCAGTCCCCTTGAGCCACAGGAGGCCCCCACCGGGGGACCCAGTTGAGCACAGCCGGGGGGGGGGTGGCTGCTCCGTGGCTGGGGGTTGCGGGGAGCCCCCGTCGCCCTGTCCCCCCACCCGTGGGGTGGCCGTCCCGCACCCGTGGCAGGCGATGGGTGGTCTCTGGGGGGGTCGTTTCATGGGTTTATCGCTGCGGGTGGGGCCAGGCGGCCCCCATCCCCCATGGGCAGTGTGGAGCGTGCCCCCCCCCCCCCAATCTCTGCCCCCCCGAGTGTACTCTGGGCCCTGGCCCGTGTTCTGGGGGGCATCCCCCTGCCCACCCCGTGCCCACGGAGCTGGCAGACCCCCCCCCGGGCAGGATGGGGGTGCGGATCCCATCGGCACTGGCCCCCCTCCCCCGTCCCGGCTGCTGCGGGGGGGGCCGCGGGGTCCGGCTGCTGGCCTGCAGGGGGGATGACGGGGGACCCCAGGGTCTGAGTGCTGCGCCACCCCCTGCCGCCATCCGTCACCCCTGGCAGCTGGGGACCCCCATCCCAACGGGCGAGGACCACCGCGGGGGGGGAAGGGGGGGGCAAGGGTGGGATGGGGGAGGCGGGGGGGGGATCCCGGGGCTGGGGGGGTCCCGTAGGGACCCTATGCGGGGGGGGACATCCCCATATGGGGGGGGACATCCCTATATAGGGAGGTAACGGGGGTCCGGGGACGGGTGGGGACACTCACGCCCCTCCTCGCCGCCCCGAGGCCACGCCCCCGCGCGGCGCCCGCGCGGCGCGGGGGCGTGGCCTCGGGGCGGCGGGGGGCGTGGCTATGCTTAATGAGGCGCGGCTCTCTCCAATGGGGGCGTGGCTTGCGTTTACGGGTGTGGCGCGGTTGCGTGGTGACGCAGCGGCGCGCTGACGTGTGCGGCGCAGCCATGGCGCCGCGGCGGCCGGCCGAGCTGTACCGGGCGCCGTTCCCTCTTTACACTGTCCGCTTCCACCCGCGGCGGGCCCTTGCCATCACCGCCGGCGGCGGCGGCGCCGCCAAGACCGGCATCCGCAATGGCGTGGTGCGGTTTGGGGCGGGGGGTAAAGGCGGGCCTGTGGGGGGGTGAGGAGGCCCCGGGGGGGGTGTAGGCCCGGGGGGGGGGAGCGGCGGGGATTGGGGAGCTGTGGGGCTGGGAGGGAGCTGTGGGGCAGAGGGCGATGCTGTGGGGTAGGGTTAGGGGGAAGCCCGGGGGCTGGGGGGCACGCTGTGGGGCAGGGTTGGGGGCGAGGTGTGGGGCCAGTTGGAGGGGGAGCTGTGGGGTAGGGTTGGGGGCAAGCGGTGGGGCCAGTTGGTGGGGGAGCTGTGGGGCTGGGGGGGCACACTTGAGATAGGGTTAGGGGGGAGCCGTGGGGCTGGGAGGTAACTGTGGGGCCAGTTGGAGGGGGAGCTGTGGGACCAGTTGGAGGAGAGCTGTAGGGCCAGTAGGGGGGGAGATGTGGGGCTGGGGGAGGTAACTGTGGGGACAGTTGGAGGGGGGGCTGGGGGGGAGCTGTGGGTGTGGGTGGGACACTGTGGGGCAGGGCTCGGGGGGGAGCTGTGGGGCTGGAGAGGGATGACTGTTGGGCAGGGGAGGGGGACTGGCTGTGGGGCTGGGGAGGGGGGAAACTGTGGTGCAGATGGGGGGTCAAGTGCGGCGAAGCTGTGGGGCTGGGGAGGGACGACAGTGGGGCAGGATTAGGGGGGAGCTGTGGGGCCAGGGAGGGACGGAACTGTGGGGCTGAGATGGGGGCTAACTGTGAGTACAGGTGGGGGGAAGCTGTGGGGCTGGGGGGGGGGAAAAGTGTGGGGCCAGAGAGTGGTGGGGAACTATGGGGCCTGGGGAGAGGGGAAACTGTGGGTGTGGGTGGGGGGCTGGGTTTAGGGGGAGCTGTGGGGGGATGATTGTCAGGCCGGGTTGGGGGAGAGCTGTGGGGACTGTGGGGCCAGGTGGGGGTGAGCTGGCTGGGGGTCAGGGGCCCTCGGAGGGGAGGGGGTGCCCAGGCTGTGGGTGTGGGGCAGGGGGAGGCCCAGCTTGGCATGGGGTCAGGGCAGCAGCCGGGGGAAGGGGGCCCGTGGGGCAGGGGTGCGTGGGTGGGGGGCGCGGGCTCTGAGGCCGAGCCCCCCCTTCCCCCCCTGCAGCACTTCCTGCAGCTGGAGCAGATCGGGGGGCAGCTCAGCGCCTCGCTGCTGCACTCCCACGACACCGAGACCCGCGCCACCATGACCATGGCGTTGGCCGACGACATCATTGCCGCGGGGCAGGACGCCGACTGCCACATCCTGCGCTTCAGCCTGCAGGCGCCCGAGGCCCGGCGCGGCTCCGACGGCCGCAACGGTGAGATCCGGCTCTCCCCGCTGTGACGGCCGTGGGGCAGGGCACGGCGGGTGGGTGCTCTGTGGGGTGCTGCGGGGGTCTCCTGCCTGCCCCAGCACTGCCCCTGGCGCTGGGGAGCTGTGTCAGGGCTCCATGGCTCTGCCCCGCCGCAGGCAGTGGGGAGAAGGGGCCGCGGAGGAGGAAGGGCCCCAGCCCGATGGGGCAGGGCGACACGCAGAGCCAGAGCAGCGAGGTGACGGTGGAGAGCCTGCACAGCGTCCGCACCGACTTCAGCCCCGATGCCCTGCAGAAGGCCGTCCGCTTCAACGCCGACTGCTCCCTGCTCGTCACCGGTGGTGCCGACGGCTTCCTCCGCCTCTGGGAGGTAGGAACGGGGGCAGCCGGGGCCGGGCACCAGGGAAGGCCAGGACTTGGCAGTGCCGCATCATCAGCACCCGTGGTTCTGTAACGCTGCGTCGTCCTGCCCCTTCCCTGGGTGCTGCCAGGGACCCCCGGCCCTGGGGCACGGCTCCGACACCCGCTCTGCCCTGGCAGTTCCCCAGCATGAAGAAGACGCTGGAGTTCAAAGCCCATGACGGGGAGATCGAAGACATCGCGCTGGGCCCGGACAACAAGGTGAGTGAGGGTCAGGCGAACGGACGGGCAGCCCCCTGGCGCCGCGGGGGGAGCCCTCCTCGGACCCCCGCGTTCCCTGCCCAGGTGGTGACAGCGGGACGGGACTTCCAGTGCTGCGTGTGGCAGCAGGACCAGCTGGTGACGGGGCTGCGCTGGAACGAGAACCTGCCCGGCATCCCCGACAAGGCGTACCGCTACCAGGCCTGCCGGTGAGGCCAGGGGGCGCGGGGCGCCGGGCCCCCATCGCCTGGAGGTGGGGGGGGCGCTGGCAGCAGGGACCGACGCAGCCCCTGCTGTCCTGGGGCAGGTTTGGGGCGGTGGAGGACAACGCCGGGGCCCTGCGGCTCTACACGGTGCAGGTGCCCCACAAGCGGGAGCGTCGCCCCCCACCCTGCTACCTGACCAAGTGGGACGGGAAGAGCTTCCTTCCGCTGCTGACCCGGCCCTGCGGCACCGAGGTCGTCTCCTGCCTCTCCATCAGGTACCCTGGGGGGGACGGGTGCGGGGGCGGGGGCCCACACCACCCCCCGCTCACTGTCCTCCCCCCGCAGCGACTCGGGCACCTTCCTGGGGCTGGGCACGGTGACGGGCTCCGTCGCCATCCACATCGCCTTCTCGCTGCAGGTGAGCCGGGGGGGCGGCGGGGCTCCTCGGGTGCCCCCCCACCACGGGGCCGGGCTGCCTGGGCCCACCCCCCCTCCCCGCTGTCCCGCAGAGGCTGTACTACGTGAAGGAGGCGCACGGCATCGTGGTGACGGACGTGGCCTTCGTCCCCGAGAGCCGGCGCGGGCGCGAGCTGCTGGCGGGGAATGAGGCCGCCCTGCTCAGCGTGGCCGTCGACAGCCGCTGCAAGCTGCACCTGCTGCCCAGCCGACGTGGGTGCCGGGGGGGGCTGCTGGGGGGGTCCCCGCACGTGCTGTGGGGGGGCCACAGCGCCCGTCCTCACCCCTCTGTCCCCCCCGCAGGCTCCCTTCCCGTCTGGCTGCTGCTGCTGCTCTGCGCTGGGCTCATCGTGGCCGCCATCCTGCTGCTGCAGCTCGCCTTCCCTGGCTTCCTCTAGCCCCCCAGCCCCCCCCAGCCAGGACGGACCCCCCAGGCCTGCCGCTGCCGTGCCTCGGGCCCCCCCAGCAGACTGTGAAGCAGACAAGGGACCAGCCCGGCCATGGCCGGGGAGCGGATTGGGGGGGCTGGGAGCCATTGGGGGGGGCCCAGCCCGAGGGGACTGTGCTGGCTGCAGCGTGGGGCTGGCCCCAGGGAGGAGGGCGTCCTGCCGGCCCCCTGCCCCACGGCGACCATTAAAACCGGAGGGTGAAGGCAACGCTGTCTGGTCTGTGCTGGGGGGGCAGCTGCTCTGGGTCCCCACTGTGCCCTCCCTGCCCGGCCCATGGACACCACGGCAGCGGTGGGGGTTTACTGGGGGGTCAGGCAGGGTCCTGCCCCACAACGCCCTCCCAGGTGGTGTCCCTGAGCCCCCGGAGCATCTCCCCATGCTCGAAGATGGCAGCGCTGGCCTGGCTGAAGAGCTGCTCCATGTGGCCGGGCAGCGGCTGGTGTCCTCACCATGGGGGGGCTGTGCCTGTGACCCCCCCCCACCGTCCCAGGGGGAGAGGGGGTTGGTGGTGGGCCCCATGGATGTGGTGGTCAAAGGCCTGGGCTGGGTAGCGCTGGTTGAACTCCTGGCTGGTGTGTGCCTGCAGGGGGGGGGTGTAAGCCCCCCATTCAGGGGCAGGAGTTGTGGATGCCAGTGCTTGGGGTGGGTGAGGGCTGGCTCTGGTCACAGAGTCACAGACTGGTTTGGGTGGGAAGGGACCTTAAAGCCCACCCAGTGGCACCCCCTGCCCTGGGCAGGGACACCTCCCACCAGCCCAGGTTGCTCCAAGCCCCGGCCAACCTGGCCTTGAACCCCTCCAGGGATGGGGCAGCCACAGCTTCTCTGGGCAACCTGGGCCAGGGGCTCACCCCCCTCACACCAAAGGATTTCTTCCCAATAGCTCATCTCAATCTCCCCTCTTCCAGTGTAAAACCCTTCCCCCTCGTCCCACGGCTCCCCTCCCTGCTCCAGAGTCCCTCCCCAGCTTTCCTGGAGCCCCTTGAGGGACTGGCAGGGGCTGGAAGGTCTCCGCGGAGCCTTCTCTTCTCCAGGCTGAACCCCCCCAGCTCTCTCAGCCTGTCCTCCCAGCAGAGGGGCTCCAGCCCTCCCAGCATCTCCGGGGCCTCCTCTGGCCCCGCTCCAACAGCTCCGTGTCTCTCCTGTGCCGAGGCCCCAGCGCTGGAGGCAGCACTGCAGGGGGGTCTCCCCCGAGCGCAGCAGAGGGGCAGAATCCCCCCCTCGCCCTGCTGCCCACGCTGCTGGGGATGCAGCCCAGGCTGCGGGGGGGTTCTGGGCTGCCAGCACACGTTGCTGGCTCCTGTGGAGCTTCTCACCCACCAACACCCCCAAGCCCTTCTCTCAGGGCTGCTCTCCATCCCTCCATCCCCAGCCTGGGCTGGCGCCGGGGGTTGCCCCGACCCGGTGCCGGTCCCCGCTGTTGCTGGCACGGAAGCTCCGGGGGGTCTGAGGTGGAGCGGGGCAGGGTTGTCCCCGCCGTACCGGGCTGTCCCGGGGCCGGGGGTGCCGGTGCCGTTGAACCCCTGCGCGGGCGGGGCCCAACCCGGACGGGGCGGGAGCGGCCGGTGGCGGCGGCGGGGACGGGACCGGGGACGTGTCGGCGACGTGGCCCGGGGCGGGGCGGGCGGCACCGAGAGGGACCGGGACGGGAACGGGGGGTTCGGGGGGGTGCACGCACAGTGTGTGTGAGCGGTGTGTGCGGTGTGAGCGGATCCCCAGACGCCCCCCGTGACCGGGCACAGCCCCCCCCACAGCCAGGAGCACCCCCCGGCAGCCGCCCTCGCCCGGCTGCAGCCCGAGGTGCCGGGATGAGGAACCCGCTGCTGCTGCTGCTGCTGCTGCTGCCCCCGGGGGCGCGGGCTGCCCCCAAGGCTGGGGGGCACAGGTACAGGGGGCACGGGTATGGGGGGGGCTATGGCTGTAGGGGAGAACAGGTACGGGGGGACACGGCTATGAGGTACATGGGTATGGGGGGTATGGCTATGGGGGAGCACAGATATGGGGGGGCACAGGTACGGGGGGGCACGGCTATGAGGTACATGGGTATGGGGGGTATGGCTATGGGGGGGCACAGGTACGGGGGGGCACGGCTATGAGGTACGGGGGTATGGGGGGTATGGCTATGGGGGGGCAGAGGTATGGGGGGGCACAGGTACGGGGGGGCACGGCTATGAGGTACATGGGTATGGGGGGTATGGCTATGGGGGGGCACAGGTACGGGGGGTATGGGTATAGGGGGCACAGGTACCTGGGAGCACGGGTATGGGGTGGTGCATGTATGGGGGGGCGCATGGCTATGGGGGGTGCAGGTGTGGTTTGGCTGCCCGGGCACGGGGGGGTGCAGGGGCACGGGGGGGTGCGGGTGGGTGCAGGGGTCGCGGGGTGCACACTCAAGGCCAGGGCACGGCCAGGGCACAGGGGCACACGGGGCTGCGGGGGTCGCAGGCGGAGGGGACGCTGTGTGGGGCACTGCGGGGACGCCAGACCAGACCGGGTCGGTAACCCGGTAACCCCCCCCTCCCCTGGCCAGGCCTGAGCCCTCCGCGGCCCCGGGACTGGATCCTGATCCCGACCCACTGAGCCTGGAGCTGCCCCCGCTGCCGTGAGTCCATGTCCCTCGGGAGCTGCAAACTGGGGAGTCACCCAGCGAGGGCGGGGGGCAGATGGGGACGGAGGGCACGGGTAGGGCCAGCTGGTTGTGGGGCAAGGCGGTCCTGGGGGCAGCTATAGGGCGGAGCAGCCGTGGGGCTGGCTGTGGGACAGGCTGGAATGGAGCAGCCCTGGGGCTGGCTGTGGGGCAGAGCAGCCCTGGGGCTGTCAGTGGGGCAGGCTGTGGGATGGAGCAGCTCTGGGGCAGGCTGTGGGGCCGCGGGGCGGGCCGTGGGGGTGCCCACCCCATGCCGCTGCCCCCAGGCTGCTGCGGAGCGCGGTGCGGAGCCTGGGGCCGCCGTCGCGGGACGCGGAGTCCCTGTCGCGGGAGCAGGGTAAGGACCCGCCGCGGGGGCCGGGGCGGGGGGGACACACCGGGGGCAGGGACGGGACCCCAGCCCCACGGCGGCCGTGCCCCACAGCCCTGCTCTACCTCTTCGCGCTGCACGACCACGACCGCAGCGGGCGGCTGGACGGGCTGGAGCTGCTGGAGCTGCTGGGCGCCGTGCTGGCGCGGCGGGACGGGGGGCGGCCCGACCCCCAGGCGGTAGGTCCCGCGGGGACGGGCCCCCGCACCCCGCCGAGCCCCCCCCACCCCACCCCGGGCCGGGCCCTTACCCGCGGTGTGTGTCCCCCCCCCGTCCCGTCCCCGCAGGTGGCCGCGCTGGTGGACCGGACCCTGGAGCGGCAGGACCTGAGCGGGGACGGGCTGCTCGACCCCCCCGAGCTGCTGCTGCTCCCGCCCGGCCGGGACCGGCCGCCCCCGGGGCCGCCTCTCCCGCAGCAGCCCGGGGAACCCGGGGGGGGCGGCAGCCTGGCGGAGGGGCAGGGGCTGCCCGGCGGCGGTGCCCACCCGGAGGGTGGAGCCGTGGAGGTGGAAGGAACCCCCCAGGCTGAAGGCCCTGGCGGTGAAGTCCCCAGAGCTGAAGCCCCCGAGGCTGAAGCCATCGAGGCAGAGGAAGCCCCCGAGATCGAAGCCCCCGGGACCGAAGCCCCCGAGGGGGAGGCAGCCCCAGTTTGGGGGGACTCCGGGGACGAGTAGGCAGTGGGGGGGGCTGTGCCGGACCCACGGCGGCTCTGGGGTGTGATGCCCCGGCTGCTCCTTGCCCCGCTCATCCATGTGCCCCCCATCCTGTGTCGGGGCTGGGAGGGATCGGGGGGGGGTGTGTGGTGTCCTGGATTTTGCTGTCACCCCCCCGTAACGCGTTGGGATGGAGAAATACAGGTGCTGCCACCGCGCTCGCCTGGGCCGTGGTCAGTGCGGCCCCCGCCGGGGCGATGGGCCGTGAGCAGCTCCGGGGGTGGGGGGGCAGCAGTGGGGCTTTATTGGCAGCAGGGCTGGGGGGGAGTGTGTGTGGTGTGTGTGTGGGGGGGTGTGCGCTGGGTGCAGGGGTGCGTAGCGTGCACGGGGGAAAGGGGGAGCGCGTGTTCCTGGCACGGGGCACACACAGCTCAGACGATGCCGTCGAAACCCTCGATCCCGCATTTCTTGCCGGCGATGCGGCAGCCGAAGGTGAGGGCGTCCTGCAGGCTCTTCCCTGAGGAATGGTGGGGGGCGGGTGGGGGTCAGGCTGAGCTGGGATGGGCCATACTTGGCCATGGCATGGCTCTGCGTGGCCCGGCACAGCCCGTACCGGGCTGTGCCGGGCCACGCAGAGCCATGCCATGGCCATGCCGTGCTCACCTTCCGCCAGCGCGAAGATGACGGCGGCGTTGAAGGTGTCGCCGGCCCCCAGCGTGTCCACCAGGGTCTCCGGGGGGAAGGCGTCTGAGTGCACCAGCTCCCCGTCGGGACCCACGGCGTCAGCCCCTGCTTCGGCCCAGGCGCAGATCAGGGTGGCCCTGGGAGGGATTGGGGGGGGGGTGTGTGTGGGGGGGTGTGGGGTGGTGGGTTTGGCCGTGCCCACCCCCCAGGAGCCATCCCGCACCCTGTCCTACCCCGGCTGCACGCGGTGGCGCAGACCCCGCAGCGCCTCGGCGGCCGAGCGGTACCCGAAGTGCTGGGCCAGGTCCTTGCTGATGAACACCTGCGGGAGAGGGGCTGGCACGGTGCGGGGGGGGGCGCATCCCCACACCCCCCAGACCCCCCCCCCCCCCCCCTTCCTCCCCACTGCGGCACCCCCCGTACCCCGACTGTGCTCCCCAGGCCCCCACCATGCACTGCTCTGCCCCTGCACGGGCTCTGCCCCTCCCCCCCGCCCTCCATCACACCCCCCCCGGTACCCCAACTGCGCCCCCTGCACCCCCCCCCGGGTGCTCCGACCGCCCCGTCCCGGGATTCCCAACTCCCGGCCACGCCCCCGCCCCTTAGCTCCGCCCCCGCCCCTTAGCTCCGCCCCCAGCCCTAGTCCCCGCCCCTCCGTCGTTCCCTGGCCCCGCCCCAATCCCAACCCCCGCCCCTTCATATCTTGCCCGCCCCGTCCGTGGCCCCGCCCCCAGCCCCATCCCCGCCCCTCATTGGTTTACACCCCCCCGAGGCCCCGCCCCCGCCCCTTTCGCATCCTGCGCGCCCAGTCCCTGGCCCCGCCCCTGGCCGTTGGCCCCACCCCCTCCGCAGAGGGCAGCCCGGCCCTGGCCCCGCCCCCAGCCCCCAATCCACGCCCCCTCATTGGTCCGCAGCCCCGAGGCCCCGCCCCCGTCCCGCACCACGTGTCCCAGCGCCATGAGCGGCAGCAGCTCCTCCCGCGGCTTCTCCACCTCCACCGAGATGCGGACGCGCTCCCCGGCCGGGCGGCTCTGGTTGTGCCGCTCCACCCGCCGCACCATGGCCGCCTGCTCCCCCGCGTTACGGGCCTGCAGCACACCGCCTGGCACCGGCACCGCCACCCACCCCCGCCCGGCGCCGGGGGTCCCCCGCGCCCCGCAAACCCCCACCGTGGCGTCCCGGCCCCGGCCTCACCTCCCAGTGGATCCACTTGTACTGGGAGAGGTCGACCCGCTCGAAGTCGCGGGCCGTCACGTCGGGCAGGTTCCTGCGGGGCGGGGGTCAGGCGGGGCGGGGGGACACCCCCACCACAGTGCGGGGTGCGCCCGGTGCCCGGGGGACCCCCACTGCATCATGGGGGGGTGTCCCAGCTGAGCCCGGTGCCCAGGAGCCGGCAGGGGGACCCCCCACCGCAGCGCAGGGTGAGCCCGGGTGAGCCGGTGCCCGGGGGCGAAGGGCAGCCCAGGGGCTGCGGAGGGCTTGGCGCCGCCCCGGGGCAGAAGTCCCCACGGCGGGGGGGGCGGTGGGCACCGCCCGGGTGAATTATTAATAATGGCGCATCTGGACCCTGAGATGGACTCAAAGGGCAGCGCGGTGGTGGCCAGGCCAGAGCTGGCGGGGCCAGCAATGGCCAGTGGCGGCCAGTGGCCCCTTCGGCCATCAGCTCCCGTGAGCGTGGCTGGCCCTTCGCCAGGGCGAGGTCTGCGGCTGCCCACCGGCACCGGCACGGCCACGGGCGCGCTGTCCCGGCACCAGGCAGCTGCCACGTGCGGCGTGGGGTGTCCGTCCATCCCCCGAGCCCGCAGCCGCGCGGGGATGCCACCGCCAATCGCGGCCGCGGCAGGGGATGATTGGGGGCTGCGGGCACGATTGGCGGCAATTGTGTGTGCAGAATTACGGGAATCACCCAATCTGGCACATGGGACCCCCCGGCAGCGCAGCGCGGGGCCGGCACCGGCACAGCCTCTGCCAGACCCCCGGGGTGCGGGGCGCAGCCCCCGGCGGCTGGGGCAGGGAGGGGGCCGTGGGTCCGGGCTGGCCCAGCCGAGCGCTGCCCACCGGCGATTGGGGCCGGGGCTGGCGCCCTTACGTGTCGTAGAGCACGATGGTCCGGGAGCCGCTGGCGGCACTGACGATGCAGCAGGCGCAGGGCACGTCCCCGCGGGGCTGCCAGGCCACGTGCGACACGTCCACCCCCCGGCGCCGGAAATCCGCCACAATGAAACTTGGGGGGGACAGAGAGCGGGGTGAGGGGCGCACGCACCCGCCGGCGTGCAGGATGGTGCGGGTGCCCCGGCTGGCGCTGGCGATGACGATGGAGGCGGGCAGGCGGCCGGCGGGCTGCCGCACCGCGTGGCGCGCGTCCACCCCGTAGCGCCGCAGGTCGTCCAGGACGAAGCTGCCGGCGGGAGAGACGCGGAGGGGCCGGCGGCAGCGTCAGGGCCCGGGGTGGCCCCCGGACCCCGCCACTAGCCCGGACCCCCCACCCCCCACCCCCACCCCACTTACTCGGCGGCGTGCCCGGGGGCCAGCGAGCCCATGAAGGCGCAGGGGGCTCCCAGCAGCGCCAGCACCGTGCAGGAGTTGGAGGCGTTGCCACCCCCGCTGCCATCGCTGCGACACGCACCTGCGACGCGGAGGGACCTGGGCACCGGGATGGCCACGGGGGGGGGGGCACCGGGGGTGGCTGAGGGGGGACCGGGGGGAGCCCCGGGGGGGGGCAACAAGGTAGGAACGGGGGGTCACCAGGGGGCACCGAGGCGGTTCCCGCGGGATGGGGGGGGACCCCGGGGGAGGCATGTGGGGGGGAATCGGAGGAGGGGACCGGGGGGACCCCCGGGGTGGGGTAACGGGGGAGGCACCAGCGATGAGGACCAGGGGGGAACCGGGGGCGCTGACCGGGGTGGGGGGGGGGGGGGCACCGCGGGGGAAGTCACCGGAGGGGGGTGGTGTCAGCGGGGGGAGTGACCGGGGGTGCTGACCGGGGTGGGAGGGTGACCGGGGAGCCCCGGGGGGGGTGTCGGGGCCGTGCCGGTACCTGGTGTCGGAGTCCTCGGCGGGGAAGGCCTCCACCACGCTGATGACGTCCAGGCACACCAGCCCCACGCACAGGATGCGCTTCTCGCCCGCCGCCCCCGCCGCCATCCCGCGCTCCCTGCGGCCGCGCGCCGCGGCCACGCCCCCGGTCACGCCCCCGGCCACGCCCCCGGCCACGCCCCCGCCAATCACGATGGAGCGGGGGCGGGTTTGCGGGGCGGGGCGGGGCGCGGGGGCGCGTTTGGGTGCTGTTTTGGGGGGCGGGTTGGGAAGCGCAGGTCGGGGTGCGCTCCGGCAGCACGACGGGGTGCGGGTCTGCGTTCAGGCCGGGGCGCGGGTGCGGGTCGGGGCGCGGGTCGGGGCGCATGTTCAGTTTGGGGGCAGATCTCAATGCAGGTGGGGGTGCGGGTCGGGGTGCGGGTCGGGAAGAGGTCGGGGTGCGGGTGGGTGTTGGGGTGTGGGTGCAGGTCGGGGTACGTGCTATGGTTCTCTCGGGGCGCGGGTCAGGTGCGTGTTGGGGTGCGGGTCGGGATGTGGTTTGGGGGCAGGCGTGGGGGCAGGGGGGGGTCAGGCTGGAGCGTAGGGTTGGGTTCACATTTGGGTGCAGATTTCAGCGCAGGTTGGGGTGCAGGTGGTGGGGGCGGGTCAGGGTGGGTGTCTAAGGTTAAGTTTGGGGTGCAGGTTGGGAAGAGGCCGGGGTGCAGGTCGGTGTTGGGGTGTGGGTGCAGGTCGGGGTGCTGGTCTGGGTGAAGACTCGGGTGCAGGTCGGGTACATGTTGGGGTGCAGGTCAGGGTTAAGGATTGGTGCGGGCCAGGGTGCAGGCTGGGGTGCAATTTGGGGTGCAGGTCTGCGTTTAGGTGTGGGCATATGTCGGGGTGGGTGTTTAAGGTTAAGTTTGGGGTGCACGTGGGGGTGAAGACTGGGAGGAGGTCGGGGTGCGGGTCAGCGTTGGGGTGTGGGTGCAGGTCGGGGTGCAGTTGTGGGTGCAGATTTGGGTGGAGGTTGGGTACGTGTTGGGGTGCAGGTCTGGCGGCACATCGGGGTGCAGGTGGGGGTCAGGTTGGGTGAAGGTCGGGGTGCAGTTTGGGGAGCAGCGGTGGGTGCAGGTCAGGGTTAAGGATCGGTGCAGGTCGGGGTGCAGGTTGTGGTTCGGGTGTGGGTATAGGTCAGGGTGCATGTTTAAGGTTAAATTTGGGGTGCGGGTTGGGAAGAGGTCGGGGTGCAGTTGTGGGTACGGATTTGGGTGCAGGTCGGGTACACACTGGGGTGCAGTTGGGGGGGGTCAGGTTGGGGTGCAGGTCAGGGTTAAGGATGGTTGCCGGTCAGGGTGCAGATGTGGGTACAGGTCAGGGTGCACGTTTAAGGTTAAGTTTGGGGTGCAGCTCTGGTGTGGGTCAGGGCGGGGGGTCAGGGTGCAGGTTGGGGTGCAGTTTTGGGTGCAGATCAGGGTGGAATTTGGGTTGCGGGTTTGGTCGCAGTTCTCGGTGCAGGCCGGGGTACGTGCTGTGTTTGGTCGGGGTGCACTCAGGCTGCGGGTCTGCGTTCAGCTCGGGGTGCGGGTTTAAGGCGCAGTTTGGGATGCATGTTTGGGTGGAGGTGGAGGTGGAATTTTGTTTGCAGTTCCGGGTGCAGGTTGGGGTGGAAGCAGGTACACGCTGTGGTTCGCTGGGGGTGCAGGTTGGGGTGCGGGTTGGGTTCGGGGTGTGGGTGCATGTTTAGGGCGCAGGTTGGGGTGGAATTCTGGTTGCAGGTCTGGGTACATGCCGTGTTCACTCGGGGTGCAGGTCCGGGTGTGGGTCGGGGTGCGGACCAGGGTGCGGGTCTGGGTGCATGTTGGGGTGCACTTGAGTGCAGGTCTGGGTGCTGCTCTGGGTATCAGTCGGGTGCGGGTTACGGTTAAGTTTGGGTTGCAGGTGTCAGGTGGGGGTCTGGGGGCAGGTCGGGGTTGGGGTCTGGGCGTATGTTCACGGCGCAGGTTTGGGTGCAGGTTGGGGCGTAATTTTGCGCCAGGTCGGGGTACGTGCCGCGTTCGCTCGGGGTGCGGGGCCGGGCGCGGGCCGGTGCAGCCCTGGGCGCGCCGCGGGGCCGGTTAATGTGTGACGGGCGCGGGCGGGGGCGCGGGGCCGGGGCGCGGCGGAGCGGCAGCGGCGGCTCAGGTAGGGCCCGGTGCGGGCTGGGGGGAGCGGGGCTGAGCCCCCGGCGCCGGCGCGGGGCGCCCGGTTCGGGTCACCGTGTCCTCACCCACCCGCCCCGCGCCCCGGGCCGGGGGCTGCGGCGGGGCTCCCCCGCGCTCCCCGGTGCCGGCGGCACAACCTTTGCTTGGAGCGGGGAGCGCCCGGGCGCGGCGCCCGTGGGAGCCCTCGGCCGGGACAGACCCCGCTTGGGGCCGGGACCCCCCCCGGGACCCCCAGCCCGCTTCCGCCGCGCTGCCCCCGCAGCCGGGACGTGGGGTACGGGGGCGGGGGGGGGCGGGCGCCCGCAGTCACAGGGCGCTGGGTGTCCCCGAGCCCACCCGGGCCGACTCAGGGCCGGCAGCGCCGCGGCGGGACCCCCCCCCACAGCGGGGACTATCCCCCCCTCTGCCCCGGGGGCTGTTCGGGGGCGGGGGGGGTCCCGGGCGGGGTGGGGAGTGATGCCGCCCTGCCCGCGTCCCACCCCCCCAGGGCGCGGGGATGGACGAGCGGCTGCGGGAGCTGCGGCTGCGGGAGGAGCGGACCTTCCTGAGCAGCGTGGAGCGGGGGGGCGCGGCCGAGCAGCCCCCCGGCCGCCGGCACAGCCGGGCCCCCGCCATCGTCCCCGAGCCCCTGCCCAGCGACGCCGCGCTCTGCCTGCCCGCCAGCCCCACGTCCCGCAGGTACCGCCGGGGACCGGGGCGGCGGGGGGGGATCCCGGGGGGGGGGGGGGCGGCCGGTGCTGCCCTACCCGTGCCCCCCCCCGCCCCGTGCCCCCTCCTCAGGGACCGGGAGCTGATCGCGGAGGCGGTGGGACGCAGCCAGTTCCTGCGGCGGCTGGGCGAGGGCTGCCCCGAGGCGCTGGCCCGGAGCCTGGCCCCGGTCCGGCACGGCCCCGGTGACACCGTGCTGGCCGAGGGCGACGAGGGCACCGCCATGTACATCGTGGCAGGTGGGGGCGCGGGGCGGGGGGGGGGGGGGTGTGTGTGTCACCGGGTGGGGGACGGGGACGGGTCTGTGCCCAGGCGCGGCTGTGCACCGGGGAGGCCTCGTCCGCCACGCGCCGGGCTGCGGCACACGCGTGTGCCTGCGTGCACCTGTGCGCGTTGGGCCGCAGAACACCTGTGTGCCTCTGGCTGGGGGGTCGCGGCACACGCCCGTTGCCCCTGCGTGCCAGGCTGCGGCACACGCGCGTGCCCGCGCGCACCCACGCACGCGTGCACCCATGGCAGGGGATGCGCCCCCCTCCGTGTGCGCGTGTGAGGCCGCCCGCTGCAGGGCGGCCCCGCGCGTGCACCTGCGCGTGTGCGTGTGCGTGCGTGTGCACACGTGCAGGCACGGCCACGCGTGTGCGTGGCGCCGTGTCTCGGCAGAGGGCCAGCTGAGCGTGAGCCAGCACGGCCGGCAGCTCCGCACGCTGGGCCCGGGGGACGTCTTCGGGGAGCTGGCCATCCTCTACCACTGCAGGCGCACGGCCACCGTGCGGGGTGAGCCCCCCACCATCCCCCCCGCCCCCCCCCCCCCGGGGCCCGTGTCACCCCCGGTCCCGTCCCCCCCCCGCTGACCCCCCTCTGCCGCAGCGCTCGGCCCCGTGCGCCTCTGGGCCATCGACCGGCAGCGGTACCGAGCCATGGCCACCAGCCATGCCAAGCAGCGGCGAGCCGAGCTCCTGGGCTCCCTGCGGACGTGAGTGGGGCCTGGCCCCGCGGCAACCACCCAGCCCCACACACTGACACCACCCCCCCAACCCGGGGGGCGCCGGCCCCTCCTGTCAGCCCCCCACCTGCAGGGCCCCCTCCCAGTCCCCGCCCTGTCTCAGCAGCCCCATCCCCGTCCCAATTCCCGTCCCCGTCCCCATCCCATCGTGGTCCCTGTCCCCATTCCCATTCCCATCTCATCTCACCTCTACCCTGTCCCTGTCCCCATCCCATCCCTGTCCCTGTCCCTGTCTCATCCCCCTTCCTGTGCGCATCCCCATCCCTGTCCCCATCCCCATCCCATCCCCATCCCTGTCCCCATTCCCATCTCATCTCTTCCCAGTCCCTGACCCCATGGCCATCCCCATCCCCATCCCCATTCCAATCTCACCTCATCCCTGTCCCCATCCCCATTCCCATTCCCATCTCATCTCTTCCCTGTCCCCATCCCCGTCCCCATCCCCATCCCTGTCCCCATCCCATCCTTGTCCCTGTCCCCTTTCCCATTCCCATTCCATCTCATCTCATCTCTACCCTGTCCCTGTCCCCATCCCATCCCTGTCCCTGTCTCATCCCCCTTGCTGTGCTCATCCCCATCCCCGTCCCTGTCCCTGTTCCCATCTCATCTCTTCCCAGTCCCTGACCCCATCCCCATCCCCATCCCTATTCTAGTCTCACCTCATCCGTCCCATCCCCATTCCCATCTCATCTCATCTCATCTCTTCCCTGTCCCCATCCCCATTCCCATCCCCGTCCCCATCCCATCCCTGTCCCCATTCCCATTCCCATTCCCATTCCCATCTCATCTCATCTCTTCCCTGTCCCCATCCTCATTCCCATCCCCGTCCCCATCCCATCCCTGTCCCCGTCCCCATCCCATCCCCATCCCCATCCCCATTCCCATCCCCATCCCCATCCCATCCCTGTCCCCATTCCCATTCCCAACTCATCTCATCTCTACCCTGTCCCTGTCCCCATCCCACCCCTGTCCCTGTCTCATCCCCCTTGCTGTGCGCATCCCCATCCCCGTCCCTGTCCCCGTTCCCATCTCATCTCTTCCCAGTCCCTGACCCCATCCCCATCCCCATCCCTATTCCAGTCTCACCTCATCCCTGTCCCCATCCCCATTCCCATTCCCATCTCATCTCTTCCCTGTCCCCATCCCCGTCCCCATCCCCATCCCTGTCCCCATCCCATCCTTGTCCCTGTCCCCTTTCCCATTCCCATTCCCATCTCATCTCATCTCTACCCTGTCCCTGTCCCCATCCCATCCCTGTCCCTGTCTCATCCCCCTTGCTGTGCTCATCCCCATCCCCGTCCCTGTCCCCATTCCCATCTCATCTCTTCCCAGTCCCTGTCCCCATGGCCACCCCCACCCCCATCCCCGTTCCAATCTCACCTCACCCCCGTCCCCCTGCCCATCCCAGTCCCTGTCGCTGACTGATCCCCCCTTCCCGCGCTCATCCCCATCCCCGTCCCCATTCCAATCCCTTTCCCCAGCCCTGTCCGACGGCTGCGCTGGGCGCCAGGAGCGCAGGCAGGGCAGGGCGCAGGCAGGGCGCAGGCAGGGCGCAGGGGGTGCAGCCCGTCTGTCCCCGTCCCCAGGGTGCCGTGGCTGCGGGAGCTCTCGGAGCGGCACCTCCACAAGCTGCTGGACGCCATGGAGGAGGTGGGTGGGCGCACGACCCCCCCCCACAGGCCCCCCCCCCCCGGGGGGTGTCCCGGCCGTCCTGGGACGGCCGGGACACCCCCCGGGGGGGGGGGCCTGGAGGGGTTTGAGGGGTTGTCCCTGCCCCCCCCCGCCCTGCTCCTACCCCAGCCCCCCCGCCCCCCCCCCCCGCAGTGCACCTTCGCGCCCGGTGACGTCATCATCCACGAAGGGGACGAGGGGGAAAACTTCTACATCATCCTGAAGGGAGAGGTGGGTGCGGCCCCCCCCCCCCCCCCCCGCCCCCCCGACGCCTCCCCACCCCCGGGTCCCGCTGCTGACCCCCCCCCCCGCAGGTGCGAGTGACCCAGCGGGCGGGGGGGCAGCAGAAGCTGATCCGCGTCCTGGGCGCCGGGCAGCATTTCGGGGAGCTCTCGCTGATGACGTAGGTGGCCCCCCCACCCCCCGACACCCCCCCACACACACCCCCCCCCCCCCCTCCATGGACACCAGGCCCCCAGGGACACCGACCCCCCCACCCCCCCCCACACAGCTCCAGGGACACCGGGACGGCCCTGCAGTGACTCCCCCCCCCCGCAGTGACCCCTCCACAGTGACCCCCCCCCCCCGCAGTGACACCCTCCCCCCCCGAAGTGACATACCCCCCGCAGTGACCCCCCCTTCTGCAGTGACCCCCCCAAACTGAACACCCCCCCCGCATTAACCCCCTTGCACTGACCCCCCCCCGCAGTGACACACCCCCCCGCAATGACCCCCACCGAAGTGACACCCCCCCCCTTGCAGTGACCCCCCCCCCGCAGTGACACACCCCCCCGCAATGACCCCCACCGAAGTGACACCCCCCCCTTGCAGTCACCCCCCCCCGCAGTAACCACCCCCGCAGTGACCCCCCCCCGAAGTGACACCCCCCCCCTTGCAGTGACCCCCCCCCTGCAGTGACCCCCCCTGCAATGACCCCTCCCAAAGTGACACCCCCCCCGGCAGTAACCACCCCCGCAGTGACCCCCCTCCCCTCCAGTGACAGGATGGGGCCCGTGCCCCCCTCACCTGCGCCAGCGCCCCATGCACCTCTCCCCCCCCTTGCACGCCGCCATGCTCCCCCCTCTCCATACACCCCCCATCTCTCCCCCCCCCCCCCGTGACCCCCCTCTTCGCAGGAACAGCCGCCGGACGGCATCGTGCCAGGCCCAGGGACACGTCACCTGTGTCACCGTGGCCAAGGAGTGGGTGTCCCCCGTGTCCCATCTCCCCCCGGCCCTGCCGGACCCCCCCACCCCACTGACCCCCCTCTGCCCCACAGCGACTTCCTTGAGATCAGCCCCTTCTGCCCCCGGCAGCTCCCGGAGCCGTGAGTGTCCCCAGGACCCCCCCGGGACCCCCCCAACCCCTCGTGGACCTCTGGGCAGCGCTCGGCTCCGTGGGGAGCCCCTGGGAGCCCCCCCGGGGGGGGATGGGGGGCAGGGAGATGGGGGTGTCTGGGGTGGGGGTGCCTGTGCCGTGGCCCCGAGTGGGTGCTGGGCTCTGTGGGGGGTGGGGGGGCCCATCCTGGGCACTCTCCCGCCCCCCCCCCCCCCCCCAGCCCCACAGCTGCTCACTCCGGCAGGGCCCCACACAAGGTGACCCCCCCCATGGACCCCCCCTGCCAAGGCAGCTCTGTCCTGGCCCCACACATGGGGCTGGGTCCCTGAGGCCCCCGCGCCGTCCCTGGGGGCTGTGGGGAGGGGGCTGTGGGGTGCTCGGGGCTGAGTGGGGGCTGCCCCACTGCCCCCACACCCCCGGCTCCTGCCCACCCCAGAGACACGACAGAGACGGAGGGACCAGGACCCGAGGAGCCAGAGCAGTGAGTGTGGGATGGGGTGGGGGATGGGACAGGATGGGTTGGGATGGGGTGAGGATGATGATGGGGATGGGGA
Source organism: Rissa tridactyla (assembly GCF_028500815.1). NCBI lineage: Eukaryota > Metazoa > Chordata > Aves > Charadriiformes > Laridae > Rissa > Rissa tridactyla. The sequence goes on along the minus strand of NC_071468.1, from coordinate 127,268,649 downwards.
TGGGATGGGATGGGATGGGGATGAGCATGGGGATGGGGATGGGATGGGATGGGGATGTGGATGGGTTGGAATGGGATGGGATGGGGATTGGGATGGGGATGGGTTGGGATGGGATGAGGATGATGATGGGGATGGGGATGGGGATGGGGATGGGATGGGGATGGGATGGGGATGGGGATGGGATGGGATGGGATGGGATGAGGATGGGGATGGGGATGAGGATGGGGATGGGATGAGGATGGGGATGGGGATGGGATGGGGATGGGGTGGGATGGGGATGGGATGAGGATGGGGATAGGATGGTTATGGGGATGGGTTGGAATGGGATGGGATGGGGATTGGGATGGGGATGGGTTGGGATGGGATGAGGATGATGATGGGGATGGGGATGGGGATGGGGATGGGATGGGATGGGATGGGGATGGGATGAGGATGATGATGGGGATGGGGATGGGGATGGGATGGGGATGGGGATGGGATGGGATGGGGATGGGATGGGATGAGGATGGGGATGGGATGGTTATGGGGATGGGTTGGGATGGGATGAGGATGATGATGGGGATGGGGATGGGGATGGGATGGGGATGGGATAGGGATGGGATGGGGATGGGGATGGGGATGGGATGGGATGGGATGGGATGAGGATGGGGATGGGGATGAGGATGGGGATGGGATGAGGATGGGGATGGGGATGGGATGGGGATGGGGTGGGATGGGGATGGGATGAGGATGGGGATAGGATGATTATGGGGATGGGTTGGAATGGGATGGGATGGGGATTGGGATGGGGATGGGTTGGGATGGGATGAGGATGATGATGGGGATGGGGATGGGGATGGGGATGGGATGGGATGGGGATGGGATGAGGATGATGATGGGGATGGGGATGGGGATGGGATGGGATGGGATGGGGATGGGATGAGGATGATGATGGGGATGGGGATGGGGATGGGATGGGATGGGATGGGGATGGGATGGGGATGGGATGGGATGAGGATGGGGATGGGATGGTTATGGGGATGGGTTGGAATGGGATGGGATGGGGATTGGGATGGGGATGGGTTGGGATGGGATGAGGATGATGATGGGGATGGGGATGGGGATGGGGATGGGATGGGATGGGATGGGGATGGGATGAGGATGATGATGGGGATGGGGATGGGGATGGGGATGGGATGGGATGGGATGGGGATGGGATGGGATGAGGATGGGGATGGGATGGTTATGGGGATGGGTTGGAATGGGATGGGACGAGGATGGGATGGGGATGGGGATGGGATGAAGATGGGGATGGGGATGGGATGAGGATGGGGATGGGATGAGGATGGGGATGGGATGAGTCCTGGCTCCTGGCCCCCAAGGCATGGCCGTGGGTTGGCAGTGGAGGGGGACAGACGAAGTCGACCAAGTCAACCGAGTCGCCCTGTTTGGGGGTCCCCAGGGTCAGTCTGGGTGACACGGGGTCCCTGCTGTCCCTCTGGGTGCTGCAGTGTCCC